>NC_137337.1:39999436-40511936 GCF_965287045.1 Carcharhinus amblyrhynchos | reverse complement strand
AACTCAGTAACCCACACACACACAGATCTCAGTAACCCCCACAGACACACACACACACACACACACACACACACAGAACTCAGTAACCCACACACACAGAACTCAGTAATCCACACACACACACACACACACACACACAGACACAGACACACACACACACACACTGAACTCAGTAACCCACACACACACACACACACACACACAGAACTCAGTAACCCACACACAGAGAACTCAGTAACCCACACACACACACACACACACACACAGAACTCAGTAACCCTCACACACACACACACACTGAACTCAGTAACCCACCCACACACACACACACTGAACTCAGAAACCCACCCACACACACACACACACACACACACACACTGAACTCAGTAACCCACACACAGAGAACTCAGTAACCCACACACACACACACACACACTGAACTCAGTAACCCACACACACTGAACTCAGTAACACACACACACACACACACACATAACTCAGTAACTCACACACACACACTAAACTCAGTAACCCACACACACTGAACTCAGTAACACACACACACACACACACTGAACTCAGTAACCCACACACACACACACACACACACACACACAGAGAACTCAGTAACACACACACACACACACACACTGAACTCAGTAACCCACACACACTGAACTCAGTAACACACACACACACTGAACTCAGTAACCCACACACACACACACAGAACTCAGTAACCCACACACACACACACACACACACACACACACACACACACACACACACTGAACTCAGAAACCCACACACACTGAACTCAGTAACCCACACACACACACACACACACACTGAACTCAGTAACCCACACAAACTGAACTCAGTAGCCCACTCACACACACACGCACACACTGACCTCAGTAACACACACACACACACACACTGAACTCAGTAACCCACACACACACACACACACACACACACACACACACACACACACAGAGAACTCAGTAACACACACACACTGAACTCAGTAACCCCCACACACACACACACGCACACACACACACACACACACACACACACAGAACTCAGTAACCCACACACACAGACACACACACACACACACACACACACAGAACTCAGTAACACACACACACTGAACTCAGTAACCCACACACACTGAACTCAGTAACCCACACACACACACACACACACTGAACTCAGTAACCCCCACACACACACACACGCACACACACACACTGAACTCAGTAACCCCCACACACACACACACACACACACACACACAGAACTCAGTAACACACACACACTGAACTCAGTAACCCACACACACAGAACTCAGTAACACACACACACTGAACTCAGTAACCCCCACACACACACACACGCACACACACACACACACACACAGAACTCAGTAACCCACACACACAGACACACACACACACACACACACACACACACAGAACTCAGTAACCCACACACACACACACTGAACTCAGAAACCCACACACACTGAACTCAGTAACCCACACAAACTGAACTCAGTAACCCACACACACACACACGCACACACTGAACTCAGTAACCCACACAAACTGAACTCAGTAACCCACACACACTGCACCCAGTAACCCACACACACAAACACACACACACACACACACAGGACTCAGTAACCCACACACACACACACACACACACACATACACAGAACTCATTAACACACACACACACACACACACACACACACACACTGAACTCAGTAACACACACACACACACACACACTGAACTCAGTAACACACACACACACTGAACTCAGTAACCCACACACGCACCCACACACACACACTGAACTCAGTAACCCACACAAACTGAACTCAGTAACCCACACACACACACACACACACACACACTGAACTCAGTAACACACACACACACACACTGAACTCAGTAACACACACACACACACACACACACACAGTGAACTCAGTAACCCACACACACTGAACGCAGTAACCCACACAAACTGAACTCAGTAACCCACACACACACACACTGAACTCAGTAATACACACACACACACACACACACACACACACACACACACACACACACACACACTGAACTCAGTAACCCACACACACACAGAGCTCAGTAACACAAACACACACACACACACACACACACACTGAACTCAGTAACCCACACACACTAAACTCAGTAACCCACACACTGAACTCAGTAACCCACACACACACACACACTCACACACTGAACTCAGTAACACACACACTGAACTCAGTAACCCACACACACACACACACTCACACACTGAACTCAGTAACACACACACTGAACTCAGTAACCCACACACACTGAACTCAGTAACCCACACACACACACACACACACACTGAACTCAGTAACCCACACACACTGAACTCTGTAACCCACACACACACACACACACACTCACACACTGAACTCAGTAACACACACACACACTGAACTCAGTAACCCCCACACACACACACACACACACTGAACTCTGTAACCCACACACACACACACACACACACACTGAACTCAGTAACCCACACACACACACACACACACACACTGAACTCAGTAACCCACACACACACACACACACACACACTGAACTCAGTAACCCACACACACACACACACACACACACACACAATGAACTCAGTAACCCACACACACACACACACACTGAAATCAGTAACCCACACACACACACACACACAGAACTCAGTAACCCACACACACACACACACACACACACACACACAGAACTCAGTAACACACACACACACACTGAACTCAGTAACACAAACATACACACACACACACACACACACAATGAACTCAGTAACCCACACACACACACTGTGGGTTACTGAGTTCAGTGTGTGTGTGTGGGTTACTGAGTTCATTGTGTGTGTGTGTGTGTATGTTTGTGTTACTGAGTTCAGTGTGTGTGTGTGTGTTACTGAGTTCTGTGTGTGTGTGTGTGTGTGTGTGTGTGTGTGGGTTACTGAGTTCTGTGTGTGTGTGTGTGGGTTACTGAGTTCTGTGTGTGTGTGTGTGTGTGTGTGTGGGTTACTGATTTCAGTGTGTGTGTGTGTGTGTGTGGGTTACTGAGTTCATTGTGTGTGTGTGTGTGTGTGTGTGTGTGTGGGTTACTGAGTTCAGTGTGTGTGTGTGTGTGTGTGTGTGGGTTACTGAGTTCAGTGTGTGTGTGTGTGTGTGTGTGGGTTACAGAGTTCAGTGTGTGTGTGTGTGTGTGTGTGTGTGGGTTACTGAGTTCAGTGTGTGTGTGTGTTACTGAGTTCAGTGTGTGAGTGTGTGTGTGTGTGTGTGTGTGGGTTACAGAGTTCAGTGTGTGTGGGTTACTGAGTTCAGTGTGTGTGTGTGTGTGTGTGTGTGTGTGGGTTACTGAGTTCAGTGTGTGTGGGTTACTGAGTTCAGTGTGTGTGTTACTGAGTTCAGTGTGTGTGTGTGTGTGTGTGTGTGTGTGGGTTACTGAGTTCAGTGTGTGTGTTACTGAGTTCAGTGTGTGAGTGTGTGTGTGTGTGTGGGTTACTGAGTTCAGTGTGTGGGTTACTGAGTTCAGTGTGTGTGGGTTACTGAGTTCAGTGTGTGTGTGTGTGTTTGTGTTACTGAGCTCTGTGTGTGTGTGGGTTACTGAGTTCAGTGTGTGTGTGTGTGTGTGTGTGTGTGGGTTACGGAGTTCAGTGTGTGTGGGTTACTGAGTTCAGTGAATTTGTGTGTGTGTGTGTGTGTGTGGGTTACTGAGTTCAGTGTGTGTGGGTTACTGAGTTCTGTGTGTGTGTGTGGGTGGGTTACTGAGTTCTGTGTGTGTGTGTGTGTGTGTGTGTGGGTTACTGAGTTCACTGTGTGTGTGTGTGTGTTACTGAGTTCTCTGTGTGTGTGTGTGTGTGTGTGTGTGTGGGTTACTGAGTTCAGTGTGTGTTTGTGTGTGTGTGTGTGTGGGTTACTGAGTTCAGTGTGTGTGGGTTACTGAGTTCACTGTGTGTGTGTGTGTGTGTTACTGAGTTCAGTGTGTGTGTGTGTGTGTTACTGAGTTCAGTGTGTGTGTGTGTGTGCGTGTGTGGGTTACTGAGTTCAGTGTGTGTGTGTGTTACTGAGTTCAGTGTGTGTGTGTGTGTGTGTGTTACTGCGTTCAGTGTGTGTGTGTGTGTGTGTGTGTGTTAATGAGTTCTGTGTATGTGTGTGTGTGTGTGTGTGTGGGTTACTGAGTCCTGTGTGTGTGTGTGTGTGTGTGTGGGTTACTGAGTCCTGTGTGTGTGTGTGTGTGTGTTTGTGTGTGTGGGTTACTGGGTGCAGTGTGTGTGTGTTACTGAGATCAGTGTGTGCGTGTGTGTGTGTGTGTGGGTTACTGAGTTCAGTTTGTGTGGGTTACTGAGTTCAGTGTGTGTGGGTTTCTGAGTTCAGTGTGTGTGTGTGTGGGTTACTGAGTTCTGTGTGTGTGTGTGTGTGTGTGTGTGTGTCTGTGTGTGTGGGTTACTGAGTTCTGTGTGTGTGTGTGTGTGTGTGTGCGTGTGTGTGTGTGTGGGGGTTACTGAGTTCAGTGTGTGTGTGTGTGTGTGTGGGTTACTGAGTTCAGTGTGTGTGTGTGTGTGTGTGGGTTACTGAGTTCACACACACACACACACACACACACACACACACACACACACACACACACACACACACACTGAACTCAGTAACACACACTGAACTCAGTAACACACACGCACACTGAACTCAGTAACCCACACACACTGAACTCAGTAACCCACACACACTGAACTCAGTAACCCACACAAACTAAACTCAGTAACCCACACACACTGAACTCAGTAACACACACACTGAACTCATTAACCCACACACACTGAACTCAGTAACCCACACACACTGAACTCAGTAACCCACACAAACTAAACTCAGTAACCCACACACACTGAACTCAGTAACCCACACACACTGAACTCAGTAACCCACACTCACACACACACACAGAACTCAGTAACCCACACACACACACACACACACACTGAACTCAGTAACCCACACACACTGAACTCAGTAACCCACACAAACTAAACTCAGTAACCCACACACACTAAACTCAGTAACCCACACACACTGAACTCAGTAACCCACACACACTGAACTCAGTAACCCACACAAACTAAACTCAGTAACCCACACACACTGAACTCAGTAACCCACACACACTGAACTCAGTAACCCACACAAACTGAACTCAGTAACCCACACACACTGAACTCAGTAACCCACACACACTGAACTCAGTAACCCACACACACTGAACTCAGTAACCCACACAAACTGAACTCAGTAACCCACACACACTGAACTCAGTAACCCACACACACTGAACTCAGTAACCCACACACACTAAACTCAGTAACCCACACACACTAAACTCAGTAACCCACACAAACTGAACTCAGTAACCCACACACACTGAACTCAGTAATGCACACACACTGAACTCAGTAACGCACACACACTGAACTCAGCAACCCACACAGACACACACACGCACACTGAACTCAGTAATGCACACACACTGAACTCAGTAACGCACACACACTGAACTCAGTAACGCACACACACTGAACTCAGTAACCCACACACACTGAACTCAGCAACCCACACAAACTGAACTCAGTAACCCACACACACTGAACTCAGTAACCCACACACACTGAACTCAGTAACCCACACACACTGAACTCAGTAACCCACACACACTGAACTCAGCAACCCACACAAACTGAACTCAGTAACCCACACACACTGAACTCAGTAACCCACACACACTGAACTCAGTAACCCACACAAACTGAACTCAGTAACCCACACACACTGAACTCAGCAACCCACACAAACTGAACTCAGTAACCCACACACACTGAACTCAGTAACCCACACACACTGAACTCAGTAACCCACACACACTGAACTCAGTAACCCACACAAACTGAACTCAGTAACCCACACACACTGAACTCAGTAACCCACACAAACTGAACTCAGTAACCCACACAAACTGAACTCAGTAACCCACACACACTGAACTCAGTAATGCACACACACTGAACTCAGTAACCCACACACACTAAACTCAGTAACCCACACAAACTGAACTCAGTAACCCACACAAACTGAACTCAGTAACCCACACACACTAAACTCAGTAACCCACACACACTGAACTCAGCAACCCACACAAACTGAACTCAGCAACCCACACAAACTGAACTCAGTAACCCACACACACTGAACTCAGTAACCCACACACACTGAACTCAGTAACCCACACAAACTGAACTCAGTAACCCACACAGACACACACACACGCACACTGAACTCAGTAATGCACACACACTGAACTCAGCAACCCACACAAACTGAACTCAGTAACCCACACACACTGAACTCAGCAACCCACACACACTGAACTCAGTAACCCACACACACTGAACTCAGTAACCCACACACACTGAACTCAGTAACCCATACACACACACACACACACTGAACTCAGTAACCCACACAAACTGAATTCAGTAACCCACACAAACTGAATTCAGTAACCCACACACACTGAACTCAGTAACCCACACAAACTGAACTCAGTAACCCACACACACTAAACTCAGTAATGCACACACACTGAACTCAGTAACGCACACACACTGAACTCAGTAACGCACACAGACTAAACTCAGTAACGCACACACACTGAACTCAGCAACACACATACACTAAACTCAGTAATGCACACACACTGAACTCAGCAACACACACACACTAAACTCAGTAATGCACACACACTGAACTCAGTGACCTACACAGACACACACACATGCATACTGAACTCATTAACCCACACACACACACACACACACACTGAACTCAGTAACCCACACACACTAAACTCAGCAACCCACACAAACTGAACTCAGCAACCCACACACACTAAACTCAGTAATGCACACACACTGAACTCAGCAACCCACACAAACTGAACTCAGCAACCCACACAAACTGAACTCAGTAACCCACACACACTGAACTCAGTAACCCACACACACTGAACTCAGTAACCCACACACACTGAACTCAGTAACGCACACACACTGAACTCAGCAACCCACACACACTAAACTCAGTAATGCACACACACTGAACTCAGCAACCCACACAAACTGAACTCAGCAACCCACACAAACTGAACTCAGTAACCCACACACACTGAACTCAGTAACCCACACACACTGAACTCAGTAACCCACACACACTGAACTCAGTAACCCACACACACTGAACTCAGCAACCCACACAAACTGAACTCAGTAACCCACACAGACACACACACACGCACACTGAACTCAGTAATGCACACACACTGAACTCAGCAACCCACACAAACTGAACTCAGTAACCCACACACACTGAACTCAGTAACCCACACACACTAAACTCAGTAACCCACACACACTGAACTCAGTAACCCACACACACTGAACTCAGTAACCCACACACACTGAACTCAGTAACCCACACACACACACACACACACTGAACTCAGCAACCCACACAAACTGAACTCAGTAACCCACACACACTGAACTCAGTAACCCACACACACTAAACTCAGTAACCCACACACACTGAACTCAGTAACCCACACACACTGAACTCAGTAACCCACACACACTGAACTCAGTAACCCACACACACACACACACACACTGAACTCAGTAACCCACACAAACTGAATTCAGTAACCCACACAAACTGAATTCAGTAACCCACACACACTGAACTCAGTAACCCACACAAACTGAACTCAGTAACCCACACACACTGAACTCAGTAACCCACACACACTAAACTCAGTAACCCACACAAACTGAACTCAGTAACCCACACACACTGAACTCAGTAACCCACACACACTAAACTCAGTAACCCACACAAACTGAACTCAGTAACCCACACAAACTGAACTCAGTAACCCACACACACTAAACTCAGTAATGCACACACACTGAACTCAGTAACGCACACACACTGAACTCAGCAACACACACAGACTAAACTCAGTAACGCACACACACTGAACTCAGCAACACACACACACTAAACTCAGTAATGCACACACACTGAACTCAGCAACACACACACACTAAACTCAGTAATGCACACACACTGAACTCAGTGACCTACACAGACACACACACATGCATACTGAACTCAGTAACCCACACACACACACACACACACACACTGAACTCAGTAACCCACACACACTGAACTCAGTAACCCACACAAACTGAATTCAGTAACCCACACAAACTGAATTCAGTAACCCACACACACTGAACTCAGTAACCCACACAAACTGAACTCAGTAACCCACACACACTGAACTCAGTAACGCACACACACTGAACTCAGCAACACACACACACTAAACTCAGTAACCCACACAGACACACACACACGCACACTGAACTCAGTAATGCACACACACTGAACTCAGCAACCCACACAAACTGAACTCAGTAACCCACACACACTGAACTCAGCAACCCACACACACTGAACTCAGTAACCCACACACACTGAACTCAGTAACCCACACACACTGAACTCAGCAACCCACACAAACTGAACTCAGTAACCCACACAAACTGAATTCAGTAACGCACACACACTGAACTCAGTAACCCACACTGAATTCAATATCCCACACTCACTGAACTCAGTAACCCACACTCACTGAACACAGTATCCCACACACACTGAACTCACTAACCCACACACACAGAACACAATAAGCCGCGCAAACTGAATTCACTGACCCACTCACACTGAACACTGAGTAACCCACACAACTGAACACTCAGAAATCCACACACGCAACTCAGTAACCCACACACACTGAACTCAATAACCCACACACACTGAATTCAGTAACCCACACACAGTACTTAGTAACACACTAAACTCACTACCCTACACACAGGGAAATCACCATCCCACACACACTGAACGCATTACCCCACACACACTAACTCATTAACCCACACACATAACTCACTATCCACCATACACTGCATTCTTACTGACTACACACTGAATCCACTGACCCACACACTGAGAACTGAGTAACCTGCACACACTGAACTCAGCAACCCACACACACTAAACTCACTAACCCACACACAAAGGATTTGCTAACCCCCACACACTGAACTCACTAATCTATGCACATTGAACACTCAGTAACCCACACACACTGAATTCAGTAACTAAAACACACTGAGCCCACTAACCCACACACAACTGAACTCACTAACCCACACACAACTGAACTCACCAACCCACACACTCTGAACTCACTAACCGCCACACACACTGAGCTCAGTACCCCCCACACACTGAACTGACTCCCACACACACTGGACCCTCACTGACCCACACGCACTGAACCTTCAGTAGCCGTCCCCCCCGCCCCAACACACACACACACACACACACACTGAACCCGGCAGTGATGTGACAGCTCCCTCTGAGTCGGGCTGCTTTTCAGAGACCCGGGGGGAGATGGGCTCCGCTTGGTACAAACTCCATCACAAGGTGATTGAGGTGAGTCCGCTGCCCCGGGAGTCAGATATTAGCCCCCCTGGGGACCGGGATCGCAGCCCCGGGACGGACAGCTGGCTGGTGGCCGCCGGGGAGTGTGTGACACGCGGACACCTGAGGGCAGCATCCCGGGGGAGAAGGAGCGAACTTCCCCCCCTGAAAGAGGCGAGAAGTTGCACTGGCGCCCTGCCCAGTCTCAGGCAAGGTGAGTTCAGCAATACATCAATGAAACAAAGCACTTTGTAGCTGCTCTGAAACGATGCAGCGACTCATCAACAGGCAGATTCTGCATCAGATAAAGCCCAGCATGGGGCGCAATGCCTTATCTTGTCAGCTTAGATCTTACTCCTCTCCTTTATGGGGACCTTGATTTAGATTCAATTGGCTTTTGAATTTGTTTTTTTGGAACAAGCGGGGAATGAATTTGACTTTGCCCGCTCCATTCTGAGCATTGGCTTTGTAACTTTACCAATGGAATATAAAAATGAATAAAAGTCAACGTTGCAGAATTTACTCACTTTCTACGAATTGTTTCTTCGAAAGATTGGTAAAGTCTCTGTGCCTGTTTCCCAGATTTTATTTTTGGGTTCAAAATACTTTATTGGGCAGAGGAGAATGATTCCTATTAAAAAAAAATTTTGCTTGGAGCAGGTTCTCAAGCTTGGTTGATTTCTGTTTTCCAAGTTCAGTGGAATGAATCAAGGGATTTGTCATTATTTCCTTGTTATGCATTTTAATTTGTTAATAATTGTCCAGATTTACATATTGCTTTCTTTTCCCACACAGGGCAAAGCGGTCTGGGGAACCGGCATGGTGACACAGAGGTTAGCTCTGCTGCCTCACAACGCCAGAGACCTGGGTTTGATTCCCAGCTTGGGTCACTGTCTGTGGAGAATTTGCACATTCTCCCTGTGTCTGTGTGGGTTTCCTCCAGGTGCTCGGGTTTCCGCTCACAGTCTGAAATAGTGCTGGTTAAGTGCGTTGGCCTCATTAAATTCTCCCTCAGTGTACCCGAAGGGGTGCCAGAGTGTGGTGACTAGGGGATTCTCACAGTAACGTCATTGCAGTGTTAACGTTAGCCTTCTTGTGACACAATAAATAAACCCAGCCTCGTTAATTCCTGTACCATTAATATTTGACAAAGACTTCAGGTTTATTTTTCTTTTGTTTTGAAGTACCCAGGTCCATCTCGATTGATATCAGGCTAGATATGGAGGAAAAGAGCATTGTTAAAAACCACCCTCCTCGCAGGTTTCAGGTAAATGAAATATTTGAACTCAGCTATTTTGCAACACTCAGCCTGCTTTTTAAAATCTACTTTCTACCTCACCCCCGCCCCTTGAAAGAAGAAACTTAAACTTTCTTTTGAGGTATAGTCCATCAAAACATTGTTCGAAAGGTCAACCAGGAATCTCCCACCATGGGTCAAAGCTTCCCTCACTGTGTCATAATACATTGGACCTGAAAGGCTTGTATGGCTGGATGTGGAAAGTACAGTAAGAAGTCTCACAACACCAGGTTAAGGTCCAACCAGTTTATTTGATGGACTTTAACCTGGTGTTGTGAGACTTCTTACCGTGTTTACCCCAGTCCACTGCTGGCTTCTCCACATCATGGATGTGGAAAGACCATCTTTATGGCCAAAGCAAAATACTGCAGGTGCTGAAAATTCAAAGTAAAAACAGAACGTGCTGGAAATACTCAGCAGGTCAGGCAGCATGGGTGGGATTTTATGGCTCTGCTCAAGTAAGACTGGAAATTCCCACTGTAATGACTTCAGTCAGGCCATTGAGGTTGGCCTATTGGAATATGAACTCCCTGATTAAGGAGCCAATTGATGAGCAAATCCGGGAGTCTTTTCCTTATATTTAACTGGGAGTGTCAGTTCCTCTGGCACTCCTGAAGGTAGACTGCTGGCTGATAGCACTCTGTGTACTGCTGTTGGGGTTTAAATAAAGGGATTTTGGTGAAGGGACTTCTGCCTCCGAACACTTATTACACCCACCCGAGGTCAACAAACATTTCTGTTGTCCACCCCCACCCTCTCCGATTCCATGGCGGGCTAGGCAGTAGAATTCTGGTGCAAAAGGAAAATGGAGTTAACTTTTCAGACTTATCCATAATAATCTCCATAGTAATCCATAGTAATCTCGCCTAGCTACGTGTGGTCCGTCTTAATAACTGCTGTCCAGTAGTGACACATTATTAGGTAGGCTGCTGAAAATGGTTTGTTGCACTGCCTGTTATTTATCAATGTGGGAGTACCTAAGAGTTCCATATTTATGGATTGTACACAATGTTTGAAACCCCTTTCCCAACAATTTTAACCGAAATCAGACCGCTGAAACTAGCAGCTATAACAATGTTGAATTTATTCATCAATGAGGGAACAAGACCAAGCACAGAACTTACCAAATCTTCAGGCTTATAAACTATAAACTGGATAAATCACAGGCTGGGAAGTGTAACTTCAAAGAGGACAGAGCAGTCTGAGAATTGACAACTGTCCACACCCACGGGGGACACACAATTCACAATCTGGATTTCTTCACTTTTCTGCATCTCAAATCTTCACACAACTCCCTTACATTTCCATCTTAGATTCTTCCCAGGTTACAATGGAAATGATCGACCTGTAACACAATGCACAGATTGTGTGGTTTACTGTATCTTGAATCTCAGCACTACACCTGTAACAGTTTCTACAGTATCATTAGCCGGTGTACTGCTTCCTAAAGTAAGATACGATGTGTGGGATTTTAAGGCCTTGCTTGGACAAGACCAGAAATTCCCACCCGAGGCAAGCAGAGATTTCCATGGTCGGACCCTCGCCTGTGCCGATTCCATGGTGTGTGAGGTGGTAGAGTGCCGATCGATACCATTCAAAATCATTGGATATCCTAAAGCACTCCACAGCCTGTTGAAATACTTCCAAAGTGTAGTCACCTCTGTAAGAGTGATGCTGTTTTGCATGGACGCTAAGGAGACTTTGTAGTCAAGTGATAGCATTTCTACCTCTGGACCAGAAGCTCTGAGTTCAGGTCCAATGCCAGGATTTGTTGACCATGGAAGAAGCATTCAATATGGTTCAACACACTGGTAATCAGTTTGGGAATCTTTCCACCATTTCTTAAAGTTGCTTTCTACACAACTGCGCACTTAAATTAAAATTCCAGCAACAGTCCTTTCCATTTCATAAAGAAAGGGACCTCTTGAGATCTAAAGAAATGAGGTGGCATGGTGGCACAGTACTTAGCATTACTGCCTCACAGCGCCAGGGACACTGGTTCGATTCCCAGCTTGGATCACTGTCTGTGTGAAGTCTGCACATTCTCCCCATATTTACATGAGTTTCTTCCAGATGCTTGGGTTTCCTCCCACCATCCGAAAGACATGCTGGTTAGATTGATTGGCCATACTAAATTGCCTCTTAGTGTCAGGGGGATTAGGAGGGTAAATACATGGGGGTTATGGGGATAGGGCCTGGGTGGGATTGTTGTCGGTGCAGACCTGATGGGCTATATGGCGTCCTTCTGCACTGTAGTGATCCTATGATTTTAATATGTGTACATTTCACTAGCACAGTGATAGTTTTACTATTTTACAACGTAGTATAAATGTCCCTTCGACATTGCCAATCTGCCCTTTGCACAGTGCTGGGGGACCAGGCCCCTCCCCCCACCTTATCCCCAACCTCCTGGGGCCTACATGGCCTCCCTTCACTCCAGCAGGGTCGACTGCCAGTTCCCCTTCAGTGGGAAACTATTGTAAACACCGCTGGAATGAACAACTCCTGGACAGGTGGGGCAGGCTTGTGGGCCTGGAGATTTCAGTCCCAAGCCTGTTAATAGTATTAAAATCTGGATTCTAATATTTAAATCAGCTCCGCAGCGATTTCCAGCACAGAGCTGATGACTCTGGAAATCCTATTCCTGGAGACCCTCGGAGACTGTGGCGCCCAGTGAGAAGCCTGCTAAACGGCCTCTGTTGATGTCTCCTGCCTCGTTGCACTGTGAGAGCAAGTGGCAATGCTAAAGCAGTGCAACGGGCTGAGAGATTTGCCCCCATCATGTCCATTCCAATCATTACTCCAAAGGGACCCAAATATACTCTTCATCTAAATAGCAAGGAAAACTGTCAGCTTTTTTTTCAATAATTAACATTAATTTAAGTAACATTATTAACATTAGTTAACTGAACAAGATTGAACTAATTCAACATTAGTTTTCTTTCCAGTTAAGGAGAAACTAGTGCCGTTATTTTAAAGAGGGGGTATTATCATATTATAATGTAGAACAGCATTTCTCCACTATTTTTAAAACTCTATTGTATGATGGTTGCCTTTGCTTGTGGACCAGGTAAAGGGAGTTTTAATGTGAGGCCACATTACAGAACAAAATTCTGTCATTTCAAAAATATACTGGGTGAAAAGTATCCCATTTATTGTTTGCCACAAAGTTAAATGTCAACAAATGTAAAACTATGAAAGTATTGTTCTTATTCTTGTTTTTAGAGACTTGAACCCATCAATAGTAGTACAGTGATCTCCCCAGAGAAGCTTCTAGAAAAGCAACGAGCAGCAAATACACACAAATCGCAGGTGAATTATTTGAAAACATTCCTTATCTTGTACTCAGGTCCAAACTATGATGATAATCTGGGCAGATTCTGCCACTGGCTGGGCTCAAGACAACTTTTACGTTCAAATTGTTTTATATTTTGTTTTCATACTTACTGCTTAGAACATGTCTTCTTTCCTCCCTCCCTCCCTCCCTTCTTCCGACCCTCTGTTTCTCCCTCTCTCACTTCCTCCCACCCTTTCTCCCTCTCTTCCTTCCTCCTTCCTTCTCCTCCCTTCCTTCCTCCCCTCCGTTCCTACTTTCTTCCTTCCCCTCCCTCCGTACCTTCTTCCTTCCCCTCCATCCCTCCTTCCATTCTCTCCCTCCCTCCCTCCTTTCTTCCTGTCTCTCCCCTCCCTTCCACTCCCTCGCCTCCCTCCCTCCTTCCTTCCCTGCCCTCCCTCCTCCTTCCTTCCTTCCCTCCCTCCCTCTTTCGCTTTTCCGCTTGATGCCTCATGTCTTTGCGGGTGGAATTCTCCCATCCTGGCTGCAGTAGTTCGGTGATGGGTGGACATAGAGTCAGAAACCTGGTGGTGTAAAATCACATTGCAATTCTCCCAATGGTAGGTTAATGGTGTAGGTCAGTCTCCCTACTGTCTGATGGTATGAATGTCACTTTTATTCATTTGTATCTCATGAATGTTCATTGAAATATCTGCCCGCTGGTGCCCCATCAGACCTTCCAATCTTGCCTCACACTAGCGGGAAATCACATTGACATCAAGTTCCAATGTTAAAGAGAGCCGTGTACATGATGGTCCTCAGCTCACCAGAGACTTTGAGGTGAGCGCAACAAAGCCTTTCAGCCATCGTGCTGCACAGCTTTTGGATCGTTGTTCACCCCCTCTGCAAATTGGCTCCTGCTCTCCATCTCCATGCCAAGTTGGTCTTCATGGAACTGCTGGATCCATGGATCTCTTTCTGAATCACCATCTTGGTTCAGTACTGCATCTGGAGTTGGGGAGTATGGGGAATGTCATTCCCACTGGTGACACACACCAGTGTCCATCTGGACAGCACAGCGCTTTGGGACTCATTCAGCCATCTCAACAAAGGTCCACAGTTCAGCCGGAGTGGGTTGCGAGATGAAGGGGGAGGGTGTTGGTGGCCTGATGAAGACAAGAGAGGGCAGTGTGGAAGGAGGGCTGTGCAAAGAGGGGGAGAGAAAGGGTGAGTGTCCACAATGGCAGGCAGAGGGGCAAGGAAGTGGATGAAGAAAACGAATAATGGAAGGTAGAACGAAGACCGAGGGGAGGGAAACTGGACCCTGACAAGACTGCATGTAAAGTTCACAAACAAGCGGGCTAAAGGGATACCATGTTATTTGCTGCAAGGGGGTGGGTGAAGATTTCAGAAGTGGTGGGTAGAGGTCCACATGAGGCATGAGCGCCTTGCAGGTGATGAGGTTGAAGGGAGGATGATTGAATCAAGGAATAGATTTCTTCTTGAGGCCGCTAAGCCTTTTCCCTCTGGGTTGCTCTCATCCTGCATAGTCTGGTGAAGAAAGGTGGCTGGAGAGAGTGATATGGGTGTGCTAGACTGGCATTGAACTTTGGCACCAAGACCTTTGAACCCACGAACTACTGGTCTGCCAGGTGAATCAGATGGCAACTCATCTGGCAGACCAGATTCCAAGCACAGAATCTGGTGTAGGATCTCACCATTCTGGCCAGTGGGACAGGCATCAACAGAGTCACCTGCCACTGCACTTAGGCTGGAATTTTACCACCCCGCCTGCCATGGAATCGGGCGAGGGGTGGACAATGGAAATATCCGTTGACCTCAGGCGGGATTTTATGGTTTTGAAATGAGCGAGGCCATAAAATCCTATCCCTAGTCTCAAACTGGGAGAATTCTACTCCACAACTCCTCAACTCCAATAGTTTCTTTCTTTAGGAGTTTCTCCCCACCATCTACTGCACCAATGTGTCCCAAAATCTCTGATTTATACTCTTTTTCAAGAATATAATCCTGGATGGATTATTGACATTGCTTTTTCGCCCAATAAAGATTTACTTTTTTTATAATTTCTACAAAATGTTGAAGTCCTTGCATAAATCCTGGGTTGAGAAACCGGCTTTTAATGTCATTCACCTGCTTCTTGAGCTTTTGCATGTACTATCTGTCCTTGATTAATCAGATCTAGGTCCCACATCGCTCTTTCCTTACCTCACTCTATGCTGTTCTCCGGCATTATCCCAAGAAACATTCCTTTCTTAAAGTTAAAAAGCCAATTTGTAGAGTGGACTTGGCAAGCCCTTAGTCCATCTCTTTTCTTTCTCCAAAGAAACAATGTTATTTCAAATTGAATCCAACTCATGATCCCCACAAGAGGTTCACAGAGGATCCAAGCTGACGAGAAAAGGCATCGTATCAGATCTTGGGCTTGATCTGATGCTTGATCTTCATCAAAAGGCCAAGAACATCTGAGCTTCCAAGTTGCAGAAGGACAGCCTGCCCCTCTACCGCAGCTATGTTTGCAGCCAGGTGTCCCTGGAAAGGGAGCATGCGGTGTCCACAGGTGCAGTGGATGCCTTCTGCGCCCGCTGGGCACCGCAGGGGTTGGGGTGTGTTATAGATCCTGATAATCACATTTTGATTTAATGTTTTAAGTTTCCTTTGGACTTTGGTTTCTGTTTGGACTGTTCCCCCCCTTCCTTTAGGGGGGCTGCCCCTTTTAATTTGTCCCTAAGTTAATTTGAGTTTGTTTACTCATTGGGTATGTGAAAGAGGTTCCAAGTTGCAGAAGTTTCATTAATTTGTGTCTGTCCCTTCACCATTTATTTATAGTCAAAGTTGTTCACAAGGCCTGTTAACAAGCTGTTCATAATGGCCATTTAGTTCAGCTGTTGTTATTTTTCATCAAACTGTTGAACCATGGAGTTGTTCACTGAAGTAACTTCTATTTCCACACACAGATGAACTTGTGTTCCAGCAGAGTCTTAATTAAGCAATATTGAATAAAAAGCCCAACACAGTTTTGTAATACAGTTCTTTGGTTTAAGTATCTACCAGTTGGTCTGTCATAAATGCTGGATTCTTGTTTGAACATGGTTCCTTTCTGAGCTAGCTACAGCTATCATCACCTAAAAATAATCCTTCCACTGATTTGTTTTTGGCTGGCCAACATTTATTGCCCATCCCTAGTTGCCTTTGTTTAGATGTCAGTTGAGAGTCAACCATATTGCTGTAGGTCTGGAGTCACATGTAGGCCAGACTGGGTAAGGACGGCAGATTTACTTCCCTACAGGACATTAGTGAACCAGATGTGTTTTTAGAGCAATCGACAATGGTTTCATGGTCATCAGTAGATTCTTAACTCCAGAGTTTTTTAAATTCAATGTCCTAAATCTACCATGAAGGGATTTGAACCCAGGTCCCCAGAACATTAGCTACGTTTCTGGATTAACAGTCTAACAACAATAGGACATCATCTTTCCACTATATAACAAAGAACAAAGAAAATTACAGCACAGGAACAGACCCTTTGGCTCTCTAAACCTGCACCAACCATGCTGCCTGACTGAACTAAAACCCCCTACTCTTCTGAGGACCATATCCCGCTATCTCCATTCCATTCATGTATTTGTCAAGATGCTCCTTGAAAGTCACTATCGTACCTGCTGCCACTACTTCTTCCGGTAGTGAGTTCCAGGCACGCACCATCCTCTGTGTAAAAAAACTTGCCTTGTACATCTCCTTTAAACTTTGCCCCTCGCACCTTAAACCTGTGCCCCCTAGTAATTGACTCTTCCACCCTGGGAAAAAGCTTCTGACTATCCACTCTGTCTGTGCCTCTCATAATCTTGTAGACTTCTATTAGGTTTCCCCTCAACCTCTGTCGTTCCAGTGAGAACAAGCCAAGTTTCTCCAACCTCTCCTCATGGCCCTCCATACCAGGAAACATCCTGGTAAATCTTTTCTGTGCCCTCTCCAAAACCTGCACATCCTTCTGGTACTGTAGCAACCAGAATTGAACACTATGGGCCCGATTTTACCAATCGGAGGCTAAGGGCCGGATCCGGATGTAAAATGGATCCGAGCCCGGAATCCTCGTTCCAGTGCGCCCGTACGCTTTTTGCCAGCTCTGATCCGGCCCGTGCTGTGGGCGGGGCTCAGCGCTGCTGGAACAATCGGAGCATCTGAACTACGCGTGCGCAGTTCGAAAAGAATCTGAAACAGTGCGCCCGGGCTCGAAAAACAAAACCAGCAGAGAGCCGGAGGGGGGGGCAGAATGAGCCGCGATCAGATCCCCCTCGAGGCAGGCCCCCACAGCAGACCCCCACCCTGGATCGAACCCCCCCCCCTCCACCCCCAGGAGGCAGGCCCCCTGGCAGCGCACACCCCCAACCTACCTTGATTGCTGCTCTCCCTCCACCATCCTTCTGACCTGCACTCGTTGATGTGGAGATGCTGACATTGGACTGGAGTAAACACAGTAAGAAGTCTCACAACGCCTGGTTAAAGTCCTGTTGGGCTTTAACCCCGTGTTGTGAGATTTCTTACTGCACTCGTTGCACAGCCTGCAGCACCTCCTGGCCTTCCGCTGGCGTCTGCCAAAAATTCATGGGCGCGAAATCGCGGTAAATTTGGGCGTGGGCCTGGAACGCAATCTGCACCCGAAATCGAGCAGATTGCGCCTTTACCGACACCCGATTTGGGCGCACTGGATCTCTGGTTGGGGAGAGGTGGTGGAGGATTGGTGGGGAGGATGAACTTGGGAGAATCTCCACCATCTCCCCCAAAACAGAGATCCATCTGAGCCTGCCCCCACCCCACAGCCCCCCCTCCCCCCCACCCCCCACCCCCTTTAACCAGGCGTTGTGAGACTTCTTATTGCGTTTAGCTCAGTCCAATGCCGGCATCTCTACGTCAACAAGTGCAGGTCAGAAGGATGGTGGAGGGAGAGCAGCAATCCAGGTAGGTTAGGGGTGTGCTCTGCCGAGGGCAGGCCTGCCTCCCGGGGGGGGGGGGGGAGTCTGATCGCGGGGTGGGGGCGGGCTACCTCCTGGGGGGATCTGACTGTGGGGGGTTGTGGGGGTGGTCTGCCAGGGGGGCCTGCCTCCCAGGGAGATGGATCGCGGGGTGGGCTGCCTCCCGGGGGGTACCAGTCACGGTTGGGGGGGGGTTCTGCCTCCCGGGGGGGTGGATTGCGGGTGGGGGGGGGTTCGGATCGCGGAGGGGATTGGTCTGCCGGGGTGGTTAGCGGGGGGTCTGTGAAGGGTGTTCGAGGAGCATGGGCTTCAGAGGTTGCCCTGCAGAACAGGAATCCACTTTGGATTTCTATTCTGCAGATGGATAACAGTGCCGATCCGAAATGGATCCGAAGACAGTAAAGTGGGATTTGGCACTAAAGTTGGGCCCGCGGTTCATTAAGTCAATTTAAATGCACTAAAATCATCAGGCCGCCCGATTGGGGCGCAGACCATATCCGCGCCCAAATTGGGTGTCGGTAAAGGCGTGATCTGCTTGGTTTCGGGTGCAGATCGTGTTACAGGCCTGACGCCCAAATTTACCGCGATTTCGTGCCCATCAATTTTTGGTAAAATCGGGCCCTATATTCCAAGTGTGGCCTAACTAAGATTCTATAAAGCTGCAACATAACTTGCCAATTTTTAAACTCAAGGCCCCAATATCCATAATATGTAAGGTACAGTCTGTGTGCTCCCCGAAGGCAGGTCGGTTGCTCACTGTTTGCTGATGCTTCATCCTGAGCCATTTCTTTGGCTGTATTTTTATCAGTGTGGTTTGTTATTGTCCCCCATTCCCAGGGCTTTGGTGAGGAGATTCTACCTGAGCTGGAAAGGGAATTCCACATGTCTACTGTCTGGCAGAGCAACTTATTTGATTGATTTGATTTATTACTGTCACATGTTTTAGTATACAGTGAAAACATTGTTCCTTGCTCACTATGCAGACAAAGCATATCATACAAAGAGAAGGAAATGAGAGAGTGCAGAATATAGTGTTACGGTGTAGCTAGGGTGTAGAGAAGGATCAACTTAATGCAAGGTAGGTCCATTCAAAAGTCTGTTGGCAGCAGGGAAGAAGCTGTTCTTGAGTTGGCTGGTGTCCTCAGACTTTTGTATCTTTTTCCCGATGGAAGAAGATAAAAGAGAGAATGTCCAGGGTGCATCGGGTCCTTAATTATACTGGCTGCTTTGCCGAGGCAGCGGAAAGTGTAGACAGAGTCAATGGATGGGAGGCTGGTTTGCGTGATGGATTGGGCTTCATTCATGATCTTTTGTAGTTTCTTGCGGTCCTGGGCAGTGCAGGAGCCATACCAAGTTTAGAATTGAGATAAAGGAGGTGGCCAAGTTTAGAGGGCATCAGAAATAATGGTTTTAGAGCAGGAAGAGAAGCCATTGTAAATGATTCTCTGGCTACCTTTAGACAGATCAGAATAGAACCAAACTAATGCAGACTGTGGCAAAATAAACCCTTTTAAACAGATCTGGGGCAATGAACAATCAGATTGCCCATTGGACTTTGTGATAAAATGACCTGGACTGAAAAAACAATGTTTGTGCCGTTTTTCTATAAGAAACTTCACCCAGCTGAGAGACAAAACAAATGCCGCTAAAGGAAAACGACAGAGATTATAAGCCAGCCACAGAGACATGGATGTTTTAGTTTTGAAGACAAGGCCTGGAATGTTCCAGCAGAATACAAACATCTTTTTCTGGAAATCTGACGATAAGGGGCTTCACATAATGGAAAACCAGTGGAGAAAGCAAAAGAAAGATGAACAACCTTCTGGGGTGATTAAAAAAAGCACAGAATATAGTTGGGTAGTGTGCTTTTCATGGGGCAAGAATGCCTTAATAATATAATAAACTAACCCTATCAGCTGAGAAAGGTCATGAAAGAGTGAAAACATTGGAGACTGGTACTGCAGTCAAAGTGGAGGTGGGTCCTCTGATTGCTGAAAGGAGAGCTCAGAGAGAGAGCCTGACTGACCATCAGGAGAAGAAACTATGACCACAGGAGTTGGCCACTTCTGGGTGATAGTATGATCACAGCTGATAGCATATTTGAGCTAAATATAGCTAAGTGCTTACTTGCTGGAAATCAAGCAGCATATTTGACAATTCTGATGCTGGATATCAGTGAGGAATTGACTGTCAGGGCTAAAGTAACAAAGCAGCTGCTGTTTTTTATATTTCTGTTCTTTTCTCAACCTGCTAAATCTGAAATCATTTTCTGTAACCATTTGGATTAGATACAGGAGTTTCTATCTTTTATGAATCACACTGCCAGGTACACCCAGATGGTTAATGGTGGAGAGGTTGGAGGAGGATATGATGCGATCAGCCATGTCAAAGGTTGAAGGCAAGTCGAGAAGGATGGCTAGAGAGAGTACATTTGGCACAATCACTGATAGGATGTCATTTGTAACTCTGGTAAGAACTGTTTTAGGACTATGGTGAGGGTGGAAGTCTGATTGGAGACATTCAAACAGTTCTGGGAAAGACCAGTATGGATTTGGGAGGCAACAAGACAGGTTCAAGAACTTTGGAAAAGAAAGGACAATTGGAGGTGAGGCAGTATTTTGCAGGGACACTGGGATTAAGAATTGGTTATTGAGGTGAGGGGAGATCTAAAGGAGAGAGAGAGACATGACTTGAAGAGAGAGAATCATTAACAATATCAGCTGACATGATCAGGAGGGGAAGTTGAGTGGAAATAGGGACTGGGAGAATTATCTCACAGAGAGTGCATGAGAAGAGAAACTAGAGAAAGATGCAAGTTTAGGGCTAGGGCAGTGAAAAACATTAAGGGATGCTTTGCTGGGTGGGCTGGTGGGAGGGTGGGAAGCTACAGTGATAGTGGATTGAACAGTGTAAATCTTAGTGACAAAGCAAAATAGAGAAAAGAAAGCTGGAGGTTGTTGCTACTCAAAGCTATTCGATGTAGCAGTGACAAACTGGAAGATTTATTGAATGCAAAGATTATTCACAACTGTAGGTTCAACAGCATAACCGTATAGGTCAACTCCCAACACTGTGTGGAAATTTACTGTCATGTATGTCTGAGGTTCGTACGATCTCACCTGAGGCCAATGGAAAATTCCATTCTCCAACCTCACCTGCCCCCGGAATCGAGGCAGGCATGCTGGTAAAATTATAGCCCTTGACTCCAACTGCCAACCTCCAGTCCTGGGGACATGCAGAGATAATGGATTGGGGGAACTCCCGATTGGCCAAGTTTTGCACGCTTGTGCTCCATTAGTTCCAGCCCAGTCACAAGGTCACTTGGCCCATGATGGATCACCTCTTAAAGGGGCCACACTACTACAGGGGTTATCTTTGCATTTCAACATGATCCTGAATTAGTAGGCAGTTTTATCAGACCAAAGCAGGATCCGATATTGGTACAGTCAGATCTGGCAGTGAATGACTAAATGGGTTATCCACCACATTCTTTCAAGTCTGCATCCCTTGGATTTAAAGGAGCAGAGATGTGGACCTCATCTGGGGCGGGGGGGCGGGGGGGCTGGTCCAGGTGAGAGAGAGGAAAGGTTTCATTGGGGATTAGGCTATCAAAATTGGAGCTGAGGCTGTGGCTGAGCCAATCATTAACTACAGAAATGTTGTGACCAGTAGAAAGCCAAAGACTAAGACACTTGGGAGTTTGGAAGTGGGGCTTATGAAAGTGAATAAAGGAAATCATGAATAAATAATAAAGCCAATGTAAATAAGTAGATGTTATTTTATTGTTGCAATTGTAATGGGGCAGTACTAAATAAAAGAAAGAAAGGAAATTTCTTACAAGGACCTGAATGTAGGGAAGTTCAGGATTGGATATGTACTGGATATGGAGATCTTCCGGATTTTGGGGAGCCTTAGATGGGGAGTTGGTGGTTTAGGATAATTTTAAAGTTGGGCTGAGTTTTCCTCCGAGCTGGACCCAGCCGGGACGGGAAAAGGAAAGGATGGGGGGTGAACCAGGCAGACTTATGCCTTTAAATTAAGGTTGTTTATTATTAGTCACAAATAGGCTTACATTAACACTGCAATGAAGTTACTGTGAAACTCCACTAGTCGCCACACTCCGGCACCTGTTTGGGTACACTGAGGGAGAATTTAGCATAGCCAATACACCTAACCAGCAATGGGGAGAACGTGCAAATTCCCAGGATGAATTGAACCTGGGTCCGTGGCAATTTGAGGTCACTGTGCCTTTGTGCATAATTCTGGGCCCAAAGAGCAGGGGGAATCAGGAACCAGCTTTTGGATCCTTCTGGATTTTCGGACATTGAATAAGGGATCCAGTATCTGTATTAAATCTCATGAACAGAGTAAAGCCAGAACAAACAGGACACTCAGTTAACAAACTTATTTCTTTAGAGCTCCATGTGTAAGAGATACCAACAGATGAACTTGCCCTGGGAAGCACAGTGCCACTGTCCAATCACAAGTGCTTTTCACCGAGAATGTTAAATAAGATCCATTGGGCTGAATTTTACTGGCTCCCAGCAAATGAGTGTGGACTTGGGGGGGTGGGGGGGTGTAAAACTGGCTCCAACTGGCTAATATTAGGATTTTTGTGGATGGCCAAATTAAGGTGGACCAAATGACTTGATTTATCTTCAATTATTGAACAATATGACCAACAATTTCATTTTTTACACTGAAGAGGTGGAACAGTTGTGAGGATCATGTGATTTATAGAAAACCATTTAGCCTAATGTGTTTGATAAATTGCTTGGAGAGACTAACACTGTCTTAATTAGTCCCCTGTTTTCACTGCTCTCTGGAATACACTGTGATCACATTATCACAGTCTCCACTTCTTCTCAAAGGCACAAGCAGAAATTGCAACGCAGTTTTCCATGAGACAGCAGCAAATCCACAAGATACAATATGCAAAAGTACAAAAGCAAAAAGAGGTCAGTTCTGTTCGCTACCAAGTGGCTGGTGTGACTGGTTTTGTAATTAACTATCTACAATGAGGTAGATGGAAATCAGGATGGTTGGGCAATTCTCTCCATTGCACTGAGTCATCATCTTGTGAGTATCACAAAAGGAGAGTGCTTGTAAATGAATCTTCTTTATCAGCTATCCCCAATTTAAATAATACTGAGTGCCTACTATTTCATTATTTAATAGCTATTCATGATGCTACTCACAGTAAGTTAAAGAGAATATATTGTTCAAGCCATGTAAAGATAGGTAATAAATTTTATATATCACTTATAATGAGAGAGGAAGGATGGGCTGGAACATCTAGCTGGCTGCAGGTAGATAGGTCTGAGTGCTTAATACAATGGCACAGTGGTTGGGACTGCTGCCTCACAGTGCCAGGGATGTGAGTTCAATTCCTGGTCTGGATCACTGTCTGTGTGGAGTTTCCTCTGGGTGCTCTAGTTTCCTCACACAGTCTGAAAGACGTGCTGGTTAGGTGCATTTGACCCAAACAGGTGCTGGACTGTGGCAACCAGGGGAATTTCACAGTAACTTCATTGCAGTGTTAATGTAAGCCTTACTTGTGACTAATAAAAAAAACTTTGACCACGTTGGGTGAGAGGTTTCATGATAATAACAGAGGAACTTTAGATTGGATTAGATTTTTGAGCAGCTTGGTGTGGTATAAAAGATCAGAGCAGATGGTGAATGAGAATTGGGATCGACTATATTGAACAAGTTAATAACATTATTTAATGAAACACACCATGTGCTGTGTTAACCAGAAGGAATTTGTTGCCAGCAAGGGAAAGGAATAGTGAAGAAAGGTTTATTAAAAAAAGATAGACATTGAACTAGTTTTATAGGCAGTTGGAATGTAGGTGTGCAAGATCAAAAAGTATAAACTGTTGTAGCCAGCGGGATAGAACGATCTGGTAGAGGGCATTTCAAAACCATGGAGAGATGGAAATTCACTGAAAGAATAAGAAATGGGATTTTGGAGGAAACTTGAGACCTGGAGAAAATAGAGTCACAAAATATTGGAGAGGACAGGAAGGTGGATCTGAAAGAAGGCAGAGAGCAGATAATTCAGTACAGAGCAGGGCTGGAGTCTTCCATTCTGGAGTCTAAGTTGATGATGGGAGCAGAAGTGAGAATAGTTCCCACTGGATTCCCACTGGTTTTCCACTGGATTCCCACTGGTTTTCCACTGGGTTCCCACTGGGTTGCCATTAGGTTTCCATGGGTTTCTGCTGGGTTTTCACTGGTTTGCAGGGCTGAGAATAAGATGGTGCGCTGAATGTGTGTCAGCCATTTAATGCTCTCAATATTCTACCAGCTGCAGGACATACTGCTTGTTATCATTTACTAGGTCCATGCAGCAAAGAGGTTTACCTGGCTGGGTGTCCATAATGACACATCACAGATTCACAGGAATACAAAGGCCATCTCAGGCTGAAACTTGTAGCAGTCTCTTCGGTTGGAGGGTCCAGAGAGGTTGCAACTCAACAACCCAGAGCACAGATGAGATATGCTGGTCGGAATTTTACTGCCAACATGGAATCGGAGCGGGCAAGGGACGGACAATGGAAATGTCCGTTGACCTCGGGTGGGATTTTATGGTTTTGGGACAAGTGAGGCCATAAAGTCCTGCCCTCTGAGTGAATGGACTCCAAAGTAATGTTGAAACTTTTCAGTGTGATAACGATGACAAGGTATATGGGTTTATGGGTTTATTCTGGGAAAGTGGTGACCCAAGGGAGCAGGAACATGGGCCAGAATTCTTTGACCTCACCCATGGCCAAGATTCTCTGGTTCCGCTGCAATGAAAGGAATTTTGGCCGACTGTTCTTGAAGGTGTGAACGAGCTCAGAGAATTACCTGATCCATCTTCATGGACGAGCGGTCTCAAGAGGGCCATTAAAGTTCTCATGCTGCTCCCCCTTGTGCAGGTATCTGGTGCTGCCTGAAAGAGCTCTCTGGAAGCTCCTGTCCCCATTGGAGCAGCTGTAAGTGTGACATGAGTAAATCCCTGCCAAGGTAACACTTCATGTTGCTTTCAAGTTGTCATTTAGATGGACTTTGAGGGCATGGGGAAAATCTATTGACAGAAGCACAAGTTTGTGGGAAAGCAGAGTGCTTTGTAGTTTCTAATATATGCATTTAGCATTAGTGCTGTGTGTAGCAGCACAGTTTGGCTCTTGCAAACCACTAGCAGGGAAGACATTAAATAGTGCAATTTAATCCAGCAGTCATAAATCAAAGTATATTCGAGCAAAGTATAATATCTGTAAGCAAAAACGGGCAATTAGCAGAGGATAGAAAATCAAATGGTGAAGGAAATGTCTTGACAGCCTGGAATTGTTAACTATCAGATCTTCATGGGCCTGTCTGCTGCATAGCCTCCTGTCTTTGGGCTCTACATGGGACTGAGTGACATCCTGGCCCCTGTCATCACCATCCTCATCATCTGACCTTTTGGTGCTCTGTAACTCCCTCAGCCAAGACATTCCTTCCTTGTGGCGCGAGGTTGTGCAGGGTGCATCAGACAATAAGGATCTGGGACATGTGCTGAATATTGGAGAGTCCAGTCCAAACATCAGAACCTCATCTTTAGGAGGCCTATTATCTGCTCAGTCACAGACATGGAGGAAGTATGGACAGCATTGTAACTCTCCTAAACAACACTCTGTGGATAATCAACTGGTGTCAACAGCCTGCTCATCTGGGGGTACCCATTGACCCCAAGGAGCCTGCAATTGCTGAGATCGTTAAAAGTCTTTTGGCATCTGAAGTAGAATGGAAAAATGGCATTGTGAAAGCTCCCTGGGAACCAAGCACAAACATGCAGGATTTGTCTTCTATGATCACATATCAGCTACTGTTTAAAGATGCTGTTCCCTTTCCTATTGCTGAATGTGAGTGTTTGATGGCAGGGCGCTCTCGAGGCTGCGTGTGTGCAGTCAATAGCCTCCTGCACTTGCACAAAACCTGCTATTGGTGAAAAATCCAATCCACTGCAGCCTGGCTTCTGGGATCCAGGCGGAATTGGATAGATTACCACACTGCCTTGAACAAAACATTTATCGGATGCACTTGTGTATCACTTGTGTGACTGAAAGATGCCATACAGGTCCACAGTGAAGTCCTGGCAAGAGCAAAGAGGTTCAGGGCAGGTAGTGACCCTTTAATATCATTGGCATGCGATTGTCTCCACATCCTTGCAACTGCAGGTCCTCATTAAGAAGCTGGCAAATGTGAACAACCACATTTGAGACATTCTGAGGCACTTCCAGCATTGCTTTTCTCTCTTTGTAGATATGTGCACCACACATGATGTACCTCTGGTTGACCCAATGCTTGCCATTGTACTGGCCCCTGGTCACCAACATCCTGACTTTCTTCAGGTCCTGCTCTTGCTGTTCAGGCCTTGTACCAACCTGCAACTGTCCCTTCTACTTCTCTTCAACTGGACAAGAGCCAGTAGAAAGGCAAGGTTGCCTGGAGCCTGCATGATTTAAGCCTCAGTGAACCAATGCACTAATCCATTTTGTGAACATATCCTTTGTGGATTAGCCTCTTTTCCAGAGGCACTAAGCCAGTACTAAATTCCGTATCTGCCTTCTGTCAAACATGGATTCCCACCCCATCTCTTCAAGGCAAAATACATCCTGGAGGACCAAAGATGGGTGTTCCTCCCATTCACATATGACTGTGCATGGAGTACATTGAGCGAAATGACAGCCATTTGCAAAAACCCTTCCTGAGATACTGTTCAGCTTGTCTCCATTACTCTCAAGATATTATATAGAGACCATCGCCTTGACATGATAGAAAGATTTACCACATGAGTCCCTGACAAGCGTGACTGCTTACCAGGGAGGCTGGAGGTTTTAGTCGGGAATTTGCTGCCATTCACCATCCATGCCCCTCAGTGGTGTCACTTCCCTCCCTCTCTTCATCCCTGCCTCTGACAGCAGTGGATGACATATTGCACAGAATGAAATGGCAGTTCCAAACCCTGGTGGGTTCTTGCTGGAATGTGAACCATTGGCCACGTCTACTTCATTGGGTGTTGGAAGCTTGAGCTCAGATCTCCATGGATTTGGCTAATAAAGCACAGGGTGCTCCTTCACTCAGCCCCAAAAAAATACACACCTCCCACCTTTCCTGGGACCATTCTCATTTCAAATGCTTGAGAGGTTTTACAAACTGTGCAACAGCCTTGAGGGCTTCAGCATGGTGCATGTGAGGTTTGCCAGTGCATTAAACACCTTCCACCTTCCCAGTTACCCCCAAGCACTCCCTATTCTCCTCCACAATTACCATCTTGGCATTCCTTTTCCTTGTGTAACCTTAAACATTCATCCTCCCCTCAGCACAAACATCTCTCCCCCTATAGTTGCCCAATGCTCTATGCTGGCATTCCTGCTCCTCCTGTTTCCTTTACTGTCAATGTGCACACGACCCAACTGACACTGATCCCTCTTGTTCCTGAAGCCAACTGTACCCTGACTTTTCATGAACCTGCAAGGGGTCATCCACTATCTCATATGAGTCTAGCGCTTCCTCTCTACCTTATCCAACTCCCTCCTCTGACTGTGACTGTATCTGCCGAGTCCCAGTGCCCTCCTTCAAACCCCTAGGACCAAATTCAAGAAATCACGGACCATGCTTTTCTCTCCCAGAGACGCCTTCCTGCTCCGTACAATGGGACCAAAACATTTTTGCAAGCTTCTGAATAAGCCCAGGCCACTCTGGTTTACTTCCCAAGACAGGTTCCCACCCTTTCCTGGTGGTCTTCTCTCCCTCTCCTGTCCAGCTTGTGCTCCCCCTGCCACCTCCCCACCCCCCCCCCCCCCCCCCCCTGCTGACCCTGCTTCCTGCTTCCTGCTTCCTGCTTGTGCAGTTTGGCTACCAGCACTGACCTCAATCAAGAAGCTGACATTTTGGAGCAGTCCCCAGATGGTGAAAGCAGCAGCTACTCACTTCAAAAACCTGGAAGAAATCAACGTCACCAGGTATACCCACTTACAAACAGTTGTAAATGTGAACGTTCTAATTTTTGACTGGTGTGGAGATTAATTTGAATGAGGATATTCATTATGGGGAGCTGGCCTTTTTAGTGAGCATGCCTGAGATGATAATGGACGCAAAAGGGCTTCCCAATATTGGTCACCAGGAAGCATGGCTTGCCTTTAAG
Source organism: Carcharhinus amblyrhynchos (assembly GCF_965287045.1). NCBI lineage: Eukaryota > Metazoa > Chordata > Chondrichthyes > Carcharhiniformes > Carcharhinidae > Carcharhinus > Carcharhinus amblyrhynchos. Next base: position 40,482,464 of record NC_137337.1, on the reverse strand, counting down.
CTCCCAAGGTTATAAAAGTTCAGCCTGCATTCAGGAAGCTAATTTCTGACCTCATGCCAAATTAAGTTCCCCTCCTGCCAAACTTCCCACTGCTGGTATGCCCAGAAGATTCCGTTGCTGACATCAGATGTGATTTGCGTGGCTTGTACAGCACCACTTAGTAAATTTATGACTTGTTCAGAAGGATTTCCAAGGGAGTCAGACAGTCCTGGACTTGTCTAGGCAGTTGTTTAACATAGAACATAGAATCCTACAGTGCAGGAAGAGGCCATTCAGCCCATCAAGTCTGCACTGACCACAATCTCACCCAGGCCCTATCCCCAAAATCCCATGCATTTATCCCAGCTAGTCCTCCTGATGCTGAGGGGCAATTTAGCATAGCCAATCTACCTAACCCGCACATCTTTGTACTGTGGGAGGAAACTGGAGCACCCAGAGGAAACCCATGCAGATATGGGGAGAAGGTGCAAACTCCACACAGACCGTGACCCAAGCTGGGAAATGAACTTGGGGTCCTGGCGCTGTGAGACAGCAGTACCAACCACTGTTCCACCCACTAAATCCTGATGCTTTTGACTTGTTCAATCTTATAAATCTCTGTTGAAGTTAGCTTATTTAAGCCAAACGTTGTTCTTTAACTAACAAGAGTGCCTTAGTGGCTGTTTGCTGCCATAGTTTGGCTGCTGGGACATTAATACACGCTGAAAAATGATCTTGGAGAGTGAGGTAAATAATAGCTCCTGTTCTCGCAGTGAACTGCAATATTTCCCTAACGCTTCAAGTTTTAACGTACCATCGCAGTTAATTGTGGCTTTTGCAAAATGCTGTACTAATTATGAGATGGGCTTTTCTAACATGAATGTGAAAGAAGTGTCAGATTGTGGAATCATCCCTCAGCTGTGACCCTGTGCTGGACGCATTTTGCACTTCACTGCAAAAAGATGCAATTAGATATTGGCTGGGATTATCGAAGGTACAAATGGAGATGTGGGTGCAGAAATTCAATGACAGTCAGAAAACAAGAATTTTGCCATTGTGGTGGGGGATGGGGGTGTTGTGCGTATGCACGGGGGTGGGGTGTATGGTCTCCGTGGGTGGGAGGGGTTCCTGTTTTTTTAATATCGGAGATCGGGGTGCCCTTGCTGACTTTTCCAGCCCTGCCCCGGCCAGTTTGAGAGCGTGAGCCATGCCTCCATTTAGTTTTGTACAAAATACTCATGAATCTGGTGAGAAACACCAGTCGGAGAGCTGGCAAGCTCCACACTGGTTTTCTCACCTCAGCCAGCACACTGTGCAAAAAAAGAGAAAATTCCACTCTTTGGGTGTTTTATGGCAAATATTTTGTTGTAATGTTTACTTATTATTAAAATTAGAGCAGTTCATTACTGAGATCCAATTTAAAATTGGAGCTGACTTCCTCTGACTTCCCAATACTTTGCATTTAATATACTTTTTACGATACAAAGTAGTGCTGTGGTATGTTGAAGAAACCGTAATTTTTGAAAAGAGTGAGAAAGTTTAATATTAATTATTTCAAACTTTTCAAGAAGTTACAAAAATGTTTGTATCTTTACAATTAGTTGTTAACATAATTAAAAACAAAGTACATATACAGATAGTCCACGGCAGCTAGGTACAACCAATCTTTTGATATTACCGAGTTACCTGCAAAGGGAGCTCTAACTTGTCCGGGAGTACTGCAAAGCAGAAGACATTGCAGGTTCTGGAGCTAAGAACTAATTTCCTTGATGTCTCAAAAGGCAGCAAATATAAATGATCGTAACTGCACACAGCTCTAATTTAACTTCAGTATTTTTGAATGATGTGCCTCTAGAAATAAACCCCAGTGCTTTATTAACAGTTTTAATTGTTTTGCTAAACTATGGTGCTGTTTTTAATGATTTATTGACCTGTATCTTTACGTCTCTTTGGCTCTTCTACTTATTTCGGTCTCTTATTTTTTCAAAGTGTAGGTGATGTTTCTGTTTTTCACACTGATGTGCACACATTCACATTTATCAATGCTAAAGTCGATTTGCTATTATGATTTCTAATGTTTTCTTGTAACACATTGCATTCTTTTTCAGTGTCAGGTAACATTGCTCATCACCATCGCACCTAGCAACCCTCCATGACCCTGGGGTTTGGTGTCGTCTACAGTTTTTGATATTGAGTTATTATTCCCTAGCCCATATCAATAATATAAATTATGAATAATGGTGATCCTTACACTGAAACTTGTGGAAACTTCCTTTCCTACTGAAATAACTACTCTTTATCCTTAATCTCTGCTTCCTTTTTCTTTCATCTAGTTTTCAATCATTCTGCTATTTGTCTCTGGTTCCACATGTTCTAACCTTTGTCATGAGTCTAACATGTGGTACGTTATCAAAGGCTTTTTAAAAATGCAAATATATGACCTGTATCGCAGTATCTTTATCTTCCAGTTCTTTGCAGTTACCTGCATTATCTTCCAGTTACTTTACAGAATGGGGTTAGTTAAGCGTGACCTGTCGAAATTAGCTTATTTAAGCCAAACATTGTTCTTTAACTAACAGAGTGCCTCAGTGGCCGTTCCTTGCCATAGTTTGGCTGCTGGGACATTAATACACTCTGAAAAAAGATCTTGGAAAGTGAGGTAAATAATAACTCAATATCAAAAACTGTAGACTGATATTGTTCTTATATTTTCTTCTCTGATTGCTCTTCTATCATTTATTTTACTATGGATTCCAATACACTTCTTGTTATTGATGTTAAGCTCACTTATCTACAGATCTGAGAATCTGTTCTATCTGCCAATTCCTATATAGATTAATATAAGTTGCCCATCAGTGCTCTGGCAGCAGCAGTGCCTCTACTATCTCTTTCCAAGTTTCCATGAGTATACTTTGAGTATGGTGCACACGACCTGGACCTGAGGTGTTACTCTTCTTCAGCATTGGAATCAAGTTTACTATCAGTAGCATGGCGATGCATGGTTAGCACTGTTCCCTCACAGTGCCAGGGACATGGGTTCAATTCCTGCCTTAGGCCACTGTCTGTGCAGAATCTGCATGTTCTGCCCGTGTCTGCTTGGGTTTCCTCCAGGTGCTTTGGTTTCCCCCCACAGTCCGAAAGATATGCTGGTTAGGTGCATTGGCCATGCTAAGTTCTCCCTCAGTGTACCTGAACAGGTGCCGGAGTGTGGCGACTAGGGAATTTTCATAGTAATTTCATTGCAGTGTTAATGTAAGCCTACTTGTGACACTAATAAATACATTTTTAAAACTTTAATCACCATTTTATCCAGAATCCTTCAGAAACAAATTAGGATATAGGGAAAGCAAGTTTATAACAGTAATAAAAATACAACAGTAGGATAACATTAACCTTGGCATCAATAATCTGAGATGTGGGTAGACTATAACCTGACAGTAAAGCTGATGTAATTTGGTTCAATGAGAATCTAATAAAACAACATAACATTAAGAGCTTTGATTAATATTTTATATTAATGTCTAGGGTTGTATTCAGCATGCAGTCCAAATTTTTATCACATTTTGTTTTATAAGCCAGAAGAATTACTGATAATGGCTTCATTTACTTCTTCAAACAGACCATTTGTCTGCAAGAACAGACAGAACGGAAGAGGAGTCTTCACCTGGAGACTCACAATAATAAACAGAAAATAAAGGATCTCGAGGCCAAAAAAGTGAGGGAAACAGAACAAAATAACAATCGTCAAGAAGATCCATACTATATTGCTATAGAATGTGATGAAACATTCAATACAAATGATGGTAATTAAATTATCCTTTGGATAAAATGCAAAGGCACTGATGAATTATTACACACAGGAATTTTGGGGCCTACCTTGCACAGAGAAGGTGTGAGTCCTTATCATATTAGAGTGCTTGATATTTTGCAAATCAGTTATCCAATGTATTCTACAATGCAGAAATATTTTCAAATAGTATTTGGTATGAATATTACCCCAATTTCCTACTCCAAAACTGCGTGAAGTGGATCATTTTTAGAGACCATGCACAATGGTAAACAGCTCTGATTGTGCATGGATTGCCTCACACCTGTGCAATCTTTTGCTATTTGCAGCAGTCAACACCCAAGCAGAAGACGCAACTTGGAACACAACCAAATCCAAATGAATTTCCATGTTCACTTTGAAGAATTGCTGGAGCACTGGGTCTAAATGGATAGTCATCCTGGGTCACAGAAACATAGAAACTAGAACGAGGAGTAGGCCAATTGGCCCTTTGAGCCTGTTCTGCCATTTATTCTGATCATGGCTGATCATCAAATTCAATATCCTGATCCCCCCTCCCCCATATCCCTTGATCTCTTTAGCCCCAAGAGTTATATCTAATTTCTTCTTGAAATCAGACAACATTTTGGCCTCAATTACATTCTGATGTAGTGACTTCCACTAATTCAACACTATCTGGATGAAGAAATTTCTCCTCACCTCAGTTCTAAAAGATTTACCCCTGATCCTCAAACTGTGACCCTTAGTTCTGGACTCCCCCACCATTGGGAACATTCTTTCTCTATCTACCCTGTCTAACACTGTTAGAATTTTATAAATTTCTATGAGATCTCCACTCACCTGTCTAAACCCCAGTGAGTATAATCCTAACAGACTTAGTCTCTCCTCATATGACAGACCTGCCATTCCAGGAATCAGCTTGGTAAATCTTCTGTGTACTCCTTCTTTGGCAAAGAATCCTTCCTCAGATGACACCAACACTGCACACAATACTCCAGATGTGGCCTCACCGATGCCCTATGCAATTGCAACAAAATATTCCTATCCCTATACTCAAATCCTCTTGCTATAAAGACCAACATACTATCTGCTTTCTTTACTGCCTGCTGTACCTGCATGCTTAATTTCAGTGACTGATGCACAAGGACTCCAAGATCTCATTGAGTATGCATCTCGTTCAATTTACATCCATTGAAGTAATAATCTGTCTTCCTATTATTGCTACCAAAGTGGATAACCTCAAATTTATCCACGTTATATTACATATACCCACACACTCAGCCTGTCCAAATCATGCTGAAGCATCTCTGTATCCTCCTCACAGCTTACCCTGCCACCCAACTTCGTATCATCTGAAAATCTGGAGATAGTACATATAGTTCCCTCTTCCAAATCATTAATATATAATGTGAACAGTTGCTGTCCTAGCACAGATTCCTGTGGAACCCCTGTAGTCACTTACTACCAATCAGAAAAAGATCCATTTATGCTAACTCTTTGCTTCCTCTCTACCATCCAGCTTTCTATCCACCTCAAGACATTACCTGCAATCCCATGTGCTTTAACTTTACATAGTTGCCTGTTATGTGAGACCTTGTCAAAAGCCTTCTGAAAGTCTAAGTCAACCACATCCACTGGTTCTCCTCGGTCAACTCTATAGTTACATCCTCAAAGATTTACTTTTTAGTAAATCCATGCTGACTTTGTCTGATTATACCACTGTCTTCCAAATGCCAAGGATGAAATGCTTGAAAATATACACTAGCAACTTCCCTAATATCGACGTTAGGCTCACTGGCCTATAGTTCCCTGTTTTCTCTCTACCTCCCTTTTTGAATAGTGGGCTTACATCAGCTACCTCAATCTGTAGGAACTATTCCAGAGTCCAAAAAATTTTGGAAAATCCAATAGTAGATTGGATCTACTATTTCCAGGATCATTTCCTTAAATACCCTGAGATAAAGATTATTAGGACCTAGAGATTTATCCACCTTCAATCCCATCAATTTCCCCACACCCATTTCTCTACTAATGCTGATTTCCTTCAGTTCCTCATTAAAATGTTTGTCTCAGCACTTCTTGTGTCATCATTCCTTTGTGAAGACTAAAGCAAATTACAAATATAATTCCTCGGCCATCTCTTTATTCACTGTTATGAATTCCCCTGTTTCTGACTATAAGGGGCCTACATTAATTTTAGTAAATCTTTTTTTCTATACATATCTATAGAAACTTTTACAGTCAGTTTTTATGTGCCCTGCTGGCTTACTTTCATACTCTATTTTTCCCTTTTTAATCAATCCCTTGGTGCTCCTTTACCGAATTTTAAACTGCTTCCAATCCTTAGGTTGATTGCTTTTCTTGCCAGTTTGCATTCTTCTTTCTTGAATCTGATACTATCTCTAATTTCCCTTGTAAGCCATGGTTTGGCTACAATTCCCTTACCACCTTTGCACTAAACAGAAATGAAGAACTTTTGGAGTTCGCCTATTCGTTCTTTAAATGTTTGCCATTGCCTGTCCACTATCTTTCCTTTCAGTAATGTTTCCCAGTCCATCATGGCCAATTCATGCCTCATACCATCATAGTTACCTTTGTTGAGATTCAGGATCCTGGTCTCAGAATCAGCTATGTCATTAGCCACCTTGACAAAGAATTCTATCATATTATGGTCACTCGTCCCCAAGGGTTCTCTCACAACTAGATTGCCAACTAATCCTTTCTCATTGCACAACACCCAGTCCAAGATGGCCTGCTCCCTTCTTGGTTTCTCAACGTATTGCTCCAGAAAGCTATCCCATATGCACTCCAGAAATTTCTCCTCTGTTGTACTGTGACTAATTTGAGTCTCCCAATTTATATGCGGATTAAAACCACCCATAAACACAGATGTTCCTTTAACATATGCTTCTCTGATTTCCTGTCTAATGCTTTTCCCAAAATTACCATTACAGTTTGATGGTCTGTGTACTACCCCACCTATGTTTTTTGCCCTTTGTTGTTTCTTAACTCAACCCATACGGATTCCACATCACCTATTTCCTCAATATTGTATCAATATCATCTTTCATCAACAACGCAACTCCACCACCTTTTCCTTTCCGTCTGTCCTTCCTAAATACTGAATAGCCCTCAATGTTTAGTTCCCATCCTTGCTCATCTTGGAGCCATGTGTCCGTAATACTAACTGTATGATACGTCTTTACATCTTTCTGTGCAACTAATTCCTCCATTTTGTTTTGAATATTCCGAGCATTCAGGTACAAAACCTTAAGGTGGGCACTTTTAACCTTTCTTTTCTCTTGCTTTTTTTCACTCGGTCCTTATCTGCCTTTCACTTTCCTTATTTTCCTTACTTTCTTTTCCTCTTGTTCTTAATTCTCCTGCTCTGAATCCTTGCAAAGGTTCCCATCTCCCTGACATATTAGAAGTAAGAAAGCTGCAGCTACAGGACCTCCCCCTCTGCTATTTCTTTCTGCAGGCCTAACTTATTTCGGTTTCTGCTGGAATAGATGCCACGCCACCTGACGGTCAACCAAAGTAATGCAGCAGATTTTTAACTCTCCGACAGTTGCAGCCTTTGTTTTCTCCATTTCTAAAGTGCTGGGGATTTAAATAAGCTTGGATATGACAGATGAACAGACCTTATTCATCCTTAAAGAGCATTTATGTCAGCTGCATAAGTTGGTGACTCTTACACTGCTGGTTAAGACCTTTGCAAGACAATTTGTGATCTGTTTGAATTCAGCACTGAGTTTAAATGGTCCTGTTGAGTTTGGGTTTCCAACGTGACTGACTCATACTCCACCCGCTTTCCCTCCGAAATTCCCCCCCCCAGCAAAAATTGCATCTGTCAGAAATAGGGCTGGATTTCTGCATCCAGTTCCTACTTGTCAATTTTGAACTACCACCTGTATGAAAATCTGTACCTAAACTACCTCCTCAAATTTCTCTGTTAAGAATCTTCTCATGTGGTGTAGTTTAGCATTCCCTGTTCATTTCTCTCCAATCTGTACTTATTCATGTTCCCACCTTCTACCTATGTTCTGCTGCATCTCCAATATCCCTCAAAGTCTAATTTGAAAGCAACAAATTTTTCTTACACCTAACTCACTTAAATGACAAGTGACTGGCTGATTACAGGAAAGAGATTTTAGATGGTGCCAATTTTTGCCTCCTGAAAATTGCAAAACATCTATTAACAGTTGTCTCTTCGCTTTCTGTCCCATATCTATTTCCCTAAATAGTGACAACATTTTCCTTAGCACCACATCCTAATGGTTTTTTTTTGGTTGAAATTTTCTGTGACAGCTTATCAAATGCCTTCTGAGAATTATCCACGCAGCACATCCACTACATTTCCTTCATGCACTGTGATATCCTCAAAAACGTGCAAGAAAATTTGTGTTATCCCTCACTAATCCAGGCCTTTCTAATTGTTCATTAATTTTATTCTGTATTCGAGACTGCAAGGGATCAAAAATGCTCAGTCCAGTGGTAAATTTAATAGGAACATAGTGGAAAAAACACAACTAGGCTGCTACTTGGATAAGTCAGGCCCTGCCCTTTTAGAGTTTACCTGACATTTCTGTGATGGGGGAGGGGGGAATGAGTGAGATCACTGTCCACTCCAGAACTGGATGTTGATAAGGATGAGGACCAGAAACTGAGGATGGCTGAGAGGATTCCTTCCAGTCTGGTCTCACAGCAGATTGAAGAAGAATTGTGAGCTAGAATGCTAATGGGAACAGTGCAGGTCAGAGATGGTGGAGTGGAGGGCAGAAGCAGCAAGATCCTAAGTCTCATGTAACATGGGGAGGAGGAAAGGTACTCAAAATGCTGCTTACTTTGCCATCGTTTGGTTGTCTGCTCCCAGGATCTGACAGACTCTCAATTTCATGGAGGGTTCAAACGCAATGATCATTCCCAAGATTCTTCAGATACCTTTCTGTTTTTAGCTCAATGAAGACACAGGATTAATGACATCAGTTTGTCCTTGAACTCCTGAGTCAGTGGTTTAGGGGTGTAGACCTGACACAAGGAACTGCATTTCCTAAGGATTATGAAGTCAGTATTCGATGGGAATTAAAAATGGAATCCAAGATGTCATCTCAGGATTCCGATGCCCCCGGGACAGCTTTGAATTCTGAAAGGGTTGCGGCGGGGGGCAGGGGCGAAAGAGACATATTCACTGCCGATAAAGGTCTGCTCAAGTTCCATAAGGGGCGCATTTGTTTCAGATAAGAATTTTCAAATTTTTTTGGTGAACCCAAATATTCTTGTGTAAATTTGTGCACAGCTGTTGGGGTTGCCATGGAGCCCTGGTACATTGCTTTGCATTAGTTTTTAAATCTACCTTGTGGGTCTGACATGTGTGCAGCTCCTACCTTTCATGACCATGACTGCATTCTACCTCGAGGGGTTGTCCACTCCAGTAGCGAGGAAGAGGCAGTCCCCAGCAACACGGCCTCTGTCTGTCCTTGTCATTAACAGCAGGCAGGCAGCTCCTGCTTTCCAGAGGCAAGTGCCAGCAAACTCAAATCTGCCCAATTAGACCATTTAAATATAGTATCACGAAAGCAGCCCAGCTCAGGTGTGGTCTCAAAACTTGAATTCATTCATGTATTGGGTTTCTGAACCTGCATTGAAAATGCAGTAAGAAGTCTCACAACACCAGGTTAAAGTCCAACAGGTTTATTTGGTAGTATAAGCCACTAGGTTTCGGAGCACTGCTCCTTCATCAGGTGAGTGAAAGACCTGATGAATCTGATGAAGGAGTAGCGCTCCAAAAGCTAGTGGCTTTTGCTACCAAATAAACCTATTGGACTTTAACCTGGTGTTGTGAGACTTCTTACTGTGCTTACCCCAGTCCAATGCCAGCATCTCCACATTTTGGAAGTGCAGCCCAGGGTGACTCTGTCCTGATCTCTGTTTCAGGAATTGAGCATTTCTCATGGACAATGAGGTGGAAAATCTACATCCCAATATTCAAAGATTTAAAAGATCACTCTTTTTGAACAAAATAACAAACTAATTATGTTTTGGTCAATTCTCTCTTTTATTTTAGATAATCGATGGAATGAATTGTTTTCACCAATGCTCTTCATAAATGATCGTTCTGATAATAATAACCACTTTAGGATACCTAAACAACTTGTGAAACATCAGACGCTACAGGATAATTCCAGCAACAGTTCCAGCAATGATTCCTTGGATTGCTGGATGAATAATAACAGACAGTCACAGCACAGACTGATGAGGACCAAGACTGAACGAATCCTAGTGTTTGATGAATTCTTTGATCAAGAATTATAGCTTTTATGTTGAAAGGAACCCAATCCAAATAATTTCATAGTAATATGATAAATGAAGAATGTTTCATTGAATGCAAAACTGCATGAAAGACTGAAGGATGAAGAGATTGTTAGCACAACAAATACTCAAGTTCTTTCTGAGACCTTAATGAATAATCGATTTATTGTATCAAATTTACGCATAGAGCACAATTTTGTCCTTTTGAAAAGTTTACACCTAAGTCTTAGGTCCACGAGGGAAAGGTTAACTGTTGTACAGAAACATTCACTTCAGTTTTAATTCATAACATTAATAGCAGACCCAATATTTGTGTTGTCAACTTAGTGATCATGATTTAAGTTAAAAGAAATCACAATTAAAATTAAATTTTAAATTAAAAGAAATTTAATTTTTTTCAAGAGGAACCACTTGAAAAAAATTAAAAGTAGTAGGAAAACCAACGAATCTGTTGGTGATCCTACAAATGTAGAACAGGTCATTATATGGCTTTTTACATTTAAAATTATTTGTGTTTAACTATATGCTTAATTTTTGTGATAGAATTATCAGTCAAGAAATAACATTATTACAGTGTGAAGTTAGAGACATTGTGACATCACGTTGTCAATTAACTCAAAGCCACACACATCTGTAATTTAAATAACTTTGATGGCCATGTATTTTAAGGAACATCTTCCGAGGTGTTACCACAGGAAGTCAAAACCATGTGCAGTCCTTAGATTAAGCAGGATTAGATAATAGGAGATAATTGGATGAGAACTGCTGCCTCACACTGCCAGGGACCCGGGTTCGATTCCTGGCTTGGGTCACTATCGATGCAGATTCCGCACACTCTCCCCATGTCTACATGGGTTTCCTCCGCGTGCTCTGGTTTCCTCCCACAGTCTGAAAGACGTGCTGGTTTAGGTGCATTGGCCATGCTAAATTCTTCCTCTGTGTACCCGAGTAGGTGCTGGAGTGTGGTGAATGGAGGATTTTCACGGTAACTTCATTGCAGTATTGATGTAAGCCTACTTGTGACACTAATAAATAAACTTTAAAACTTTAAAAAATGAGGCTATGCCTCTTTTTTTAGAAAATATGATTATTTAACTTTCAACACTAAAAAATTTGTTGAACTGAAACACATGAGCAAACTGTTTAAAAATGCAAGGCAAATTCCAAGATCAAGGTGAAAAATAAACCGATCACCCTCAGGAGAGTGTGATGACAGAGACATTTGCGATAGCCCAGATACCCATCAAAACTCAGAACTCTCTAAGGAAGAGGCATTCAAAAATGCAACATGCTGGAAATTGAAACAATGGTTGACACACCCAAAACCTAGAAAGAGATTACAAGTGACACAGATGGTGCCAAGAAAATCTTCAGGAGAGAAAATAGGCTGTGGGCTACTCTCACCCACTCTCTCTTTGGAGACAAGTACATCACCCGGTTTGAAGAGCCTATTCTACCAGAAAACTATCAGCAAGCAAACCGAGAGCTTCTAATAACCGCAACATCTCCTACGTCCGAACACATCCAAGAAACCAGCTAACCTAAATTGGCTGCATCTTTTAAAATCTACACCTCAAAGATAATCAAAGAACAGCTAACTTCTTTTACCATTTTTTTATTTGGACTCTAACTCCTCTTATTTCTGATGCCCTTATGTATGGGCCTGAATTATTATGGAATCCCTACAGTGCAGAAGGATATCATTTGGCCCATTGAGTCTGCATTGACCACAATCCCACCCAATCCCTTTTCCCATAACCACACATACTTACCCTGCTAATCCCCTGACAGTAGAGTCAATTTATCATGGCCAATCAACCTAACCTTCTGGAGCACCCAGAGGAAACCCGCACACTCACAGGGCGAATGTGCAAACTCCACACAGACAGTGACCCAAAGCTGGAATTGAGCCCGGGTCCCTGGCTCATGAGGCAGCAATGCTAACCACTGTGCCACCCCAGTTTGCATGAGTGCTTTATGTTGTGTTTTTGTTATCTTTCTTGGATTTAGTGGTTAATACGTTTACTCTTGCTTTGACTCAAGAAAAGTTTGTTTATTGGCTTCTTATTGCACCTTAAAATAATTAAATATGTTCTGATTTGGAAAAGGTAAAAACCTCATGAAAAAGAAACTTCACCTTTTGTGATGACCAATTGAGGAGGTTGAATAGAGGGGAACCAGTACACCCCTTCGCAATTGGTCATAACTACTGCAATACCAAAGGCAACAAGAGATGGGAGGAAGAAAGTACAGTTTGATGAGAGAGTAGATGGGATGGTAGTGAAGCGTTTTATTTTTAATGTGTTTGAAGGATGTTGTAATCTTTGACAGGCCAGCTTTTATTATCCATTCTAATGGCCCTTGGGAAAGTGGTGGTGTATTGCTTTCTTGAACTATTGCAGTCCATGTAATTTAGATGCCATTTCTATTAAATTGTGGAATCCATCACAGAGATAGAGAATTTCAATTGAAAGGAACCACAGGTACAGTAGCACAGACTTTTGAAAAAGATGGATTGGACTTTAAAAAGAGATTGTCTCCAAAATTGCAGTTTACATCTGCCCAAATTCAACTGAAATTTCAAGACCAGCTTGAATAGACCTACCTTAGCCATGAACACCAGTAAGGACATATAAACAGTGATTTTTTTTTGTCTTGTACCATGGAATTTTAATTTGGCTAAAAAGTAACCTCTTCTTCTGCAGAGTCTGCAATTTTGCACGCTTGTAATCAAGATGTATATTTACCTTTCAAAATATGTTTTATCTCTTTATGGGCAACATGGTGGCACAGGGGTTAGCACTGCTGCCTCACAGCACCAGCGATCCAGGTTCAATTCTAGCCTTGGGTGATTGTCTGTGTCAGGTTTATACATTCTCCCGTGTTTGTGAGAGTTTCCTCCAGGTGCTCCAGGTTCCTCCACTGTCCAAAAATGAGCAAGTTATGTGGATTGACCATTGCACCTTAGTATCCAAGGATCTGTAGGTTAGATGAATTAGCCATGATATAAAAAAAAGTGTGGGGTTACAGGAAAAGGGCCAAGAAGAGAGGCTGGGTAAAGTACTTTGTCAGAGAGTTGGTGCAAACTCAATGGGTCGAATGGCCTGTCTGAACTGTAGAGGTTCTATGATCTGAGTGGGTTTTTTGCACAATGAAGTGTATTTAAACTCAATAAAGCCTATTGGACTGAGTTCTTTGCACATGAATGGTGAAGTACTGAAACTGAATTCATAGCTCTACCTTTATAAATTACAAAACCCTAATACAATCAATCATGGAATAGGACAGAAAGCTTGAGCCCATACACATGTCCTCACTGATCGTGACAGTGCTCTCTGTTACCCTCACCTTTCTAGATGTCAGAGGGTTCTGCTGAAGAAGCCATGGCAAACTGTTGCTTTGCATTCATGGTACACAATGCAACCACAGAGGTGGAAGTTTTGAATGTTTAATGTGGTTGACGGGGAGTTAAGGGGGAGACTGGTAGGTGATAACATAATAAGGGGGGGATTCAGATAGATGCAAACAAAACAGTGAGTGGGAGATTCAGATAGGTGACAACACAGTCATTGGGAGGGGGATCGCACATAGGTGACTTTGCAGTAAAGGGGAGGGTTGGTCACCACATGGAAGGGTGTGGGGAATAAACATTTGAAGCAACAAAGCAGGTGAAGCACAACAGACATCCCAAAAGTGGGAAATAGCAAGACACAGCCAGAGCAGGAGTCCAAGCCTCAGAGACGTTATCATAAAAACATTACACTAATTATACAAAGCAGCTGTTATATTTTTTAGAAGCTTACCGCTGAAATCCAGGCGACCAAATGATCAAGGAAAGCTCTGGAAGATTTAAAATCGGGAAAATGTTTTTTAGAAAATGTAAATAACATAAGATTTCAACATATTAAAACAGGGTGGCAAGTGGTTAGCGCTGCTGCCTTACAGTGCCAGGGATCAGGGTTCGATTCCTGCTTGAGTCACTGTGCATGCGGAGTTTGCAGGTTTTCCCCAGGTCTGCCTCCAGGTGCTCCTGTTTCTTCCCACACACCAAAGATGTGTGTGTTAGGTTGATTGGCCATGCTTAAATACCCCTTAGTGTCAGGCTAAATAAGTAATGTTATGGGGATAGGGGCTGGGTGGGATTGTGGTCAGTGCACACTCAATGGGCTGAATAGCTTCCTTCTGCACTGTAAGGATTCTATGATTCTATTCTATGAAGTCAAAATATACTTTGACATAAATTGCATTTTAAAAGTGTAATGATCCAGAAACTGAGATGGTATCTGAGCTGACAAAGAAAATTAATATTTGCTCCTCAAAGTCACAGTGGGGTCAGATAGTGCCAGTACAAATGATTCCAGTGTCTCAGCCTGTCATATCAATGGGAAAATCTTATAATCATGAGGCAAAGCAAGCATCGTCTGTTGTAAAATCAATGTGAACACAATTTTGAAACTACACAGGATTGTAGTTTTTATTGATCCAGATTTTGTAGTCAGTTCGCCGGTCATTGCTTTGACAGGTGGCCACAGATCATTTGGGCATTTGGGGGCAAACTTACGTTGGTTGATGAAAATGGCACAGCATTCTTTACAGGGCATCTGGAATTCTCCTTCGTCTGCATGAAAACCACTCAGGCACTGAGGACTGGATTTTGATGAGATCATTGGGACACCCGATATGTTGGGATTATTTCTGGCTCCCAATCATGCTCGAGATTGGAGTTCAACACGTGTTATCACTCTGCAAGAGGCTGCCACTTAGTGGATCATCGCCAGGAGATCTGTCCAATTATGGGTGGCAGGCATGACGAGGAAGGTGGAAGATGGAAGAGGTGGGCCAATTTAAAGCATGCCTTTCAGTCATCAAAGTAAACGCAGCCAGAGAGTTCCAGCTCGGAAGGAACAAGCTTTTTGAGCATTAACATGGCAGTCAATCGTGGTAGGGCAGCCCGTGGATAAGCAACGCATCCCTAGAGATCAGACTAGAACTACAGACAGCCAGGAAGATCAACTTATTTCTGAAGGGAGGCCAGGTAAGTTAAGCAGACATGGCTGGAAGTAATTAGAGAATTCAGCAGATGCAACGGGGTTAGCAGGATAAGGGTTCAGTGCAGAAAGCACACCAACAACCTTCTGCAGTCTGGCGAGGTAGATTTTCATGTAAAGCCAGGCTTAAGCCACAAGGATCTTAAAGGGATAGCACGCCCCCTTAGCTAGCGGCCTTCAAGGTAGACAGTGTATATGAACCCTGAAGAGATGTGTGCCTAGTGGCAATCAGCACTCAATCAAAGCAACGTAGATTGGGAAGAATGATCACTTAACCCTAAGGATCTATAAGGTGCTATTCGGATTGGCGGATGGTGACTAGTGGAGTGAACCGCGTGTAGAGTGTCGAAATTTGCTGATGACACCAAGATTGGGGGAACGGCAAATTGTGCGGAGGGTGTTGAGAGTCTGCAGAAGGATCTAGATAGGCTGGGCGAATGGGCCAGGAACTAGCAAATGAAATTTAATGGTGGCAAATGTGAGGTTGTCCACTTTGGTAGGAATAATGGTAGGAAGGACTATTACTTACGTGGTGAAAAACTGCAGCAGGCGACGGTGCAGAGGGACCTCGGGGTCCTTGTGCATGAGTCGCAAAAACCCAGCTTGCAGGTGCAGCAGGTGGTCAGGAAGGCGAATGGGATGCTGGCCTTCATAGCGAGGGGGATTGAATATAAAAGTAGGGAGGTCTTGCTGCAGCTGTATAGGGCATTGGTGAGGCCGCAGCTGGAGTACTGTGTGCATTTTTGGGCGCCGCACCTGCGCAAAGATATTTTGGCCTTGGAGGGAGTGCAGAGGAGGTTTACTAGGCTGATACCGGAGTTGAGGGGGTTGAGCTATGAGGAGAGGCTGAATAAACTGGGCTTGTACTCGTTAGAGTTTAGAAGAATGAGAGGAGATCTCATTGAGACGTATAAGATGATGAATGGGATGGATAGGATAGAGGTGGAGAGACTCTTCCCGCTCAAAAAAGACAATAGGACTAGGGGGCACAGCCTCAAGATAAAAAGGGGGCGGTTTAGAATGGAGTTGAGGAGGAACTTCTTCACTCAAAGGGTGGTGAATCTCTGGAATTCTCTGCCCGTTGAAGTGGTGGAGGCTGCCTTGCTAAATATGAGACGCGGGTTGATGGGTTTTTGATAGGAGAGGGGATTAAGGGTTATGGGGAGAGGGCGGGAATGTGGAACTGAGCAGCGACAGATCAGCCATGAACTTATTGAATGGCAGGGCAGGCTCGAAGGGCTGGATGGCCTACTCCTGCTCCTATTTCTTATGTTCTTATGTTCTTATCTGCAATATCAGAATCATCACATCTGAATGGGGATCATAATGGTCAGATAGGAAGATTGATTGTAGCTGAACTCCTAATCCTCACTTCGCTTGTAAGCAGAGTTGTTCAGGGGGTTGGGGTGGCCAGTTTAGCAATATTGACACCTGTGAGGAGGCCCTTGACTTTGACACCATGGTAACAATATGCCTCCGACCATGAGATTGATGTTGGTCAGAATGGTGCATGCACTGCCAATCACAGGTTCTCACGCCTGCTGAGAACGGACGTGTAGCTGGGCAATGAAAGGACCGAGGCAGGATGGGACAATGTCACTGGTGCTATTACCTACGGAACTCCATTTTTTGAAGCTGTCCCCTCCGCCACTCTGACTGAAAGACATGTTAGAAAGTTCAAGGACACTGTCAGCTTGATAGCTGCTGACATTTGGTGTGGCCCCCTTATGGCCTAAGGCCATCCTCCAGCAATGCACACAGTTCAGTCACCGTCTCTCTGGAAAAATTGCAGATGTGAGATAATAGACCACTCAATTAGATTAATAATGAGCCTAAATGATGCTCTAACACATCCCAGTGGGCAACCCTCCTCTCCAAGATGCTGCCTCTTGGCAGAGAGGTTGTTTGGCAATAATTAAGGCTTATGGTATTCAAGATTCACTTACATCTGAATTCACCACCCTGGCACTTTATGGCAGTTTAATGGGTATCTAATGGGAAAGTACTTTGGATTTCTTTCAATGCCAGGTCTATCACTGGGATACTGGTGTAACAAGGCCTGTGGAAGAGCAGGGTGAATTGCACAACAGTTTGCTGATTATAATGTTTTACTGTTCGTGTGTGGATGCTGGAAGTTGTTGTTTGATTTAGTCCATAACAGTAAGCACTCATAGCATCAGCATTAACCTTACTGCAAAGTCTAGACCAATGAAAATGACAAAACATTTAATGTGTGTTTCCTTTTAACTTCATTTGATACCAAGGCCAAGTTAAAAAAACTCCTTCTCCCATCATCTGCTCTGTTTTCCAGTAAGTGCCGATTCATGCTGGGATATGGTTCTTGTGGGGTTAACTTTCTTCTGGTACCTCATCCACATGATCATATAAGCTCGAGTTTTGACAGTATGTTATTGTAGGACTGGATGGAGAAGAGACATTGAGTATCATCTTAGTTAAAATACAAATACAAATAATTAGATACTGATCAGGAATTTAAACTGATTGTTATTATACTGGTTCAACTCAGCCAAATTAGTACAAACACTTCAGAACTGCCCAGACTACTGAACATATCCACTAAGCTACCAGGAGAACAATATGATTATTTATTAGTGTCACAAGCAGCCTTACATTATCACTGCAATGAAGTTACATGAAGATTCCCGTGTTACCACACTACAGCACCCGTTTGGGTACACTGAGGGAGACTTTAGCATGGTCAATGCACTTAACCAGTTCATCTTTCGGACTGTGAGAGGAAGGACTGTGGGAAACTGGAGCACCTAGAGGAAACCCTCGCAGACACAGGGAGAACACACAGACTCCACACAGATAGTGACCCAAGCCAGGAATTGTGTCCCAGGCATGTGAGGCAGCAGTGCTAACCACAGTGCCACCTTGCAAAGTGATAATACAGAACAGTTGAAACTTGGACCAACCATTTGCATTTCCAAAAAGAGAAAATGCTGGAAAATCTCGGCAGACTTGACAGCATTTGTAAGGAGAGAAAAAAAAAACTGCCATTTCGAGTCCAGATGACTCTTTGTCAGCTCTTTTCTCTCCTTACAGATGCTGCCAAACCTGCTGAGATTTTTCAGCATTTTCTTTTTTGGTTTCAGATTCCAGCATCCGCAGTAATTTGCTTTTATACTTCCATTTCCAAAATGTGGGCTAATATTTCTGTCATTACTAAGCTCCCTGCCAATCCTTCATGTACTTAATGGCAATGATGGAAGTTATAACTCGGGAGAGAGTAGGAATCAACTCTAGGCTGCTGGTTAAACAATCAATTTTCACCAGCTTTGAGTACTTCATATTACAGCCTATCAACCATCATTAGAACTTAATTCCTCCTCAGTGGGATTCTAACATTTCAAAGGTTAAAAATAAAACAGGCACGGTAAAAACAGTTGCAAACCAGAGCCTGCTTTTAATGCCAAGTTAGGTGACAATGACAAGCAGCCAAAAATAGACAAGAGACCATAAAAGACCTCACACTGCACTGCAATGAAATTACCTCACCGTGGTTTAATTGAAAGGGAGTTTATGAAATATTGATTCATTTATAACCTATGCATGAAATGTTGTTTGGGGATCAGTGACACAATGTAAGAGGACACTGCTTCTTATTGGCAGGATAATTGGCAATAATCCTCAGCCTTCACCTTTTGCACTCTGTGTTATAGCGTAATGCACATTCTATACAACTGGGACATTGTCCTAACACTGCTACATTGTCCCCGCTAATGAACAGTATGCAGTACCACCACTTAATTTTCAAAGCCATCAACAGACATGACATTTTCGTATCCCAGTTGTTCAGTAAGTAAAATGTTAATTTGATGCTGTGCGTGATGTTGGATTCCCTAATCTACAATTCAGATACCTGAACACTGAATACAGGGGCTGGCCCTCCCAGAAGGGAAAATACAGTTTAACCGGAATGTTTGAAACAGCAGCCAAACGCTACGGGAGATCAGCTGGTGGCATTTGGTCTTGGTCACTGACCCATGGACCTTTGCCAGTTGGAAACGTTGGTGCTGGTTGCTAGCCGGGTGGCTGTTACCATTGGAAATGCTGGTGCTGGTTGCTAGGCAGTTGGCTGTTACCATTGGAAACGCTGGTGCTGGTTGCTAGGCGTTGGCTGTTACCATTGGAAACGTTGGTGCTGGTTGCTAGGTAGGTGGATGTTACCATTGGAAACGCTGGTGCTGGTTGCTAGGTAGGTGGATGTTACCATTGGAAACGCTGGTGCTGGTTGCTAGGTAGGTGGATGTTACCATTGGAAATGCTGGTGCTGGTTGCTAGGCAGGTGGATGTTACCATTGGAAATGCTGGTGCTGGTTGCTAGGTAGGTGGATGTTACCATTGGAAACGCTGGTGCTGGTTGCTAGGTAGGTGGATGTTACCATTGGAAACGCTGGTGCTGGTTGCTAGACGGGTAAATATTATCATTGGAAACAATGGTGCTGGTTGCTAGGCGTTGGCTGTTACCATTGGAAACGCTGGTGCTGGTTGTTAAGTGGGTGGATGTTACCATTTGGAAACAGTCATTGCTGACCAGCTTTTCCAGCTGTTAAAAAGTTAAGAAGGGTCATTAGTGAAGCCACCTCTGTAAAAACCTTGCAGATCAACATGTTGATGTGTGCTATTGTAAAAACCCTGATCTTTGCACTGACAAATAGCCCCTCTCCCAACCCCAGCAAACTCCCACCACCCTCTCCAACCCCCCACCCCCCAAGAGAAATGGTAATCCACCTGCTGATCAGTGGAGTACTACCAACCCCTCATCACAGAGGGGCATCCTCACACCAAGCAGGCATAAGGGTGACCTGACCACCCACCCTTCACCAGCCAGACGCCTGTATACCCCTCCCCCTCTTGACCCTCCTCATAAACCAGGACCCCCAGGACCGCTCCTCATGACCCCCGCTGCCCGCCTCAGGACACCCTTCCTCAGGGCCCTCCTCCTCAGGACTTGCCCACAACTCAGGACCTGCCCACCCCTCAGGAACCCCGTCCCTCATCATCCCTCCTCCCTCAGGAAACCCCCCTCCTTCAGGAACCCCCTTTCTCAGGATCCCCATTAGGATGCCTCCTGCCAAGCACTGGCCCCTGGCACAGTGGTGTCCTGACCTGGCACCTTCTACTCCAGGGGGTGAGGAGGGATGGATCATGGAGGTTAGTGCAGCGCCCCTCTGTCACTGCCATACAGCAGAACGAGGGTTCCCCAAGGATCCTAATGGTTGCGTGAGCTTGGGCTGGGGGCTGACCTTGGCACACTCCCCTTGGGATAGGAGTCTTGTGGCTAGATTGCCCCTTCTTGCCCTGGGAAACATAAACATCACTCTTGGCATGGTGATTTCAGACATCTCTCTGATAAAAGTCTTCATCATGGCTTGTGGATTGTAAGAACTTTGAAGTGGCCTGTAACCTCCATGCCCCTGGACAACTGACAGGCTTTCAAATCCCAGCAGCACTCCATTCTGTAGAAGGGATTCCCTTTTCCCCATCCCCAGAAGCTGCAGGTATGAGAAGTCTCCTTTCAAGCCCCCTGACTGACAGGTGGAATCACTTTCACTGGGGATGGGGCATGGCATTCCCTTCTCCACAGCTATTCACAGCCTCTTTTCTAACACTGCATGTACTCCTAGGCTGGTATTTATAACCTCACTTGTGCGAGGCTCGTAAAATCCCACCCAAGGGTAGAGAGAATTCCATCCTGGGAGCCGTGCCCAGCCCAATTCCAGAGAACTCACTAAATATATAGAGTACCCTTATAAATAAAGATGAAAAATTTGTAGTTTAAAAATTGCACCTTAAAATCTTCTATAAAGCAAGGTCACAATCCAACAGCAGTCAGCCATGGAATTGGTTAGCAGCAGACCTCAAGTATTTATGAACAGTTCAGTCTATCTTGACATTTAATAAAATCAGTGCTCCATTTTCATCCTACAAGAGAGTTCAATTTTGATCTTTCAGTTTGCCTTTAAGTACATGCAGAGGCAGCTCAATGAGAGAAATTCTCATTGAATCGATTCTGGGGCAGGCGTGGCAGTAAAATTCTGGCACTAGTCTCTGAGCCTTCTTAGACAGTACAAATACTTGGAAATCCTTTGAAGTCTTTTGTTTTCCTTTGAAAACCTTTGCTTTCATTCAATTGGATAGAGCAGCCTAACGAGCCTTTAATTGACAGCCTAATGGTTTTTGAACAGCATGCAGTGTTTATCTTTTCCTTCATGGTTGAATGTATCTGAACTACCCCACACATTTGTTGTGAGATTTCGATTCCATTCAATATTTGTATCTGTGGGTGCAATCAAGGGCAGATCATCCATCTAAAAAATTCATTGCTACGCACTAATTATATAAACACTGCAGTCAGTGATGAAGCCTTGATAAACTTCGACACAGAGTGGTTCTTAACACCATAATTCAGGTGATGCAGCACTCAGATCAGAATATCTTGAGAATTATTGCCGATTAAGCTAATTGCAAGATCGTAGCTATGGGCAGAATTTTCACTTTGGTGGTGATGACATTGGCCTTCCAGAGATCGGATGCCCAATCTAACAGAACTCAAAGTTAATACAAAGAGCCCCCCCTCCCCCCAACACACAGAGATGGAGACCATCCCACATACAATGGGAAATATTCCCCCACCATGGACCATCCCTCCACTGTGAACACGGGGAATACTCTTCCCACCATGGACACTGGGAACTCCGCCCCTACTACAGAGAGGAGGAACCCTCACTACAGACATGGAGAACCCCCGACCCCATTACAGACATGGGAGACCCCACCCCCACGGACCACCGCCAGAGGAAGCCCCTCTGGCACTTCCCCCTGGCACTCGCCCCCGGCACTTCCCCCTGGCAGTGTTTCATTTGCTGTCAGCGTATAAGGTAACAGAGATTAACATCTTCCCATGTCTCCTAAGTCCAGAAGGAGTTGGGGGCCACTGTGCCTTAGGGATCTGGGTGGTGCTGCTGAAAATGCAATAATGGAAAATCATCAGTACTATTTTGGGAGACCACTGAGGCCATTGCAAATTTATGGATCCGTTTCCCAACGCCGCTTTAGAAGTTATTTCTGTTTATTCATTCAAGGGAAGTGGGTGTCATTGGCCAGGTCAGCATTTGGTGCTCATTCCTAATTGCCCTTCAGAAGGTGGTGGTGTGCTACCTTCTTGAACCAGTGCAGTCTATGTGTAATAGGAACACCCAAAGCGTTGATAGGAAAGACAATACAATTGCAACACAGGATGATGCATGGTAAGGAGGGGAACTTACAGGTCGTGGTGTTACTATGCATAAGTTGCCCTTATCCCTCTAGATGGTAGAAGTTACGGTTTTGGAAAGTGTTGTCAAAAGAGTCTTGTTAGTGCATCTTGTCAATGGTACACACTGCTGCCACTGTGTGTCATTGGTGGAAGGAGCGAATGTTGAAGGTATGAATGGGGTGCCAATCAAGCAGATGGCTTTGTCCTGGATAGTGTCAAGCTTCTTGAGTGTTGTTGGAGCTGCACTCATCCAGGCAGAGTATTCTATTACACTCCTAACTTGTGCCTTGTAGATAGTGGACAGGCTTGGGGAGCTAGGAGGTGAGTTATTCGCCATGAATTCCCAGCCTCTGTCCTGCTTTTGTAGCCACAATATTTATGTGGCTGATTAATGATATTGATATACAAATAAACAAATTACCTGACTCTGAAAGTGCATTTTCAAGCTTCATTTTCTGCACTTTGAGCACCTCTGTCCTTTATTGCAGAGCTGCCACATCTTTCTCTATCTTCACTATTCATATAAATGACATTGATGACTATGTGAGAGGTAGGATTAGTTAGTTTGCGGATGGCACAAAGATTGGCCGGGTGGTTAACAGTGAGGTTGAGTGTCTTAGGCTACAGGAAGATATAGATGGAAAGTCAACTGGGCAGATGAATGGCAGATGGAATTTAACCCTGAAAATATGAGGTGGTGCACTTTGGAAGGAGTAATTTGACAAGTAAGTGTTCAATGAATGGCATGACACAAGGAAGTTCTGTGGAACAAAGGGATCTTAACGTGTTTGTCCATAAATCTCTGAAGATGGAAGGGCATGTTAGTAAGGTGGTGAAAAAGGGTCATTTGCTTTTATCAATCAAGGCATAGATTATAAAAGCAAGGAAGCCACATTGGAATGTATAGAACTTTGGTGAGGCCAGATTTCGAATACTGCATGTCACATTATAGAAAGGATGTGCTTGCATTGGAGGGGGTGCAGAAGAGATTTTCCAGGGTTGTGCCTGGGATGAAACATTTAAGTGATGAAGAAAGGTTGGATAAGCTTGGGTTGTTTTCACTGGAGCAGAGAAGACTGAGGGGTGACCTGATTGAGGTGTACAAAACTATCAGGGGTGTGGACTGATAAGAAGTAGCTGTCCTCCTTAGTTGAAGGGTAAGTAATGAGGAGACACAGGTTCAAGATCAAGGTTGGTTTGAGTTGATTTATTATTGTCATATGTATTGGGATGCAGTGGAAAGAATTGTTTCTTGCATACTATACAGACAAAGCACACCATTCATAGAGTACACAGGGAGAAGGAAAGGAGAGGGTACAGACTGTAATGTTATTGTCATAGCTAGGGTATAGAGAAAGATCAACTTAATATAAGGTAGGCCCATTCAAAAGTCTGATGGCAACAGGGAAGAAGCTGTTCTTGAGTTGGTTGGTACGTGATTGCAGACTTTTGTATCTTTTTCCCGATAGAAGAAAGTGGAAGAGAGTATGTTCAGGGTGCGTGGGGTCCGTGATTATGCTGGCTGCTTTTCCGAGACAGTGGGAAGTGTTGACAAAGATAATAGATGGGAAGCCGGTTTGCCTGCTGGACTGGGCTATGTTGACAACCATTTGTAGTTTCCTGCAGTCTTGGTCAGCGTAGGAGCCATACCAGGCTGTCATGCATCCAGAAAGGATTCTTTCTGTGGTGCATCTGAAAAAATTGGTGAGAGTCGTAGCGGACATGCCGAATTTCTTTAGCCTCCTGAGAAAGTAGAAGTGGGTTTTCTTAACTATAGTGTTGGCGTGGAGGGACCAGGACAGGTTGTTGGTGATCTGGGCATCTAGAAACTCTTGAAGTTCTTGATTATGTACAATTATTCATGGTTGATGCAGATAGGAGCATGTCCTCCACTATGCTTCCTGAAGTCAATTACTATCTCTTTCATTTTATTGACATTGAGAGAGAGATTATTGTTGTCGCAGCAGTTCAGCAGATTCTCTACTCTTTCCTATACTCATCTTGTCACTGTCTGAGACCCAACACACCACGGTGGTGTCATCAGTCAACTTGAAAATTGAGTTGAAGGGCAATTTGGCCACACAATTGTAGGTGTATAAGGAATATAGTAAGAGACTGAGGACACAGCCGGTGTTGAGGATGATTGTGGAGGAGGTGCCGTTACCCAGCCTTACTGATTGCGGTCTGTGGATTAGGAAGTTTAGAATCCAGTCGCAGAAAGAACAGCAGAGCCATAGGTCAAGAAGTGTGGAGATGATGTTTATTGGGATAATGGTGTTGAAGGCTGAGCTGTAGTCAATAAGTGGGAGTCTGATATAAGTGTCCTTGTTATCAAGGTGAGTTGAGTGTTGTACCAGGGAGATGGCATCTGCTGTGGATCTGTTGTGGTGAGAGACAAACTGTAGTGGATTCAGGCAATTCAGAAGTCCAGAGTTGACATGTGTCATGACTAATCTTTCGAAACGCTTCATAATAATGGATGTCCGAGTCAGTAGGCAGTCATCATTAAGATTCGCTGCCTGGCTTTTCTTTGGTACAAGAATGATGGTTGTCTTCTTGAAGCAGGCAGTGTCCTCAGATCAGAGCAAGGAGAGGTTAAAGATATCTGCAAATACCGCCATCAGCTGGTCCGCACAGGATCTGAGTGCTCGTCCAGGTCCCCTTCTGTGGAAGAGTCGATAACCAGAGGTTACAGATTTAAGGTCATTGGCAAAAGATTTGGCAACCTGAAAAAAAGCATTCTTATACATCAGTTACATATCGGTGTTGAGGCTGATTGTGGAAGAGGTGTCGTTACTCATCCTTACTGACTGCAGTCTGTGGATTAGGAAGCCTAGGATCTGGTCGCAGAGGAAGCAGCTGATAGCATGGAGTTTGGACTTGAGTTTTGTTGGAATAATGGTGGGCTGAGCTGTAGTCAATAAATAACAGAATACTGGGCTCTCAGGGGGCCAACACACTTGACAGGTTGAATGGCCTTGTTTTGTGCTGTAATCATTCTCTGATCTCAGCTGCATGCACTAGGACAGCATGAAGCAAGAACATTAACAACATTAATCACCTCTTTGCACTTGAGTCTCACTGAGTGATATTGATTGCATCATGGTAAAGGTTTTATCCAATAAAAGCAACATTTTTCTTCAGCTAAGGACTCAAGTGCTCATTTCAGCAGCACTGGGCTGTCACCAGTGTTGTGAAGGAGGCAAGGAGAAGGTCTGCATCGCATGAGTGTAATGCTGAGTGTACATCTTATCATCCAGTCATGACAGGTCAACTGAGATGTTCAGGACATTCTAGGAAAGGCCAACATGTTTGGGGTAGGGAGGTAAATGAAATGCGCACAAAGATGTTTAATGTGTGGGATCAGGAGAAATGTGTGTAGTTCAGTAATTCACAAGTTTCCCAGACACAAATGCTGCTGTCCATTGACATCCCGTGTGTATTGGCATTGTCTACCTAATCTGGAGTCCCCTCCAAAGCCTCATCCTCAGAGGAGGAAGAGTGCTCCTGATCCTTATTTCCCATGCTTATACATCTCTGGAATGGTCATAGAAATCATAGAAACCCTACAGCACATAAAGAGGCCCTTCAGCCCATTGGGTCTGCACCGACCACAATCCCACTCAGGCCCAACCCCCAATTCGTACATATTTTACCCACTAATCCTCTAACCTATGCATCTATGGTCAATTTAGCATGGCCAATCAACCTAACCCGCACATCTTTGGACTGTGGGAGGAAATCGGAGCACCCGGAGGAAACCCACGCAGACACAAGGAGAATGTGCAAACTCCACACAGTGACCCAAGCCAGGAATTGAACCCAGGTCCCTGGAGCTGTGAAGCAGCAGTGCTAACCACTGTGCTACCGTGCTGCCCAGTTGTTGCGGTTGGTAGTTGTTGCAGAGTTGTTACATGGTAGTTGTTGCAGAGCACAGCATACTGAGATGTGAGTATGTGAGACCCTTTGATGGTGCATGCTTCAGGTCTCCACCTGATCCATCCAGGCACAGGAATCTCATTGTTAACAGGCCTATCTATGCTCTGCTCAATGGTTCCCCTGTCATTGTAAGGCACCAGTTGAAGATGCAATGTGCCTCCAGTGCCACATCGGTGTAAGAAGCTATGTCTTCAGAGTAAAGCCTTTGTCAGCCAATATCCATCCACAGAGTTGTTTAGGTGGTCTGAGAAGCTACCTGGGACTGTCTAAGGATGTAAAAGTCTAGACAGGTTTCTGGAAACTTGTACATCTCTGCGGGGTCTGTTTATGCATGCTAGCTGTATATGCAGAAAGTGGAACACCTTCCTGTTCACAAAGGTTGCTAGAGTCATAGAATCCCTACAGTGCAGAAGGAAGCCATTTGGCCCATCGAGTCTGCACCAATCACAATTCCACCAGGCCTAACCCCATAACCCCATGCCTTTACTCTCGCTAGTCCCCCTGATACTAAGGGCCAATCCATCTAACCCGCACATTAGGTGACCATGTGCATGCAGTCAATTATCTCCTGTGCTTGGGGTGCGGTTCCAGTGAGGGCCCTGAATCCAGTACCTGCTCAGTCTGAGTGGCCTGCTCTGTGTGATAACATACGTATTGCCCGAGCTTTGGTATGTGACCATCTTGATGCCACAATGGATCACTGACTAGAAGGAGATCGCCAGAGAATCCCTGGAATGACCTCAATGTGTAAAAACTGGCGATCTGCTGAAGCTCCATGAATCTAACGTTGTCCAGTAAAATTTAAAAGTCAGTTCCAAATTACAGTTCAGCGCTGATGAAGGGTCATCCAGGCTTGAAACGTTGGCTCTGTTCTCTCTCCACAGATGCTGTCAAACCTGCTGAGTTTCTCCAGCATTTTCAGTTTTTGTTTCAGATTCCAGCATCCACAGTATTTTGCCTTTGTCCAATATGGGGAGTGGGATAGTTTGATCTTGGGATTGGACATAGCTCGGCACAACATTGAGGGCTGAAGGGCCTGTACTGTGCTGTAATGTTCTATGTTCTAAATTACAGTCAATTGGTTTCCTAACCGATTGAACTGCCTGATCACTACTGCATGTGCGCTCAATCCCAGCACCTGACCTCCTCTGACAAAAGTGCCCGAAAGGCTGTTCACATCAGGGCTTCATCTGCTTACCATTTTGACACTCCCCACCTCCAATCCCCTCACCCTGCGGCTGGTAAAATACTGCCCTAACTTGCTGATCCCGATGCCTCAATCTCAATTCTTAACCTGAAATCTGATGATTGCTGAGTATATCATAGGATCATAGTATCCCCAGTGCAGAAGGAGGCCATTCGGGCCATCGAGCCTGCACTGACAATAATCCTACCCAGGCTCCACTCCTATAACCCCATGTATTTACCCTTCTAATCCCTCTGACACTAAGGAGCAATTTAGCATGGCCAATCCATCTAACCCACACATCTTTGGATTGTGGGAGGAAACTGGAGCACCCAGAGGAAACCCACGCAGACACGGGGAGAACTCCACACAGACAATGACCCAAGCTGGGAATCGAGTTCAGATCCCTGGTGCTGTGAGGCAGCAGTGCTAACTGCTGTGCCACCATGCCACCCTAATATCCTCTAATATCCCAAATATCCTTTCTGATCAAAATGACTGTCAGATGGTGAACAGTTTAGTGATCATTTGTTTGAGGCTTTTCAGCATTTGGTGCAATGAATTTGAGGTTAACAAATATCTGTGTGACATTAGCAAGAATTGCAGTTTGACAGTATTACAAGCGTCAGTGGCAATCCCTTGGATACCAATGAACAGCACAGTTGCTGTGTTCTATAATTCAGCAATTAACAGTGACAGCAAAGTGTGGAGAATAAAACCATCAGCCCATGGGAAAGAAGAACAGGAATCCATATTATTACTGTTGTGTCTCACAGTACTTAACCTAGAATCAGTTCATTCATTTAATCAATTGTACATGATAGTAAGGTCAAACTCAAATAGGCTGCATGCAGTTTTATTTACGTTGTTCCCATGACATCCACTTGCAGGTTGAGTGCATTTCTTTGGAGCATAATCTTATGTCAGATTCCCTATTGCAAAAATTGGCATCTCTGTGGAATCAACCTGATTTCTTAATGCAACAATCTCCACATAAGCTCATTGTTAGTAATTCTCCAACATCTCTTGGCAATATTACATTATTTTTGGATGAGATACTTCAATATTCTGAGACAGAATAGCATTTTGATCAGCGCCAAGTCCCAATTTCACCCCAGTGATTGAACAAGTACAAATTATTTTTGCCAATTTACAGCAAACAGTCACCTAAAAATGAAAGCAAAATTCTGTGAATGTTGGAAATCAAAAATCAAATCAGAAAATGCTGGAAATATTCAGCGAGTCCTACAGCATCTATGGAGAGAAGAACAGAATCAACCTTAAAATGTCAATGTGCTTAACAATATTCTGCAGATCTTATTTTGATAAATGCAAATATTTTTTACCTACAAAGCAAGGGTTGGATGAAGAAAGTTGGGAAGTGACTCATGTGGAACATTAACACTCCACATGGAATCATTGGCCTGTTCCTGAGCTGGAAGGCCAATGTAATATATTATGAGAAGTCTCACAACACCAGGTGACTCATCTGATGAAGGGGCAGTGCTCCGTAAGCTCATGGTACCAAATAAACCTGTTGAACTTTAATCTGGTGTTGTGAAATTTCTTACTGTGTACATCCCAGTCTAATGCCGGCATCTGCACATCATGTAATACATTATAACTTCTCCAGCCTGGAAATCTATTGTTCAGAAACACCAGTTGTCTGGAGATTCTTTGAGCAGATCTGAACATTGTCTCAGCAGAAAAACAGAAAATGTGGACAATCTTAGTGGATCTGATAGACAGAATAGACCCAATGTTGACCCTGGATGACCCTTCATCAGAGCATCTGATGAAGTCTGGTATTCCAGATTCAAAATGTTGGGTCTGTTCTCTCTCCAGATGCTGTCAGATCTGCTGAGGTTTTCCAGCATTTTCTCTTTTTGTATCAGATTCCAGCATCTGCAGTAATTTGTTGTTATTTTATTGTCATTGGCATCATTTTAGTACGGTACTTTGAGAGTGGAAACATGGGCTGGAATTTTACAATCCCTCCCACCATGGGAATCAGAGCGGGTGAGGGGCAGACAATGAAAAGGTCTGTTGACCTCAGGCAGGATTTTACGGTTTTGGGACGAGCAAGGCCATAAAATCATGCCCATGGTTTTTGGATGAGTTAAGTCATTTTTATTACAGCTTTATAATGTTTTATCATTCTTAGGTTTCAGGTAAATATTTATATCTGTGATGTTTTCTGGTTCACACACTTATTAGACATTTTTACACCACTCTATAATCCAGAAAAATTCAAACTTGGTCCCAAGCATTGCAGACTGGAAAGGTCACAGTGTACTTTGTAACATTTTCCATTCTTATAAAACCAAGGTGCATCTTGTTTAAGTTCATTTATTAGTGTCACAAGTAGCTTTACATTAACACTGGAATAAAGTTACCGTAAAACCCTCCTGGATGCCACACTTCAGCACCTGTTCGGGTACATTGAGGGAGAATTTAGCATGGCCAATACACCTAACCAGCACATCTTTCAGAATATGTGGGGAAACTGGAGCACCCGGAGGAAACCCACGCAGACACGAGGAGAATGTGCAAACTCTGCACAGACAGTGACCCAAACTGGGAACCAAACCCGGATCCCTGGTGCTGTGAGGCAGCAGTGCTACCCACTGTGCCATAGTGCTGCCCACTCCCCAGGGTCTGTTACTCCAGATCTTCCATTTCATCCCTGTCCACTACTCATCCACCTCCTGACCTTTGGAACTCCCTTACCAGCTCCCGTCCTTTGAAAAAACGTCTCCAAACCTCTCATCAATTGTGCTTTTGCTCTCCCAACACAAATGTTCTCATTTTTCCTTTTTCTCCTCTTTATCGACACTCTTGAAGTGCTTTTCTGCATACAATAAGCATTATGGAAAAGCAAGTGTTGTTGTGTACCATCCACATATAATTAAACTTATCAACTTGTTCAACGGTGATTTGTTTGCATGGCTACGGCACAACGATTATCATGCAAAGCCTAGTGTTCTATCCAATACTCACTGCACATTCAGTGCCACATATTGATATTAAAACAGCTTAGCTAAGTACATGAATTAAAATTTTCTCTAACTCAGTGAGTTTTAGGGCTGTGTTGTTTTAAGAACCACTGTAAAGATCAATAAGGAACAATAGCATTCATGGAGGCACCTAAGGCTAGTTCCAGAATCTCAGGAACATGGGAATAGGGAAAACCATTCAGCCCATCGAATCTCCCCTACCTTCAGTGAGATCATGGCTGAATTGTATTAGAACTCCATCCACTCACCTTGGTTCAATATCCCTTCATACATCTGGCTAGCAAAATCAATCACTTTCAAACTTGAAATTATGAATCGAGCTAGCATTTAAGTCATTTTGCGAGAGACAACTCCATACTTCTACTATCCTTTAGATGAAGAACTGTTTCTTAATTTCTCCCTTAGCCATGATCCTCCTGAATTGAAACCAGGTGCCCAGGCCAGTGGGAAAACTTCAGAGTTTCCCCACTAGCGCTGGGAGCGCCTGTCGGGTAGGATTCACCCATCCGATGGATGCAATTCCGGCTGCCCGGCTGCTGAGAGATCGGGGAGTGCAGGATAAGCTCCGCAAGTCTGCCGGAATCTATGAAGAGAGATTCAAGAGTTCAGGCTCCGAGTCCAATATGACTCTTCTTTGGGACTGAGCTAATTATATACGTATCCAGTTTGATCGTTTTATTGTCATTGTATTAACACCAGCTCGTTCATGCAGCAGATACAAACTTCATTTGAAAATTAAACTATAAATAATCTAGAAAAGCCCACATAACAATTTAAGCAGTAAAATTGTTAAAATAGCTCCACCTGGTGGACATTATACAAGGTATTTTTTTTTCACACCACTCTGATGGAATTCGATTTGACATTTTATAGGTGATGTCAGTCATTTTCCTGACCTTTTCACAGGTCTATGTTGAAGCTGATTTTTTTGTTGAAATGTTCCTTAACTTAGAGGGCAAGAGAGTGATCTGTACCTCGGATAAAAGTATATTGGACCAATTAGTCACAAAGAATAATACCGATACCTTTCCTCCTTCTTTCTTAAATCTAATTTAGCCCCTCTGAAAGCTTTTAATCAAGTTCCTGACCAATTTTTTTGTTTAATCAATCCTACAAAGGTACTTACACCTGAAAGGTCAGCTTATGTTAGTCCTTTACCAATTTAGTGGGTTTACTAATGTTCCCCAAGCCCAAACATCTTCAACTCCTCATCAATGACCTTCCTTCCGTCACAAGGTCAGATGTGAGGGTGTTTGCTGATGATTGCACAATGTTCAGCATCATTTGAAACTCCTCAGATACTGAAACAGCCCATGTCCAAATGCAGCAAGACTTGGACAACATAGAGTTGGGCTGATCGTAAAGTCACAGAATCCCTAGAATCCCTACAGTGCAGAAGGAGGCCATTCAGCCCATTGAATCTGCACCAACAACAACTCCACCCAGGGTCTATCCCTGCAACCCCACATATTTGCCCCATTAATCCCTCTAACCTACGAATCCTGGGACACTAAGGGGCAATTTTAGCGTGGCCAATCAACCTAACCCACACATCTTTGGACTGTGGGAGGAATCTGGAGCACCTGGAGGAAACCCACGCAGGCCCGCAGATAAGTGACAAGCGACATTCACACCATATAAATGTCAATCAATGACTATCTCTCCGTGTAAAGGGTTTAAAGGAGGGGAAAACTCACAGATGGGCTTCCCCAGCTCTTTGAAGTGGCTGATCCTATACTGATCCTCACCTTCAACCAGCTCTCACCTGTGGCTCCAAGGAGTTTTTAGCAAGTGACTGTGACCACTGCCTCGTAAACTGCTGAGACAGACAGGCCAAACCAGCTGAGAGTGGTGGTTGCTGAATCTCCGGCTCTCAACGATTTGGAATTTGTCTATCCTGGCACGCAAAGATTCCAGTGGTTTGGGCAGATGAATCCAATGTAAGGTTCAGTGCTGTTGAAGGTTGGTCAGTGCCATTTTGTGGAGCATGTGGAGCTCGATAAGACACTGAAGACATCTCCATCAACTACTGCATCCAAATCTATCTCCAGCCATTGTCACTGCACCAACACAGGTCAGAATGAAAAGAGTGAGGCTGACAATGTGTAACTCTCCCTCACTATAATCAAATTCATCACCTTTCCATCATCTGTCATCCATCACCTATAAGTCCTGTGGAGATGGGTGAATACTGTAGCAGCAGCAGGCATGGATTCACTGGAAATTGTAGCCATGAACCTGCACTCAGGCGACTCTGTTCAGATGGTCATTTTTCACTGGGAGAAAGCAGAGACAGAGTTCAGCAGCATCCTGCGTGACTGAGTAGCCCCTTTCCAGGACCACACTGCTCACCTCCCCAGTATGAGGAAAGAGTGAGAAAAGATACACTAAACATTGTTTCATTTCCCTGAACAGCAGGCCACAGCTGACAAGGATGTCAATTTCAGTAAAGAAGGTGAAGATGAAATGAACCATGTTGTCAGTCAGTTGATTTGCCTTCCTACGAGTGTGAATGGTCAACTATCGGTACTTAAACCACCCACCTGCACTGGAATAGGCAAATAACTCTCATCAATGTGTATGCCATTATCACCCCTGATGAAGACAAGGGTAAATTCTACAATGATCTCCATTCCAGACTTTAGCATTGTTGCAATCATTCTTGGTGATTTTAACTCACAATCTTTCTCAGAGGCACTGAAGAGTTCATAGCAAAACTGACAATCACTGCTTTGAGGATAACTGAGAAACCTTCAGAGATACAATGCACTTCACCTTTCTAGAAGCACTTGGCCTTGCCTCTCGTAAGCACCAAGGTTGGTTCAGTGAAAACTATGAGGCAACCCAGACAATACAGGAGAAGAAACATCAATGATATAGGGTTGACCTCAGTGACAAGTGATCACTATCCAAGCACAATGCTTATCGAACTATCCCACAAGAGTACAAAAACGCTTCCATTGTTCACTGGGAAGGAACTCACCAATCTTGTGATAATAATAGAGGAATCTCAAACCTCTCCACTGCTGGAAAATCTTCACCAGAAACACTCTGAACCATCTAGTGCAACATCTCAATGAGGATCTTTGCAGCGCAGTTTCAGAAAAGGTCACGAAACCATTGAAATGGATTTGGAGTGAGACAGCTCCAGGAGAAATGCCAAGAACAGAACATGGATATCTGCACCATGTTTATTGACCTGACCCAAGGCCTTTGACACAGTCAGTCATGAGGGCCTTTGAAAGATAATGGAGAAAGCTTGTGCTTATCCTGGATGATGGTGGGTGTTCTGATCCATTCTCACTCACTAATGGAGTTAAGAACATAAGAACATAAGAACATAAGAAATAGGAGCAGGAGTAGGCCATCTGGCCCTTCGAGCCTGCCCCGCCATTCAATAAGATCATGGCTGATCTGTCGTGGCTCAGTTCCACTTTCCCGCCCTCTCCCCATAACCCTTAATCCCCTCTCTTATCAAAAACCCATCAACCCGCTTCTTAAAAATATTTAGCGAGGCAGCCTCCACCACTTCAACGGGCAGAGAATTCCAGAGATTCACCACCCTTTGAGTGAAGAAGTTCCTCCTCAACTCCGTTCTAAACCGCCCCCCCTTTATCTTGAGGCTGTGCCCCCTAGTCCTACTGTCTTTTTTGAGCGGGAAGAGTCTTTCCACCTCTATCCTATCCATCCCATTCATCATCTTATACGTCTCAATGAGATCTCCCCTCATTCTTCTAAACTCTAACGAGTACAAGCCCAGTTTATTCAGCCTCTCCTCATAGCTCAACCCCCTCAACTCCGGTATCAGCCTAGTAAACCTCCTCTGCGCTCCCTCCAAGGCCAAAATATCCTTGCGCAGGTGCGGCGCCCAAAACTGCACACAGTACTCCAGCTGCGGCCTCACCAATGCCCTATACAGCTGTAGCAAGACCTCCCTACTTTTATATTCAATCCCCCTCGCTATGAAGGCCAGCATCCCATTCGCCTTCCTGACCACCTGCTGCACCTGCAGGCTGGGTTTTTGCGACTCATGCACAAGGACCCCGAGGTCCCTCTGCACCGTCGCCTGCTGCAGTTTTTCGCCACGTAAGTAATAGTCCTTCCTACCAAAGTGGACCACCTCACACTTGCCAACATTAAATTCCATTTGCCATTTCCTGGCCCATTCGCCCAGCCTATCTAGATCCTTCTGCAGACTCTCCACACCCTCCGCACAATTTGCCTTTCCCCCAATCTTGGTGTCATCAGCAAATTTCGACACCCTACACTCGGTTCCCTCCTCCAGATCATCTATATAAATGGTAAATAGCTGAGGCCCCAGCACCGACCCCTGGGGCACCCCACTAGTCACCAACCGCCAATCCGAATAGCACCCATTGACCCCCACTCTCTGCCTCCTATTTGACAACCAATCCTCTATCCACGCTAACACCCTACCCCCAACTCCATGTCCTCTGACCTTCTGCAGTAACCTCTTGTGAGGTACCTTATCAAACGCCTTCTGAAAATCCAGAAAGACCACATCCACCGGCTCTCCTCTATCCACCGCCCTAGACACATCCTCATAGAACTCCAGTAAATTTGTCAGACACGACTTCCCTTTAATGAAACCGTGTTGCGTCTGCCCTATCAAGCAATTCCCTTCAAGATGCCTCGCAATTTCCTCCTTAATGACGGATTCTAACATTTTACCTACCACAGACGTTAAACTAACCGGCCTGTAATTCCCCGCCTTTTGCCTGGCACCCTTCTTAAACAACGGCGTAACATTAGCCGTTTTCCAATCCTCCGGCACTTCCCCGGAATCCAGCGACGTCTGGAAAATAACCACCAAGGCATCCACTATCACCTCCGCCATTTCTTTCAGAACCCTCGGATGCATTCCATCCGGTCCTGGGGACTTGTCCACAATCAGCCCCTCCAGTCTGTCGCGCACCACCTCTCTAGTAACAGTAATGTCATTAAGACCCTCCAGTCCTACCACCTTTCCATCGCTAACACCCGGCAAATTATTCACGTCCTCCTCCGTGAAGACAGAAACAAAAAAGTTATTCAAGACCTTAGCCATATCCCCATCCCCTACCACTAGGTCCCCTTTCTCATCCTCTAAGGGACCAACGTTCACCCTAGCCAGCCTCTTCCTTTTTATATATTTATAAAAACTCTTGCTATCCTTTTTTATATTAAGCGCTAGCCCAGCTTCATAGCTTCTTCTACCCTCCTTTATCAACTTTTTTGTCAATCTTTGTTGACATTTAAACCTTTCCCAATCCTCTTCTCGCCCACTGCTCTTAGCTACTCTAAATTCCTCCGCTTTTAATTTAACACTTTCCTTCACCTCCTTCGTTATCCACGGCTTATTACCTCTCTTCCTACTGTCCTTTTTAACCATCGGAATAAATTTCTGCTGAGCACCAAGAAAGATCTCCTTAAAGATCCTCCACTGCTCCTCAGCAGACCCTCCCTCCAACGCGCTCCCCCAGTCCACATTCGCCAATTCTTCTCTCATCCTACCATACTCCCCTCTATTCAAACAAAGGACGCGTGTCCGGGAACCCACTTTCTCCTCCTCCATCTGCAACAGAAACTCCACCATACAATGATCACTCTCTCCAAGAGGATCCTTCACCTCAAGGTCCCTAATTCTACCCGCCTCATTACATAGCACCAGATCCAAGATAGCTCGCTCCCTCGTCGGCTCCAACACACACTGTTCGAGGAAACTATCCCGGCAGCATTCCAAGAACTCCTCCTCGAGCCCACCTCGTCCAACATGGGTCGACCAATCAATATGCAGATTGAAATCCCCCATAACTACTGCCGTCCCATTCCTGCACGCCGCACTTATTTGCGCGTTAACAGCCCGCCCCACCTCCAGATCATTATTCGGGGGCCTATAGACGACACCCACCAGCGTCTTCCTCCCTTTGCTGTTCCTAATCTCCACCCACAACGATTCCACTTTCTGCTCTTTGGCTCCGATATCATCCCTTGCTACCACATTGATGCTGTCCTTAATCAGCAGAGCTACGCCACCCCCTCTTTCCTCCTGCCTATCCTTCCTAAACACTTGATAGCCCTGTACATTCATCTCCCAGTCCCTGTCACCTTGCAGCCACGTCTCTGTAATGGCCACCAGATCGTATCCATTTGTGTCGATCTGCGCCACCAGCTCATCCACTTTATTCCGAATGCTTCGTGCATTCAGATAAAGCGCTTTCATCCCAGCCTTCTTCTGGACCCTATTTGCCATAACGCCACCACTTGGGACATCCTCAGCCTCTTCCCTTACCTGTACCCTATCCTTAACTGTAGACCTCCTAACATCACCTACCCTCGCACCCTCCCCCCCCCTAATTAGTTTAAAGCCCTGTCTACAGTCCTCTTTACTCGATTCGCCAGCACTCTGGTCCCAGCACGATTCAGACCAACCCCATCCTGCCCGAACAAGTCCCACCTACCCCAATACTGGTGCCAATGCCCCATAAATTCGATCCCATTCCTCCCACACCAATCTCTGAGCCACCCATTCACTTCCTTTATCCTGTCAACCCTACGCCCGTCTGCACTCGGTTCAGGCAGTAGCCCAGAGAAGACCACCTTGTCGGTTCTACTTTTTAATTCCATTCCCAGCTTCTCATACTCCCTCCCCAGATCCTCAGTCCGCACTTTGCCTACGTCGCCGGCACCCACATGTACCACCACAACTGGGTTCTCACCCTCCCACTCCAGATTCCTCTGCAGCCCAGCTGCGACATCCTGTACCCTAGCACCAGGCAGAAACAGGGATATGGGCCAGCACAACCCTCGTCAGCGTGTTTTTCTCCACCAGGCTCTCTGATGCTTTCCATGATGATGATCTGGCATCAAAAACAGATATTGCTTGGACGGGAAGTTGCTTAATCTGACGCAATGCAGAAACAAAGACCAATGTCCCCAATTCCCTGTTTTCCAATGTCTGTGCACTAGCTTCCTGTTCAGTGCTGGGAATATAATGTAACATAGACTTGTTCTCCAGTGCAGATATCAACTTTGGCCTTCCAGCCAGCACAAAGAAAATTGAAGCAATGGACCAGCCTGCTCCAGGGGAATCCTATCTTTAGTTCAGTCCACAACCAGAACCTGTCAGCAGTGGATAAATACATTTATCTCGGCAGCACACTGTCTCTCAAGTTATCTATATTGAAAATGAGACACATGCAAGAATTACCAAAGCAAGTGCAGTCTTTGGCAGACTTTATGTAGCTGTCTGTAAATGAAGAGCAGTAAGTCTGTCCACCAAACTGAAAATCTATAGAGCAATCATTCTTCTTACTCTGCTATATGCATACAGGACTTGGATTGCTTACCAGCATCATGCCAAGAAGCACAATTAGTTTCACTTGAGCTGTCTCCAGAAGCCTCTGTGAACCAGGTCACAGGACAAAATACCCCAGACACTGAAATGTTCACTTGAGCTGGCATGCCAAATATCTACACCATATTAGGTGGCATGGTGGCACAGTAGTTAGCATTGCTGCCTCACAGTGCTAAGAACCTGGGTTCAATTCTTGGGTCACAGTCTGTGTGGTGACTGCACATTCTCCCCATGTCTGTGTGAGTTTCCTCCGGGTGCTCCGGTTTCCTCCTACAGTCCAAAAGACCTGCTGGTTAAATGCATTGGCCATGTTAAATTTTCCGTCAGTGTACCCGAACAGGTGCCAGAGTGTGGCGATTAGGGAATTTTCACAGTAACTTCATTGCATTGTTATTGGAAGCCTACTTGTGACTAATAAATAAATTTATTGAGACAATCACAGCTGAGGTGGGCTGGTCATGTAGCCAGAATGCCTGGCCACATCAGAGCTTATCAGAGCTGATTTTTGAAGAGAACTTGAGTCTCGGGTGTGCTTACATGGCTGTTAAAGGGAATGCCACAAGGACATTCTGAAGGCTTCACTTAGGAGTTCTAATATTTATTTTAGTTTCTGAGAAAAGCTCATCCAGGATCTCTGTACCCAGTGCAACCAAATAAAAAGTGCAGCCTCCTCCAAAAACAAACCCATGTCAGAGGCAGAGGGCAAACACAATGAGAGGAAATCCCGAGCCAAAAGCTCGTCCACCACTCAACCATCTGCTGAATGCTGTTCCATTAGCAACAGAACCTTCCAGGTGCAGATCATTCTTGGGAATCACACCTACCTACCAAACACCCCAGATGATGAACATAGTCATCTTCACCTCCAAGAATGTACAAGATCTCCAGAAAGAGAGTCTAACCACTTCCCATTGATATTCAATAGCAATACTATTGCTGAAACCTCCATAATCAATATCCTGGGGATCAGCACACAATCAAAGTATAGTTACAGCTCAGAAGGAGGGTTCCAGCGCATCTGCACCAGCTCACTGCAAGAGTAACTTACCTGAGTCTCACTCCCCTGCCAATTATAGATCATCAGGTGTTTATCCAATTCCCTTTTGAAAACCATGATTGAATCTTCCCTCCAGCAATGCCGGCATTGCATAAATGAACAAAAGGGAGAAAAACTGATCGAGGAAGTGTCAAAGTTTCTCATTGTCCTCAGTTAAGTCTATGAACTTGTTGCAAATCTCAGCAGGTTGCAGGTTTACCATTATTTACTGAGCATCACTTCTGGTGCCGATGGCTCTCAGTGCATGCATCAAATGTTCAGCCAGTATAAACCACATTTCACCCAAACAGGTAATACTCACATACTGTGCAGCCAATAGATTAATGTGGGCAATTAAATTATTTCTCACCATTAAAGAACATCACTTCCATTTTGATCCTTACGGCTGAACGATTGTTGACTGCAAACACGCTAATAATAAATCAAAAGAAGTGGATTTGGAGAGTAAGCTTTAATCTATACAGTTGAATGATCGCTTCAAGAGATGATCAATAAAACCAAGTTCTATTGTGTGCCTATATAGGAAGGTATTGACTTATTCCTAATTGCCAAGTACTAAGAATAATTTGTTTCACTCGTTATAAATGGAAGTACAATATAATTATTAACATATCAATACTGTATCTAGTCATAAAATTCTGACTCAGGGTTTTTAAACAACTCTACACTCAGCCTTAACGAACTTGAGCTCAAAGTGTTCAGCTTGCTGCAAACATTCATGGCTTTTGTGCTGTTCTTGGCAGCACTCAAGTGGTCATAAACTGACCCTGCCAATCTAATCTCCTAATCTTCTTGTTTTGGTTCCATCAGGCACCCCTATTGCAGAGTGATAGGAATACAAAATATCCCTGATACATTCTTATTATCTTATTTCCATGCAAACCGCTTACTTCCCTTTCAAAGATATTAAAGCAAACTGCGGTTTGGAAAGAGTAACAGAAAGACAAACTTAAACAGAATCACACAAGTGCCTTTCATTGCCTCAGGATATCC
Source organism: Carcharhinus amblyrhynchos (assembly GCF_965287045.1). Lineage (NCBI taxonomy): Eukaryota > Metazoa > Chordata > Chondrichthyes > Carcharhiniformes > Carcharhinidae > Carcharhinus > Carcharhinus amblyrhynchos. The sequence continues at coordinate 40,442,504 of NC_137337.1, read as the reverse complement.
CAAAATGCTACACAGGCCTACTTTAAGTGTAGCCACTACTATAATGTATGAACATTGGCAGCCAATTAGTGTCTGGCAAGCTCCACAACAGCAATGTCATAATGACTAGAGAGTCTGTTTTAATGATGTTGGTTAAGAATGTAAGGAAAAGGAGCAAGATTAGGCTATCCGGATACTTGAACTTGCTCTGCCAGTCAAAAAACAAAGAACAAAGGAAATTACAGCACAGGAACGGCCCTCCAAGCCTGTGCCAATCATGATGCCCTAACTAAACTTAAATAAAAGCTTTTGGCCTTACTTGGTCCATATCCCTCTATTCTCTCCCTATTCATGTACCCATCCAGATGCCTCTTAAATGCTAAAAGCAAATTACTGCGGATGCTGGAATTTGAAACCAGAAGGGGAAATGCTGGAGAATCTCAGCTGGTCTGGCAGCATCTGTAAGGAGAGAAAAGAGCTGACATTTCGAGTCCAGATGAGGATTTGACAAATAGTTGTTTGGATTCGAAACATCAACTCTTTTCTCTCCTTACAGATGCTGCCAGTCTGGCTGAGATTTTCCAATTTTTTCCCTTTTGGCCTTTTAAATGTTGTTAAAGTGTCTGCTTCCATGACCTCCTCTGGCAGTGCATTTCAGGCACCGATCAATCTCTGTGTGAAAAACTTACCCCACACATCTTCCTTAAACATTCCCCTCTCATCTTGAACCTGTGTCCCCTTGTAATTGATACTTCCACCCTGGGAAAGAGCCTCTGACTATTCACCCTGTCTATGCCTTTCATAATTTTGTAAACCTCTATCAGGTCTCCCCTCAGCCTTTGTCTTTCCAGTGAAAACAATCCTAGTTTATTCAGCCTCTCCTCATAGTCAACACCCTTGAGACCAGCCAACATTCTGGTGAACTATCTTTGCATTCTCTCCAAAGTTTCCATGTCCTATTGGTAGTGTGGTGACCAGAACTGCATGCAATGCTCCAAATGTGGCCTAACCAAGGTTTTATATAGCTGGTTTGATTTGATTTGATTTATTATTGTCACATGTATTGGTATGTAATGAAAAGTATTGTTTCTTGTGCACAGACAAAGCATACCATTCATAGAGAAAGAAAGGAGAGAATGCAAAATGTAATGATACAGTCATAGCTAGGGTGTAGAGAAAGATCAACTTAATGCAAAGTAGATCCATTCAAAAGTCTGACAGCAGCAGGGAAGAAGTTGTTCTTGAGTCAGTTGGTACATGTCCTCAGACTTTTGTATCATTTTCCTGAAGGAAAAAGATGGATGAGAGAATGTCTGGGGTTGTAGGGTCCTTAATTATGCTGGCTGTTTTGTCGAGGCAGTGGGAAGTGTAGACAGAGTCAATGGATGTGAGGCATTGGGCTACATTCACAACCTTTTGTAGTTTCTTGCGGTCTTGGCAGAACAGGAGCCATACCAAGCTGTGATACAACCAGAAAGAAAGCTGCAAAATGATTTTCCAACTCTTGTACTCAATATTCTGGCTGATAAAGGCAAGCATGCTACATGTCTTCTTAATCACTCAATAAGATCAATGCTGATCCTCTACCAGCACATCACTTTCTCATCTTCTCTCCATATCCCTTGATTCCCTTAGTGTCCAAAACTTATTGAGGGTCATATATTGGCTAGGATACCAAGGATAACTCCCCTGCCTTCCTTCAAAATAGTGCCATGTGGAATCCTTTATTTCCAGCTGAAGACGCAGACAAGACCTCAGTTCATTATCTCATCCAAATGATGACATCTTTGACATTGCAACTCTCTTTTAGTGCTGCGCTGAAGGGTCCAATGAGAATTCTGTACTGAAATCTCTGGAATGGGATTGTTCTCACAGCCTTCTGATTCAGAGATGTAAGAAGGCACATAACCTAGACCCAGGGTCAGTGTAATGTTACCCAGAGATGTTTTAAGACTCAGGATGGAACTATAGAAATTTTTATGGTGCAGAAGGAGGCCAGTTGGCCCATCGAGTCTGCACTAACTTTGCAAAGAGCATCTTACCCAGGCCTAGCAATGTTACCACTGTTCCATGATTCTATAAAGATGGTGACACATTAATTCTTCATAATTTCAATTACACCTTGAAAGATTTACATTCCAGCAAATCTTTTCAATTTTCTTTTTCAAATCCAAATGAAATGATGTACAAAAACATTGATGCACTCCTCAGTACACTCAGCAACACATTCCCTTGCCATGGCAACTCCATACGCAAGCTGTAAGGTAGCCAACATCTGCCCCATTACTTCCTCCCTTCTCACTGATCAAGGCTGTAAACACTTGTTCTATGTGAAACGACAATTTATTTGTATACTTCAATTCAGTACACTGTATTCTTTGCATTTTGATGCATTTTCCTCTACAATGGGGTGACCAAAAGTAGATTGTGTGGCTGCTTTGCTGAACGCCACTTTTGATCTGATATTTTTATTCTTCTTCCTATTCCCTCTCTAACCTCTCTACTCTCTTTCCCTTTGTTCCTTCCAACTCTCCCCTTTTACTGCCTCTGTACTTGGTTAAAATCCGTTACATTTCTGACATTTTCCAGTTCTGATAGTAGATCATTGATCTGAAACAATAACTCAGATCTCATGGCAGGGGTGAAAGTAACACTTTCAGCATTCTTTATCATTTAGTGATTCTACATTTCCCATGAGGCATGCTGAAAATTCCCAAACTGCAATCAAGTAGAAATTGAATGGGTAAAAACTTGCCATCTTACATCTTACCTTACTGAAAAAAACCTTGGAAAAGTTGACTGAGTTACAATTGGATTCTTAATGGCATTTTAATACATTGTTTTTGGTAAACAGTGTCCCTAGACCTGGAAATCTAATTATACTTGCGGAATGTCAAACTTTCAATTATCATTTTTTTTAAAACATAATTTTTTTGAAATTCCTTTATGATATTCTTTTTTTTAAAGGTTATTTATTAGTGTCACAAGTAGGCTTACATTAATGAGGCAATGAAAATCCCCTAGTCGCCACACTTCGGCACCTATTCGGGTACAGAAGGAAAATTTAGCATGGTCAACGTACCTAACCAGTACGTCTTTTAGACTGTGGGAGAAAACCGCAGCACCCGGAGGAAACCCACACAGAGACTGTAGGGAGAATGTGCAGATTCTGCACAGACAGTGACCCAAGCCAGGAATCAAACCTGGGTTCCTGTGGCAGCAGTGCCACTGTGCTGCTCCTGATGCTTGCAGCTCAGTTGACAATACTTTGGATCAACATAATTTGTGTTTAATTTGGTTCATCAGCCCTTACTTTGTAATCAAGAACAGCTTCAAACCAGTTAACCCTTAGTTTTTCAATCTTGTACTTGTGCTTGACAGCAACACTGTGGCATCATATATGCCATCATCAGTATAACGCTACTGATTTTGCAGGGATCAATAAGCTCCAGAAAGGTTGAGCTTCAAACCAATACAGCAACATAACAGGAGACAACAGAAAAACATCTACATTAAACCATACATCAATACTAATACAACTAAGGGAATTACATCATTATGGAGACACAGGCATATGACTTGGATCACATTTTAAAGGAATAACAAGAAGGTCCTCACTGTTTTTGCATTGGAAACAATGATAAGATGATTGGCAAAGTCTTTTCCTCAGGGTAGGGGAGTCCAAAACTGAAAGGCATAGGTTTAAGATGAGAGGGGAAAGATTTAACAAGGACCCAAGGGGCATCTTTTTCACACAAAGCGTTGTGCGTATATGGAATGAACTGCCAGGGGATGTGGTAGAGGCAGATATAATTACATTTGGACAAGTACATGTGATGGGAAACGTTTAGAGGGATATGGGCCAAACGCAGGCAAATGGGACTAGTTCAGTTTAGGAAATCTGGTCAGCATGGACGAGTTGGGCTGAAGGGCCTATTTCCATGCTGTAAAGACTCTAACTTACATAGCTTGCTCTGTCTAGTAATTTTATTGTTCATAATTCATCAAATAATGAGCTCAGCATATTGTCTCCTTGTTGAAACATTTTCAATGTTCATTTCAATAATTCAATTGTGAAGAACACAAGGTCTAGCATAAGAAAGGGGCCCTGGTCTTTCCAAAATTACAAAGCACCAAAATCAAAGCCTGTTTTCTCTTGATTGAAATAAATCACCTCTGTTTTACTCATAATATCAGTAATTTGTCTATGTTGGATAATAATGTTGTGATTGTGATAGAATCCCATAGGTAGTTTTATCTAACTGCCCCGCCAATTTAACTGACTAACAGACCATAGCCCCCTTCTGGATTGCAGGCACGTAGGAAATATCCAGTAAGCCAACTTACTTGGATCCAAAGACTATCTGGATCTGTAAATGGGAAAGACTGACATGAAAGTTAAAAATAGAGATATTACACCACATAACCTTGATGACTGAAATGATGACAATTGTTGGGACAAGCTTTCAAAAGCAAAAGTTTAAAAGGGCTTCTGCTTTTTGTATCTCAGTATTAAATATCTGCTCTGTTGGTTTTCTTTAAAAGATTCATCCAATTCTTCTCCCAGTCCTCCAATTATCCAGTTCCCCATTTACAGTAAACACTGCAGTAGTTTCTAAATGCACCATGCCAATCTGGGTTCCAGTACACCAAATATTGGCACCAAAATGGATTCCTGGTGCTGTGCAGAAGCTTTCATTTGATCCTAACTGAAGACAGTATCCAGAAATCATCTGGAATTCTTTTGTGAGGAGGGATTGGCAGGATCTTCAAGCTGTGATAGGTGCCCTATGCAAAAGCTTTGATAACATAGAACCCTACAATGCAGAAACAGGCCCTTCAGCCCATCGAGTCTGCACCAACCACAATCCCACCCAGGCCCTATCCCCATATCTCTACACATTTGCCTGCTGATCCCTCTAACCTATACATCCCAGAACACTATGGGGCAATTTTTTAGCATGGTCAATCAACCTAACCCGCACATCTTTGGATTGTGGGAGGAAACCAGAGCACCTGGAGGAAACCCATGCAGACACAAGGAGAATGTGCAAACTCCACACAGGCAGTGACCCGAGCAGGGAATTGAACCCAGGTCCCTGGAGCTGTGAAGCAGCAGTGCTAACCACTGTGCTACCGTGCTGCCCCACTATACTTTGCATATTTTATCAATTTTATGGCTAGACAGCCCAGATTTTGTTCCAGTAAAGAGGGTAAAACAGGTCAGTTTTGACTGTCATTATTTAACTGAAACTGAAAACAACTTCTGTTGTTCAGAAATGCTTTCAATGAGTTTACACTCCACCAGAGGGTGGACTGTAGTCGTTCCCACAGATCAGAAAAGCAAATTGCTGGAGATATTAGAATCTGAAACAGAAACAGAAAATGCTGGAAAAACTCAACAGGTCTAATAGCATCTGTGGAGAGAGAACGAGAGTTAACATTTCGAGTATGGGTGATCCGTCACCAGAGCAGGTCAAGATTTGGTGAGAACTTTCACGCTAATCCTATGAGTGTCGCCGCAAAAACGCTCGTAAAAGTTGCACTATTGAATGTAATGGAATTGGATTTTTCAGGGGTGTTTGCAGAAGGCCTGCACTGCACTGCTGATGCATACGGAACTGATCCAGAAAACATTTTGGTCATCGGGCAGCAGAAGTCGGTGCAGTCACCTCTACTGGACAGGGTATAGCTTTAGAACCTCTCCAGTGATAAACAAGAGGAAGAGCATTCAGCCGAGGCGGCAGAGGAACATTCTGGGAGAAGTCGGTGCAGCCATCTCGATTGTACAGTGGGTAATGGTAGAACCCCTCCAGTGATAAATGGGAGAAAGAGTATCCAACAGAGGCGCATTCTGGTAGAGGTTAGCATAGCACTGCTAAGTGTGTCCTTTCAAACGTGCATCATAGCAGCGGACAATTTGTGGCATTGAGGAGAAAATTGTTTATTAAAACATATGTTCTGCTTCCGATTTGCAACTTGCATAGGAAACAAGCTGTGCAGCATGAGGTAGTGAAATAAAACTAAATGCTCTTAATATTAATTCATGAAGTAGATAGTATTTAATTACTCGCTGAGGAACGAGAGGACAGGTGATCAGTACATGCTGCTTTTTGTCTGTGTTTCCTTTTGGTTCATATTCTGATTTCCATGTATTTTTCTGATAACAAGCCTTCTTTCAGCAGGAAAAGTGCAACATTTCTACATTCAATAATAAACAAGCTCTTGACGAGCACTAATAGCAACAGATGCTATTAGTGCTCATCATTACATCAATGTCCTTAAGAGTCTGGCTGCTTAGAGAACTGCCACATGCAGCCTCCTGCTGTGCCGAGTGAGAAAACAGTCACACACCATATTGACCCAAGTCTTTCCATTTCCGTATTCCGAGTTTCTGTTGAGCTGGCTCAGTTCCTCCCTTAGTACGGATTTTGGGAGCTTTATTCATTAGAAATCCTGAACAGTTGGCCTGGTTTCACCGACTAAAGATCTCAAATTTCTAATCAAACTCAACCTGTATTCTAATCAACCTATATTCCCACCAATTTACATTCGATAGACTGGCACTTGAAAAATTTATTGAATCACAGGGATGCTTCTGCTCTTGGATTCTTGAACTATGAATTAAACACACAATCTGAAATGAAAGAATATGATTCCTTTCATTCTTGTCCTGTTTTCAAACATTTCTGCACTCTTAAAAAGATAAAATATCATTTTTGTATGACCACCAGAACACTTCACAGGCTATGAAACACTTAAGTGTAGTCACTATAGTAAATTAGGAAAGTCAATGTACAGTGTTTTACACGAGAAGTGTCCAGAAAATGTAAACAACCTGATCCGCACAAATGATTAGCTTTTACCTATGTGAAACTTTTCCCACTTATTTCAAAAGTACAAATTCTCAACGGAAAGAACTGACTCACTGTTCAAGAACCTTAAAGTCAAGGAATGGTTTACTTTGATGGCGGAATGAATGCCCTGTTGCAAGCAGGGAGGATACTTACTCTGTCAGTCAAGCAGAGTAACTATAAACTTCAAATGTCTTGTCGACTCAACAGACTTAAATGAACATTAACTGTGTGCGCATGAAAGTGTAGATACGATAGTGACTTTTAAGGGACGCCTTGACAAATACATGAATAGAATGGGAATAGCGTGGTCCCCAGAAGGGTAGAGGGTTTTAATTTAGTCAGGCAGCATGCTGTAATTTTCTTTGTTCTTTGAAATAGATCAGGGACAGAAAGCAGTGAAGTTTTTTTTAAACTGAAGGGAAATATCAGTCATGTTCTCCAGGGGTCAGTACAATGGCAACTGTTACTTTTGGATGTAAATTAATGACATGGACTTGGACATTCAGGGGACACTTTCAAAGTTTACAGAAAACTTTGAAACGTAGCGAGCAGTGTTAAAAATAGTAAAAGGAGATGGATAGACTGGGGAAATGGGTGGACCCATGACTGATAAAAGATTTGGTAGGAACAACAGGAAGAGGCAGTATAAAGGGCATGGTATCATTTTAAAGAAGGCATGATGCTCAAAAGCAAGAAAGTTATAGAAAACCTTCATAAATCACCGTTTAAGCCCTACTCCAACTGGACTAGTAGGAAAGACGGCAAGATCTTCGAGAAGATTAAGATTTGCCAAGATGGTATCAGGAATGAAGGACTTCAATTATACGGAGAGGCTAGATAAACTGCTTTCCTTCGAGGAAAGAAACTTATGGGGAGATTGAATAGAAGTGTCCAAAATTATGAAGGGATTAGATGAAGTAAATAAAGATAACTGCTTCCTGTGGCACTAGAGTCATAAAGGCGAGGATACAGATTTAAAAAAATGCTGGAAATCATAAATAAAACAAGAGACCACTCCGCAAGTCAGGCAGTTTCTTCTGTGAAGAGAAAAAGTTAATGTTTCAGGTCAATGACCTTCGTTCTGATGAACGGATACAGGTTAAGGGTGATTGGTAAAGGAACCAGGAAGTGTCATGTGGAAAAAAAAATTACAGAGCGAATTGTTATGATCTGGAACGCACTACCTGAAAGGATGGTGGAAGCAGATTCAATGGTAACTTTTAAAAAGGAATTGGATATATACACAGTGGAAAGAAATTCCAGGGCCAGAGAGTGGAGCAAACTGGATAGCACTATCAAAGAGCTGGTTAAGCCACGATAGGCCGAATGATCTCATGCTGTGCTGAATAATTCAGTGAACCTAATACAACAGCATGCATTTGCATAGTACCTCTAATGTAACAAAATGATAAAGTCCTTCATAAAAGCATTATAAAACAAAACACATCGTGTCAGTTAAGGCAATATTATGAAGATCAAAGAGCTAGTGTCTTTAAAGAATCAAAGAGGTGGAATGGTGAAAAGCGTCAGTAAGTTCCAGAGCTCGAGGCCCAGGCAGCTGTTAGACACAGCCAGCAGTGGTGGAGTGATTAAAATCAGGGTTGCTAAACAGGCCAGAATTAGGGGCTGTAGAATTAGGGAGGGGCCTGGGAATACAGATTTGAAAACAAGGATGAGAATTTTAAAATTGACACATTGCTTAACCATGAGTTAGGTCAGTGAGTACAGAGGTGATGTGTGAATGGGATTTGTTGGCAATTTTGGAGAAGGGCAGAGTTTTGATGATTCAAATTTAGGAGGATAAAATATGAAAGGCCAGCCAGGAGTGTGGTCGAATCCTGGTCTGGAAGTAACAAGTGCATAGATGAGGGTTTCAGCAAAGGAGCTCAGGTAAGAGAGTTGGGTAATGTTACAGAGGTGGAAATAGGCAATCTTAGTTAGTTAAGGCATGGATGTGTGTTTTAATAATGGGGTCAAAAATGACACTAATGTTGCATGCAGTCTGGTTCAGCCTCAGTTGCCAGGGTGAGGGTTGTACACTGGGGAGCAGAATTTGAAGACAATGGCTTCAGCCTTGCTCAGGATGGCATTTTCAAGACAGCAGAAGGAATTGAGAGAGGTGGTGAAGTACAGCTTGGTACATGTGGAAATTATAGAAATTTCAGATTATGTTGTTGATAATAGAAGGTGGCCAAAGATAGATGCTTGGGGGACACCAGAGATAACTGTGTGGGGCTCATCTTAAAAAGCCCTTTAGTTGGAGATAACTGCACATTCTACTTCTGAACATCAATAAATTGAGAGCTTTCCTTTGTGCAAATGAGTACATCTCCACTCACACTATTTTCTTTGGCTATTATAAATAGCACCACAGTACAGAAAGGTCATAAGAGTGAACATAACATCTAATACAGTGTTAAATGTGGGAGTTATTTATTGCCATTAAAATTCAGCAAAAGATTTGCTATGGAAAAATGTACTTTATAAGTACACTTACATACTGCACGGTACAAGATTAAAAAAGTAGAGAGGCAAGCTCTGATAAACAATTACCTCCACTTCCCTGCCTTTGGAAACTTTACACTTTAAGTCTATTGTAATTGGGACAATTAGAAATGTTGATTGAAGTAGTTTGATATGGTGGAAAAGTGGTTTTATATGGTTTTTGATAAACCATAACCAGGTATAAAAATGACAAATGCATCTCAGTTTTATAGTAAGCGGCTACTGCATTTTGAATAGGCAAACATTTCTGCCATCTCAAAGCTACCAGATAGAATAAATTTGAGAGAGAATCATTATGGGCACATTTGAAAAATGTCAGATTCCCAAAGAATAAAGTTATTACAATAAAACCTGAAATTGTACTTATAGAGTATCATTTCACAAGCTGGGATTTTGCAATCATTTTAACTTCTTCTTTGAAAATTCCTATGGAATAAAACAGGCACTATCCTGAGATGGTGCATTCTAACCTGTGAAATGATCATAATACTTGGGCATGGGTATGTATCAAAAATATTAAAATCTCTTTTTCTCCCAATCACAGAATTTCAGACTCTTAAAACCACTTTTCACTTTATTTTACCGCATCTTACAAAGTTACAAACATTGCAATTGCCATTTAACCCTTTCCTGTAGCTTTTGCCCTGCTCATTTGGAGAGAAGTAGCAGGGACAGCAGTGAAATTCAGCAACAATTATTGACTAAATAGAAGTCCAATCATTCAACACAGAAAATGTTATCAATATTGAAAAGTTGCCCAATCTCATTTACCACCCTTAACTCCAGTAAAACTGTATGGCAAAGTAATCATGTTGGTTTACATAAACCCAAGGTCATATTCCATGAAGTGTGCTCTGCTCTCAATCTCCATCTGATGTTTTATACTTGTAAACAGATGAAAGTATGAAATCCATTGTTCAGGGGCCATCTACCCTTTGAGAAAATAAGGCAGATTAAGTGACGTTTGAACCATGTAAAGCAGTACAGTCCCAAGTAGCTCATGTATTTGAAGGTGAAAGCATTCATTAGCTCCAAAGGAAAGAGCTTAGCTGCAGAAGGCATACAGACATTGAACTGAAATTGGGTAATATGCACTTGGAATTTATTCATCTCCTTTAGAAATGGCTTACATATGCACCTGATGGGTGTAGACCCTAAAGCCAACCTGCTTGCATACTTAAATGGACAATAAAATGTCTCAATCATTTTAAAAATCCAGCCTTTCACAGTTTCCAAGAATTTGAATAGATTTTTGGTTAAAATCATATAAACATAGAATCTACCATTTAAAAATTTCCTCTATTTAAACCAGAAAGGTGCATTATATAGAATCAGCAAAATATGGCTGTGTACAAGGGGACATTAGGAACAGCAGCTACTGGACATTTCTCCAAAATAAAGTCCAATTTCTCTTAAAACATTTACCAGATATCTCCTAAAGCAATAACAGCTTTGCTTTTTGCTGGCGGGAGAAAAAAATCCTAATCAAAAACAGTGGAGTCACTCCCAATCAAAATCATAGTTTGAATAAAGGTAAAAAGCATTGTTGCAAGACTGTCTGGAGGAAAAAAAATGCATGCATTCAAACTAGGAATGAGACATTTATGCATATCTACACAGGCACTGGCAGCGCAAAATTATTTTGTTGTTATGCTCTCTCTCTCACAGACACACGCACACAAACACACAGACAAACTCCTAACGTGTTTTCTTCATTCACTGAGGTACCAAGAATTATTAACGGTAAAATTTAATATGAAAAATAAAATCTGAATAACAGAATCAACAACCTTTGAGGAGTTCAGTATTTAATCTGGCAAATTTCTGTTTGAAATGTTGGTGCAGTCCATGGAGAAATCTCAACATACAAGCTTTCTGGAAGCCACAAAACATTTTCTCACCAACAGGTCATTTGAGATGTCATCTACTGCAAATGACAGGCAACTTTGTTTCTTTCCTCACACTTCACTGAAATGATGCATCTCAGAACAACTGCTCCATCTTTCTGGTACCACAATTCATCCATGAATATTTTGACAATTTTTAAAGAAAAAATTTCCTTTTTTATTTAGCACAACTGCGCCATGCCATAGTGCAACAAATGTATGTGACACTCAATGAGACACAGACAGATAAGAGCTGCATGGAAATCGACAGTCCCATTGCAAAGCAATTCTTTAAAATTGCAGTGCATGCAAAAAGGACTCGTCTTGAACTCGTTCTTTATAGTTCTCTAACGTAGCCACAGTTTAAGACGCAGTGCATCAACTCCATTTAAGTAATATCTGAACAGCCTTTTGTCTCTCACAAATCCAAGATTTTCATAGAGTTTCAGAGCAGATTTGTTTGTAATCTCAGTTTCCAGGACAACCTAGATTAAAAGGAAAAAAAACAATTAGAAAATGTAGTATTCATTATCTATTTATCCTAAAATTACAAACATTACAAACAATACAAATCTGAATGTCAGTATTTTGTTGAGCACTAGTTATTATATTTTATTTATTTTTACAGATGTTGATTAAACTAAAAACTGAACATGACATGGTTCAGGTCTTGTCAATTATTCAGATTCTCTCTCATTGAAAAAGATTCACGAATTCTATTCAGCATATTTTTGTGAATCATCAAAGGAACCTATAAACTGGTATTGTTCATTCATCCCTCGAACCTGTTTCACCACATTATATTAAATCGTGTTTGATCTGTACTCCCATCATTCATTGCCTATCATTGCTCTACATACCTTGATACCATTTCCTAACAAAATCTATCCATCTCAGTCTTGAAAGTTCCAAATGACCCAGCTTTTGCAGCCTTTTTTGGGTAGGGACAATACTTCCTGATTTCACCGCAGCATGGTCTAACTTTAATTTTAAGAGTATGCCTCTTTGTTCTGGAATTATTCAGAGGAAATTGTTCATTTTTATCTATTCTATTGATCCATTTTAAACACTTTGATTAGATTATTATACTCAAAGGAATACAAGTGAATTTTATGGAGCCTTAAATCATAATTTAACCTCATTAGCCTTCACATTCTAGCCAATGTGCACTGCATTCCTCCAAAGCAGATATATCTATGTACTATCCTTCCAACAGGGAATCACCCCAGATGTCTGAAATCAATACAGATCATTTGCTCAATATCACATTGCTTTTTGTGAAAGTTTGCTGCGTGCAAATTGGTGCCACATTTCCTGGATTAAAACAGTGTCTACACCATAAAAAGTACTTAACTGGTTTTAAGGCACTTTGGAATTTCCTGTGGTCACAAAAAGCTCTATGTAAATATTAGTCTTTTTTTCTTCATTCTTTTACTGAGACAAAATCCTCAAAACTGAATTTTGTACTTGATGATATCTGAACAAGATTATACAACTTGAAGCATAACTTCCTACTCTTTTGTTTTTTGGTTCCCTTAAGATTGCTTTTTATACTGGTCCCTGCTTGGAGTAACCTGAATACATGGACATCCAAATTTGCACTTCAATAGTTCCTAGTTTCTCACCAGTTTTCCCCACGTGGACCTCCATTTGTCAATTTTGTCCACTCACTTGTTGTTCCCATCCTCACTGCTACTGTGCTTGCCAATCTAGTATAAGATGCAAACTTCAATTACAGTCCACTCCACTATTCAAGCCTCTGATAGATATGAAGGGGTGAAGCCCCAATACAGATTCCTAGAGGACACTACTTGCTTCACAGTATGTGAACTTTATACCTAATATGCCTCCTATCTCACAACCAATTTCCAATTCATGTTATCTCAAAATCCGATGAGTCTAGCTTTGCCAATATTTTTCTTGTGCAAATCTTATAAGAACTAAGAAATATGAAGAGATGATGGTTATTCTGCCTTTCAAGGCTACTTCAGCATTAAGATCACAGCTGATTTATCTCAACTATACCTTCCTGTATTATTTTCATGCTCTTTGATTTCTTTAGTATTCAATAATCTGTTGATCTTTGCCTTGAGCACAATCAACAGATGACCATCTGTAACTGTCTGAGATTATGAACCCTTGTTTTTCTGGGGACCTTAACGCTAAGGTTGGCCGTGACTCAGAACAGGAGCAGATCCACTGGGAAAAACAGGTGGTCCAAAGCCAATGAAAATGTTGTCTCTGGAAGAATTTCCTCAACCACAAGTAGTAAGCTATTCAGAAGAATCCTTATTAAAATTTTTCCTGCTATAGACAAGAGGGAAATACCCGAATAGTTTGACAGTATGCGTTATCTCCCTTCTCGATGTTAGTTACAATTATTGCATTCCTGAACTCTGGGTAAGGGGAGGGGTTCTTTTTCCTCCCCAGGTCCAGAGGATGAGCTAATGGAATCTTGATGTAAGCAGACAGCTGCATCCAATGGTCTGGACACAGGAGTCCCACTGTTCTAGAACTGAGTTGGATGTGAAATTTTTCCAGATTTGTTGCGAGTTGCACTTGGAATTTCTCTCTTCAGTTGGGCTACTTTAAACGGAGAACATCAATCTTTTCCTCATGAACATTTGGGCCTTGTGATGTCTTGGTGCTAGGTGGAAGTTTATCACCTTTTGAACAAGTCTAAGTTCTGGTCAGCAGGCACCAGTTCCTTCACATGTTTCAGACATCACTTAGACGTTTGACCCAAACGATGGAATAATCCAGGATGTGTTAATCCTTTGATCTAGGCTGTTTTCATGTGATTTTGTATTTGTTCTTTTGGCGGAAGTGTGTTTGCTATAATGAGGAAATGCTAAGCACACTGTCAACAAGCGGATGTGTTTTCATCAGCTTTTCATATGTGCCTTGCTTTTTCCAACGGCTCAATTCCTGATATCAGACTCACGTCCAACCCTGACAGTGAAATCTCCCATAAGAATGGTCTTTTCTTCTTTTGCAGTGGTAGTGAGGACATCATCAAGGTCAGAATGGATTTTTAAAAATCATTACTGGGCTCAAGGATCAGAGCATAAGCACTGATGATGGTAGCATATTGGTTGTAGCTTAGCTGTAAGTGAAGGGTCATCAGACTTTCATTAATACAGCTGGGAGGTTCTGGCAGTGTTTTCCTATTCTGGAAAGGAAAACCAACTCTGTGAGCACAAGAGTCACTGTCAATCTTTCCAGTAGAAGGTGTATCCCCCCCAACTTGTTCCTTCATGTCCCTCCCCAGGAAGAAGGGTCACAAGGGCACTGATATCAATTTAAAGTCTTGATAGCTCGTGATACTATTCATTTCTTCTTTCCAAACTGTCACGAGATTACCCATGAATGTTCTAATATTGCAAGTTGAAAACTTACTTTTTCTTTCTCTGATCACAAATAATGATAGCCTATCTTTCAGGCAGCTTTTCTCGCCCTCTCCCAATATGGACTAAACAGAGTGGACTGCTCAGTCACAGATGATGTTGCCCAAAGACACTTCTTTGCCAAAGGTGTCCAACGATTTCTAAGCATTTGTCAATTGTGTGCAGATTCTTGACGAGAAACTCCCAGGTTCACAGCCCTGTCCCCAATTTGCCAGCACTTGGCAAATGGATCCTGGCAGAAGCCTGCATGTGATTTTATCACGGAGATCTTGGAGTGCCACCACTGTCCACACAATCTTGACGGTTTGGTCTGATTTAGTGATGTGTTAATGACTAGGACTACCTTGCTGCTGTAGCCTTCTTTTAGCTTTGCAGCTGGTAAAACACAAAGTCTTCCTTCCCTGTTATGGACTGAAGAGCTTTTGGACCTCAGTTGGTCTGACAGCTCCACCCAACCTTGCCACCATGAGTGGCCCTGTCAAGTTCAAGGGGACCCTCCTAGAATCTGAGAAATACTGGAAGATCAAAACCAATGCAGACACTATCTCTGCAGCCATCTCTTCAAATGCAGGCCATTGGATCCAGGGAATTTATCAGCTTTTAAGCCCAGAAATTTTTGCACTACCATTTCTTTACCATTACTAATTTTCTTATTCTTATTAAGAAAATAAGAATTTTCTTAATAAGTTTCTTATTCTCACTAGAGCTTTAATTCCTTTTATTTCACAATTTGTATCTTCTACCATGAAGCTACAAAATATTTGTTTTACTACCTCTGCCCTATTCTGTTCCCTTTGCCTAAGTGTGGATCATTCATACTTTTGCTAGTCTTTCTTTTCACTTATTTACAGAAGCTTTTACAATGCTTTAGTCTCTTGTCAGTTTATTCTCAGGTCCTATTTTCTTTGTAACATTGGTGTAATATTTGATTCTGAAGTGAGCTTCTGGCTTCAGATCCATGTCATGACTGCCCATTTCCACCTCTAGAACTTTGTGCCTTCAGCAACCTAGTCCCAAAGGTCTGGAATTCTCTCTTCACATTCCTCCGACTTTCTCTCTTCACATTCCTCCGACTTTCTCTCTTCCTTCCTTTAAAACTCTCCTTAAATCCTACCTCTTTGACCAACCTTTGATCACCTGTTGTACTAATTGCTCGTGTTGTAATAATTACTTTGTAATGCTATGAAGCATTTTGACATCTTTAATCATGTTATAACTGCATTACACAAAATAGGGGTGATAGTTTGAGGATAAACCTTTTAGGACTGAGGAAACAAGAAATTACTTCACCCAGAGAGTGGTGAATCTGTGGAATTCACTATCATAGAAAGTAGTTGACACCAAAACATCCGATTTCAAGAAAAAAATTAGACATAGCTCTTGGGACTAAAGGACAGGTGGCACAGTGATTAGCACTGCTGCCTCACAGCACATGGGACCCAGGTTCAATTCCAGCCTCGAGTCACTGTCTGTGTTGAGTTTGAACATTTTGCCCATGTCTGCCTGGGTTTCCTCCCCACAGTCCAAAGATGTACAGTTAGGTGGATTGGCCATGCTAAATTGCCCCTTAGTGTCAGGGGGACTAGCAGGGTAGTCAAGTAGTTGAGGGTTGAGCTTATGGGAATAGAGCTTGGATGGGATTGTTGTTAGTGCAGATTGATGGGCTGAATGGTCTCCTTCTGCACTGTAGGGATTCTATGAATCAAGGGATATGGTGGGGGGGGGGGCGGGGTGCGTGGGGTGAGGTGGGCAGGATCAGGATATTGAATTTGATATCAGCCATGATCAAAATGAATGGTGGAACAGAAGGGCTGAATGGCCAACTCCTGCTTTGATTTTCTATGTTTCTATAAATTATCAATTCCTTGGTCATCCTGTGAATTCTAAAATTTCCCTAATATTCAACCTTTTGTACTTGGCAACGACTAATAAATAAACTTTACTTGATGTTTACATCTCCATTTAATCTAATGCAATGTATTACTCACTCATCAGCCACAGTATGACTACTTTTCCTGATTCTTTTTATTTCTGAACAGAATGTTTGTTCATTGTGAAATGGTGATGTGTCAAATTTCTTTATATGTTTATCATTGCTTATTGACCAGTATATTTTTTTTAAATAAATTAAATTCAAATGTCATATTGGGGTTCAAACCCAGGTCCTCAGGGCATTACCCTGGGTCACAGGATTACTAGTTCAGCAACAATACCACTATGTCACTGCTCCCCCTTTTCAAGTGTATGCCCTGCTGAAGGTTAGGGCAGGTGGTACATGGGGAGCAGGGAAGGATAGAGGAAGATATGCTCACTTCTGATCACAGATCATCATAAGATCACAGAAATTAATCATAAGATCAGCTGAAAGAGGGAGTCAGGGAACAGAGGAAATCCATTGAGGAGAGGAACATATAAGCAATACAAGGCTAACAACAAAATTAAACCAAAGAAATCCAAAGATAGCTTTGCGGAACATTTAATACCGGCCTTGGCTGACTGTGTGGAGTTTGCACATTCTTCCCGGGTTTCCTCCGGGTGCTCCGGTTTCCTCCCACACTCCAAAGATGTGCTGGTTAGGTTGGTAAGCCATGCTAAACTGACCCTTAATGTCACAGGGATTAGCAGTGTAAATACCTGGGGATACAGGGACAGGGCCTGGGTGGGATTGTTGTTGGTGCAGGCACAGTGGGCCGAATGGCCTCCATCTGCACTGTAGGGATTCTATGATTCTATGAATATGCAGCATTTTGTACCTCGTCACAGTCGCCTTCTACCATGGCATAAATTGCTTTCTTCACCAGATTTGTGCCTGGAAAACAAAACAGTAACAAAGTGTACAGTTAATTAACCAGTGCACCTGAAAAGTAACCTTGATCTCCCAAATTAAATATCAATTGTAAGTCGGAATGCACAAGGCACAGAACCAATAAATGTGTGGTTGGTAGGCCCATTTGCGGAAGTAATTATACATCGTTAATACCTGTCATATAGCTATCGAGAGAAAAAAGGCGGCCATTAATTTTCCCACCGAGAGGGAGCATTACACTTGATATTTGTTTTCAAGGTGGTGTAAGCAGAGGCAAGAAGCAAGTTAACAATCTACCTTGCTGCACATACTGGTTGGTATGGACAAAAATATTAATTGACAAACACCACATTCTTAATTAATGCAAGTTAATAAAACCAAGAACTTAAAAAGTATTTGCAGAGTTAAATTTAATACTAATAATACTGTCAAGGATAGCGAAGTAACCTTATTAAAAGTGTGCTAAAGGACATATACTCAGTTAATCAACTTCTGTAGCAAGAGAAACAAGCCAACATAGAAATAGCAGCATTTTTGGGACAGTAATGGCCTGGGTAGTCAACTGCCAATCATTTGATTTTAAAATATTTTGTGGGCATGAGAGGTGGAGGAGTGACTGCCCTTGATATCAAGGTAGCATTTGACTGTGTGGCATCAAGGAGCCCTAAGCAGGACTGAAATCAATGGGAATCAGGGGGGAAACTTTCCACTGGTTGGAATCAAAACTAGCCAAAAAGATGATGGTTGTGGTTGTTGGAGATCATTCAGTCTCAGGACACTGCTTCAGGAGTTTCTCTGGGTAGTGTCCAAAGCCTTCAGCTGCCATCTTCCCTCCACAAGATCAGAAGTGGGGATGTTCGCTGATGACAGCGCAATCTTCAGTATCATTCATAACTCCTCAGAAACTGAAGCAATCTGTGTCTGCACACATCAAGACTTGGACTGATAAAGCAAGCAAGCAACATTTGCCATGCAATTAACACTTCCGACAAGAGAATCTAACCATTTCACCTTGAAAGTCTACTATCACTGAATCCCCCACAATTAATGTCCTGGGGTCACTACTGACCAAAAATTGAACTAGACCAGTCTTATAAATATTTTGGCTACCCAAAATAGCTGAAAATTCAATGGCAAATAACTCAACAAAACAAGGAGAGCGATGGAATACTCTCCACTTGCCTGGATGAGCTGCCTTGCAGTTCCAACAACCCTCAAGAAGCTTCACGCCATCCAAGACAAAGTAACCCATTTCACTGGCATCCCATCTACCATCTTAAATGTTCACTCCCTCCACCACCGAAGCACAGTGGCTGTAGTGCATTCAAGATGCAGTGCAGGAACTCACCAAGTCTGTTTCAACAGCATCTTCCAAACCCATTACTTCACCACCTAGGAAAGGGCATTAGAACACCACCACCACCACCCGCAAGTTCCCCTCCCCTCCAAACACTGACGCTTGGGCTAATTGGGCCAATGCAGCAAGTGTTTCCTCAGCAGCTATATCAGCAACATCAGCTCACTGCATAAACATAAAACACTGCAGATGCTGAAAATCTGAAACAAAAACAGAAAATGCTTGAAATGCTCAGCAGGACTGTTCTGTTAAGAATGAAACAGAGTTAATGTTTCAGATTGGTGAGCATCTGATGCAAGGTCATCAATCTGAAACATTAACTGTTGCTCTCTCTGCAGAAGCTGTCTGACCTGCTCAGCTGCTAACACAAAGACACAGGAGGGAAATGGACCAGACATTTCTTAATACTGGCAAAGTCTCTGCAGATTTTTACAACTTTCACTGCTAGTCAAATCACCAAATGCCCTGTTTTGAAACAATATGCACATTTGAGACTTAAAGACATACTTATCAATTGATACTGTCAAGCTTTCATTGTGCAATTGCAATAGCGGTAACAAATCCACAAGCATCGACTTTTTGATTATTTCCCCATTCTGTATTTGTCACTTAGATTTTTTAATTAGATATGCTCAATTTACACATAGAAAAGCTGGCAAAACCAACTGGAAAAGTGGATGTAGATCCATTACACTGAATTGCCAACTGGGCAGCATATTTATTTAATGAGTAGGGAGAAAAAACAGGGAAATTGTGCCCACCCAAGTAGATATTAGTTTTAAAAATGTCACCTTGAGTCAGCTGAAAACACGCTTGCCTGAATCAGATGTGGTTGAACTGCCACAAAGAACTTCAAGCGCACAATCCCAGCTGACATTTCAGTATGGAAGGACTTGCATTGCAAGGTGTTTTGTTTCAGTGGAGACATTAATCTACCTGCTGAGGTAGTTGCAAAACGAATTCTTATCACTATTTGAAGGTCAACTGCAAGCTCATTCTATATCATTGCAAACATCGCTTCCTCAACCAACAAACCATTCATTCTTCAACTGTAAATCCTGCTGTACTCATTTGCCTGCATTACAGCAAGACTTCCAAATGTAATCCATTGGATGTAAAGCACTTTGAGACTTCCTGAAGACAGAAAAGTGCAGATATCTCCAAGTGAATTCTTCAGTTTCAGAGTGGTGGTATTTTCCATGTCATGTCATCATTAAGAATTCCAGTTTTAGTTATATTTGTGATCTGATTGGCCAATATTTCTGGTAGTATTAAGAATTTAGAAGTTGAATTAAAGAATGCCTCCCATCTACCAGTATTGACAGGACAACTGTGTACGCACATACACACACAATTCAGCATTACTAGTACAGGCAAAGGCTTCATCTACAATGGAAGCTCAACACGAAACTAAAATATCTTGGATCACTGGTAGCATCACTCAATTCAGAAGGACACAGGGTTAAAACACCGCATTAGAGACTTGAACATGTAATCAAAGCTGATCATTTATTGTACTATTGAGAAAGTGCTTCACTGTAAGAGGTTTTGTTTTTCAGATGGCACCTTAAAGCATCTGCTTCTCAGGTGAGCATGAAAGATCCCATGACAATATTGAGAGAATTTAGCATGGTCATTGCACCTAACTCGCACATCTTTTTGGACAGTGGGAGGAAACTGGAGCACCGGAATAAACCCACATAGACATGGGGAGAACATGCAAATTCCACAGTGACCCAAGCTGGGAATCAAACCTAGAGCCTGGTGCTGAGGCAGCAGTGCTAACCACTGTTCCACTATGCCGCCCTTCATGGAAGGGCAATGGAGTTTTCTTGATGTTGTGATCAAAATTTATTCCTGAAAAAAAAAGCGCCATAAAAACAGATTTTGTGATCATGTGCTTTACTGCTGTTTGTAAGTTCTTCCTGTGAGCAAAATTGGCTACCATATTTACACATATTACCACAGTGACTAACTATAGCAATTATTATTATTCAAAGGTTGAGAAAGGTGCAGCATTAATTGCAAGTTTTCTTTCTTTACCAACCACAATGTTTGGGTTCCCATGGAAGCATTCTGACCACATTGGGCCATGGTTTCAATTGCACTACATGAAAGCTATGTTATTATGATCAGCTAGTGTACTCTGGATGCATTCAGTTAATCACCCAAACTTGCAATGACTATAGGAACCATAAGGTTTGAATTAGTTAAGCCAGTTGGAAAGCTGTCTCATCTGCAGATAGCATCAACACAGTCAGTGAAAGCAAGAGATAGCTGAAGACTAAAATTTGGCTTCACCTTCATCCAGTCATATTAATCTATGGGGATGTGCAATGGAACAGTACAAAGGACTCTTTGCTAACCTCATATCGTACACCTCAACAGTCATTTAACAGTCAGTACAGTCTTGGATGCTGTACTGCTCAGTTGGTTAACCACAGAGTCATGCTTACACCTCAACTTTCCTTCCATTTCATTTTTGCTGGTCATCTTAAATTCTTTCCATCTATTTTGTTAAAAAAGGCTACAACTATATTGATGATTCTTCAGGTTTTTTATGAAAAACTTCAATTGGTTCAATCCTTTAAATTTCACACAGGCAGATTTTAAATATTCTGTTATTGTATTTTACAAATTGTATTAAAAGATTCACTATCTTCCATCCAGTATAATTTAATGAGAAAATATTAAATTTCTCACTCCTTTTCCATAATATCCATGAAAGCAAAAATGTTCAATTTACTTTGGCAAATCTGAGAGCATATTCAAAAATGCACTTTTTACATCTTAAATTTTGACTCAGTCTGTCCATTTCTGCGTTGCCTGCATCTTGACATCCTTCTAATTATTTGCATGTTCCTTAGAGGTCCCTTCATTATCTCACTGGCCATCTTTGGTCATCCAAATGTCTCCTATTAAGCAGTCTGCAGGTCATGAAACTAATTTGTTGATTATTTTCACAGCTTGTTTTCTCAATTTTACTAAGAATGATTGTCTTTTAAGTTTCAAACTTGACGAAATGTACACTTCTGAAATATTAATCTAGCTTTCCTCTTGACAAATTTGGCTCGTCAGGCAGTCATTTACAAAATTTTCTACTTTTAATTTAGGAGCAATTCACTTGTTTTCAAATGTATTTTTTTTTCCTGTGGCACGCTTAAACTATAAAGCCAAAACCATTATTGAACCACTGACATCCAACTTCTCTTCTGTTAATGTAAATTGAATAACCAGTATGAACTCCTAATTAAATCTTGATCTATTTTGAAAATCTCAGTATGTTATTTATAATCTGTTTTATTCACAGCGCAGGTCAAACTCCAGTAAATCAAGAACTTCTTTGTAGAAATGTTACATTATGTACCTCCTTGGTCACTATGACTGAGATAGGGTTTTTGGAATTCAACCTTTTGTTTATTATTTAACACAATAATAATTAATTATTCAAGTAATGAACAGTGAAAATAGAAATCGTATTTCAAACAACTTGCTTCAAGTAATTTAAAAATTTGAGGAAGTACCACTGAACAAGTTGTGAAAAATGTCAATCAATTTAATTGCTTTTAATAAATTTTTTTCCACAACTGAATTTTCACCATTGATATTTTTCAGTGAATTGTAAGGTTCCTTTAAAAAGAAAGGCCTGCATTTTCCAGTCTGCGTGGGAACTGCTGCGCCTGGCACCAGTCCACGTGGGAACCACCGCGCCAAGTGTAAATCTGTGTGGAAACTACAGTGCTCAACCACCAATCAGCATGGGAATTGCAACACCTCAGCGTCAGTCCCCGTAGAAACCACTGTACAGCTCGCCATCCCCTGTGAGAAGCCCTGTGCCCAACAATAATCAGTCAGGAAACCGTGCATTTAGCTAGTTACGTTTAAAAAGGTCAGATTTCTGACATAGCAGCCAGAAGCCGTCCCTCAGTGCAGAAATCCAAGCAGAAACCTGCAAAGAAGTTCAGTGCAGAAGACACAAACCCTTTTTGAGGCAGTAGATCCAGTTTAAATGTTCGTCAATGGGTGAAGTGGGAGATGAGATGAGGTAGGTAGTCAGGTTGGATGGGCGTGTGAGGGGAAGAGGGTAGTTGGTTTTGTAGTTACCCACATGTTAGACTAGGTTTTAATCTCTCTAACATCTCCTGGGTAACTATTCAAACAAGTACCATGGCCTTCACCTAGGTTTCTCAAATTTAGAGAGCTAGGCATTTGTGAAGGGTCTTGGGGGACTGCGGAATTGCCAATACCAAGTTGAAATTTTCCAGGTAATTCCCACAGGTCTCTGCATTAGGATCTGCACAGGGTTCTGAAGCACAACTTCAACCATACATCCAGTCTCAGACAATCTGGAGACCAGATGATTTGGTCCATGATATGCAGTCACAAAACTGACTTGCTGCTAATCAATAGGAAGTGGCTTCAAAACTTCGAATAAATAACATCAAATATGAAAACCATCACAGCTGCTGCTTGTAATAAAGCTTATTATTGTTCATTAACCTTATGTTACTGACATGCAAAAGTGAATTTATAGCATATTACAAATTGATGGAGGCTCAAGATTAAAGATATTTAGCTACATCATTATCTCCAAGCTTCTGAGAAGTGGAAGAGGGAAAACAACAGACCTTTAGCATTGAAGAGTAATCCAAGGTACTTAAAAGTGCAAGAAAAAATCAACAAGCAATGGAACATAGTTTAAGAGAGTTAGTCAAAGTACTTGGTTGCAATGAGTATTTGAACAAGCAGAAACTACGAGGTAAATGTTGCCAGAATGGGGAAATACAGGGAAGGGAACCAAAGAAGTTGAACGTTTGGTTGCTAACAGCGCAACTTGGAGATTGCAAGTGCAAAGAACACTGCAGTCAAAGAAACAGCATGGGAAAGGGAGCTATAAGAATGGAGATTACAAAAAGAGGCACAAAGTCAGACAAGAGATTTAAACTCAAGGATAAAAATTTTAAATTTCAAGCATTGGGAATAAGGAGCCAAAGCCAGGACAGGGGTAATATCTGAATGGGTACGTTACAGGCAACAGAGCTTTGGCTGAGTTCATTATTATAGGTGCAGGACTCAAGTTGGTAAAAAAAAGCCACAGTTTGAGCTATAGTGAAAAACAACACATTTCAACCATAAACCAATCTCTTTGTTTTAACTATATTCAAGTTATGCTAATGACTGCCATGTTGGCCTTCATGGCAAACAAGAATATTATGTATAATTATTTTCAATAATATCATTGCTAATTTGAAAATGCAAACCTTACCAATGGATTTCCTTCTGTATTTGGAATCCACAGCTAACATAGCTATGTACCCTCTCCTGAACATCTTCTTGTGCATGTCCAACTTGCAGACAATGGCACCCACACACTCATCTCCAACCATAGCCTAAAGAAAAATCACAAGAATCTTTAACTATATATACACAATACATCTCGTAAATATTACACATTTGATATAGAAGCATACACAAATGTAGATTTAAGTTAGCAATTTATTTCTGTACAATTATAAGGAACAAGAATTAATGTGTTGTGATGTGATCATTAATTTGAACCTTAAAATTCAGTACATTTCAGTACCAGATAAATTTTGCAAAATAGAATTCAACATACAAAATGAATGGATGATTCTTGTGCAGAGCTTGAAGATGATTGTAACACTCCGGTACAAAGTCCCATCATTGCTATTTGACAGACATTCATTCCTTCACAAGTCATTAAATCTTTACTGGCACATATTTTCTGCCTAGTTTTTTTTTTATAAAACACAATTTTTGACCAGAAATCTAACTGCACCATCCACATAAATAGCGGCTGCAAACACAGGCCAGAGGTTGTGTATTCTGTAGCACAACCTAATTTTCTAATTCCTCAAAGTCTTTTCACTATTTGCAAACTACAAGTCAGGAATGTGTTAGATAAACACAACAGCAACTACAATCAAGACTGACATCATCCAGAGAAATCATGCTGTGTGGCTTTCACCCCATCTGCCACCTTAAACATTCACTCTCTCTGCCACTGTGATTGCAGTGTGTACCATCTACAAATCACACTGCAGCAATTCTTCAAGGTCTCTCTGACACCTGTTGTAAAACACATTGAGTTTCTGACCTGATTTATGTAGCCTGTTTGGATCATTAGTTTTACATCTTGAATTTGGTTAGGATAAACATGATATGTTTCACTTCTGGTATGATTCAAATGACCCACTAGGGAGCTTTTGCCAAACAAAGTTTATTTAAGAATATAGTTAACATGTATAGAAAGAAAA
This sequence comes from Carcharhinus amblyrhynchos, assembly GCF_965287045.1. Taxonomy (NCBI): domain Eukaryota; kingdom Metazoa; phylum Chordata; class Chondrichthyes; order Carcharhiniformes; family Carcharhinidae; genus Carcharhinus; species Carcharhinus amblyrhynchos. The sequence goes on along the minus strand of NC_137337.1, from coordinate 40,417,429 downwards.
TTAGCACTATTATCAATTACAAACAAAAAACAACCACAAAAATGTATAACTCTTAACAAATATATTTAAAATATTCCAATCAAACAAAACTTTCCATAGACCAAAAAAAACCCTTTCCACAGGTTTAAAACAGCAAAGACTAATGCTCATGTGGTCCTGGAATTGAATTCTCTGGTTGGAGAATCAAAACTCTGACTTCTCAGTCTTGTAACTTCTGGATGCACCCAAAACAGTTTGAAGTCAAAAGAGCTTCTCAGAACACCAGGGAGAGAGAAACTCTAGGCAAGCTTGTCACCAATAGCAGATTTTCCACTCCAGGAAGGTCAGGAACTTTACTTCCAGCTAACAGCAAATTCTATAATGCCAGGGAGAAACACTGCTTTCCAGTCTGATGGTCATCCTCTTCTACACTAAAACAGCAGCTCAAAACTGAAAACAAAAGAGCTCCTGTCACCTGATCTGTCAACTAGTCCTATCAATGCACAGTAATAAAATAAATTACAGAATGTCCAAAAGGCCCATGGTAAAAATAAACAAAATATATTTTAAGCCACTGAAGTAGCAATAAAAAAAGACTTCTAGCAGATGATCTGGCAACAATGAAAGTAAAATTGCTTATAGCTGCAAAGAACATGATTTTTAAAAAAAGTTCTCAAAAACTAATGTCACACACCAATTCCCAAGCTTGCAATTTAGAATGGTATGGGCAACAAGGCAATGGAAACATCACCTCCAAGTCTATCCAGCTTCCACCTCCAACTCAAATCTCACATAATCGTGAGTTAGGAACGTTAATCGTCACTGGGTTAAAATCCTAGAATTCCCTATCTAACAATATTGTGGGTATATATTGCCCACATGATTGCAGCTTACCACCTTCTTGAGGACAATTAGGGATGGACAATAACTGCTCATCTTTCCAGCGACCCCCACATCCCATAAACAAATAATTTAAAAATTACTGTTGGCATTACTACAAGGACCGTACTATAATTTCATTAACTGAATAGGTCAGGGTAGTATATCCATAGAATCCCAACTGTGCAGAAGGAGGCCATTCAGTTCGCACCAACCCTTCAAAAGAGCAGTCTATCTAGGCCCACTCGCCCATCCTGTCCCTATAACCCTGCACATTTGCCAAGGCTAATCCACAAATCTTTGAACATCAAGGGGTAATTTAGCATGGACAATCCACATAACCTGCACATCTTTGGACTATGGAAGGAAACCAGCGCACCTGGCGGAAACCTACACAGACACGGGCAGAATGTGTAAACTCCACACAGTCATCTAAGGCCAGAATCAAATCTGCGTCCCTGGCACTATGAGGTAGCAGTGCTAACCACTGTGCCATCCTATCGACACAGAATCAGGAAGACACTGCACAATGGAAGTGGCAGTATATATTGTTTTTAAGACTATCTTATTTCATAGTCACATCATTTCTGGTAAGTAACAAATGCTTTGCCACCATGCTTTATGTTGACTGGCAGTCTTCATATTTCTTAAACATATTAAATCTCGTTTTCTCAACTATAATAATAATGAATTGCCATGTTAACATTCTACTTACCTATAAAGCTCAATAAACAGGAGAATCAATTTATCAAGCAATTTTTAGAAGGCCTGGAAAGCACACAGGATTTAATTTTTATTTGTGTTCCTCAGTAACTGGGTTTCAATACAGGTCAGACTAAAGAACAAATTCTTCACTAAAACACCAGCAAGGTATCTGGCATCTCACTTCAGTTCCTGTTGAGTACAAGTCCACACTTAGTAAAAAATCTGGCAATCTTACTCAAAGGCCATACAGGTGGATAGTAAAGCAACACTTTTTAAAACAGAGTTTGTTCCTCTTAAAAGGCTGATTCAAAGCATGTTAGGGCAGAGAAGAGTGAGCAGTCACCTTAAAAACAGAAACACTCACAAAAGGCTCAGAATGGTAAAATACCTTTTCTCTTTCCCCAATGATTTCGTAATTCTGGGGCCAATTAAACAGCCCCAACTTATTGAAGAAGCCTGTGTTTCTAGAATGCTCCAATATTGAAACAAGTTGCAAAAGAATGCTGGCCAACACCATTACTTTAGTGTATGAAGTGAAGTTTAGGAAGGATCAAAATCTTGCAGACCTCAAACCAGTCTTTCACTGGCCTACAGAAACGATCCACCCAATACACAAGGAAGCAGCAAAACATAAAGGCCACATCCAGATCCCGGTCAAATTATATCTTCACATCCAGATCGCATCAATGTATAAAAGAATACACAAACACATCTAACACCCTTTGCTTTAAAACTATTACTACAATAAGTCCTCAAAGTTGCAGCTGTGCTCCTGAAAAGTGCAACTTTAAGTAAAACAGCTTTAAGCAAATCAGTTTTTTGTCATTAAAATCATTATAAAAGCTGTAGTTCAGTGATCTCCTCCGTTCATGAAAGGAGGAGGTAGAGAGGTGAGTCAGCTTAACTACTGTGTGGAAAAGGTGCTAGAATCAATCATAAAGTTAGAGCTGGGCACTTAGAAAAACTCGAGGTAATCGTTAAGAGTCAGCATGGTTTTGTGAAAGGGAAATTACGTTCAACCAATTTATTGGAATTCTTTGGTGGAGTAACGTGGATAAAACAGAGCCTACAGATATACTGTACTTGGATTTCCAGAAGGCAATTGATAAGATGGTACATCGAAAGTCATGGTGAAAATTTAAAGGTAATGATGTAGGGGGTAACATGGATAATAGATTGACTGGCTGGTAGAAAACAGAGCATGCATAAATGGATCTTTTTCTGATTGGCTGGATATGATGTGATGAGTAGAATTCTTCAGTGGTCTGCGCTGGTGCTTCAACCTTTTACAATTGATATCAAAGCTTAGATGAGGGGAGTGAAGGTAGTTAAATTTGCAAATGACACAAAGATAGATGAGAAAACATGTAATGAAGAGCACATAAGGTAGGTTTGGGCAGTCTAGACTTCTTTCCATTGGACTTTAGAAGAGTGATTGAAACACCCAGGATCCTGAACGGTCTTGAGAAGGTGGATGTGGAAAAGATGTTTCCTTTTGTGGGTGTGTCCAGGAGGTTCTGTTTTAAAATAAGGGATTGCCCTTTTAGGACACAGATGAGAATTGATTTGAGGGTTGTGTAACTTTGGAATTCTGTGCCTCAGGTGATAGAAGTGGGGTCATTGAATATTTTTAAGACACAGGTAGAAAGATTCAGGCTAGGTGAGTGAATCAAGGGTTAATCAAGGGTACATGGGAAAATGGAATTTGAAACACATGGATCAACCACCATCTTCTTACTAAATGATGCAGCTAGCTTGAGGAATCAAATGGCCTACTTCTAGTCCTAATTCTTATGTTCTATAGGACCAACCACGTCAGAAAAATAAATCAGACTCTGAAATTGGAATATTTTACATTGTCAATGAAATAATTTTTGAAATAAAATAAATTTTAAAATACAAAAGTGATTAACTTTCTACTTACTTTCCCCTGAAGCAGTCTATGTCCAAATGCTGTAAGGTCTGGACAATATTGATGCTTGGGCTGATAAATGTCATGTAACATTCACGCCACACAATGACCATCTTCAATAAGAAGGAATTTAACCATTACCCCATGGCATTCAGTATTATTGAATCCCCCCACTATCAAATTTTGGGGGTTACCATCGAGTAGAAACTGAACTGGACCAGCCATATAAATACTGTGGGGACAATAGGTCAAAAGCTGGGAATTTGCAGAGAATAACACCTCTTGACTGCGCAAAGCCTGCCCACAATCTACAACGCACAAGTTAGGAATGTGATAGAATACTCTCCACCTGCCTGGTGGAGTGCAACTTCAACAACCCTTAAGACACTCAATACCATCCAGGCAAAGTGGCTCGCTGAATTGGCACCCTATTCACCACCACCAACATTCACTCCCTCCACTACTAACACACAGTGGCAGCGGTGTACACCATCTATAAGACGCACTGCAGCAATTCACCAATTGTTGTCTTAGACAACACCTTCCAAACCCACAACCACTATCACCTAGAAGGTCAAGGGCAGCAGCCATATGGGAACACCTGGTCTATTCTTTGGCTATTAGCCTGTTGCCCCTTAGTTTGCTTATCCGACTTCCTTAATGTTTTATCAGGGTGCATGTACATTTAAGATTATAAAAGTGTTCAATGGGCTATATGTGGAGAAACTTTTCCATCGTGCGCAAGCCCAGAACAAAGCAGCTTAAGTACAAAGGTCTATAATTCAATGTTAAGTGCTTCCTGCCTAATAGATGCTGCAACCTGCTGAATTTTTCCAGTTTCCTCCATTCTTGATTCAGATTCTAGCATCTGCAGTGTGACAGACAAAATTATAAGCATGAGACGCAGAAGCGGTTAAAGGGAATATACTCAAGTTCCAATGTGTGCTAAAATTGTGGAATGTACTCCAGGAATTAAAGCCCTAAACAACTGCAAAGTAATGGTGTAAAGTTTCCTTCAGAAAATCTTTCTCCTTGTTGCTTTGGTGTTAGATTGGGTCCTTGACCCCAGATTGAGATTACATTCATGCTATAGCTATGGGGTGAAATGAAAGCAATTCACTAAGTGCAAATCCACTGCCAATGCCCAAGCTGCCAGCAACGACTCTAGTTTTCTCTTTTGTATGCAACGCTATTCCCCTCAGCACAGGTCAGTAAAACCCAAGTCCTTTGTGAAAAACAGCACATCCACATCTGAAGATGTTCTTAAGACTTTCTGGCATTCTTGGACAAGACACAAGAGAAAGTTCGGTTATCTTGTCTCAACAATGACCACCAACCTCTTGGTTGGTTCATCACAGCATTACCTCTGCCACTAACAGTAGCACTCCTGTAGGATTTCCCTATTGTTCCTCTGATATGGGGAGAAAAGGGAACTGTTTAATGATAATACAGTCACGTCTCATGTCTCCCATTCTGCACCAAACTTGTTGGATTTTGTTCTTTAGTTAGCTTTCCACAATTCTGCATGAAAAGTCAGTCTAGCACACAGATTTCTCCACACATTGCTAACATTGTTCGGTGTCTTGCCATTTAATAAATTGAACAACAGAAGCAAATAAGCTATAATTGTAGGATTCAGAGCAAAAGTACAGCTCTGCTGAATATTGTAAAATGTTTTAACTTCAGCCATGTTTATACATCTCAGCAACTGGCTCAAGATCATCAGTGAAAAGCCTAGAAGAATTTCTTCGTCAATCAGGGAACAAAAGTACTCACGGATCCAGAGAACTGGAGATTACAATGACAGAAATGAAAAAAGCCCCTTTTGCATGCTGCTCACCACAACAGAGATTACAGAATTATCAATAACCAGTAAGTAATCTGCAGGCAGATGCTTAACTTTAAACAAATAATGATCAGAGTAGAGTTAAAGGAAATCTTGAATCAAAACTCCAACCTAAAACACTTCATGACTTGAATGAAAAAATATGGGATATACATTTAAAAACTAAGTATTAATCTTGGGGCTGAAAATGATTGCTCCATGAACCCTGAGCTGGAGAGATTCACAAGATGAACATATCATGCATATATGTTCAGGAGTGGTCATAAACCAAACACATCATAAACCAAATATAAAAGTTGGGAATTTGGAGAGTGGAACATGGCGAGGGTACAGGGTGGGTTCCATCCAAATTACATAATTATTGTGACAATTACATTTATGTGGCTAAGAGCAACATGGGCCTCTTGAAAACATTACAAGGGCAGGAATGTTGAATAATTACCTTGCATCAGTAGTTACAGCAAAGAATGTGGGGAGATGACAATACCAGGGCAACTACTACTGAATTAGTGATTGAGGATTCACCTAAAGTAAACATCAAAAATAACAGCTCTAAAGTATGTTAAATGACATCTGACATTCTGGACACACCTTCAGAAGGATAGCCTGGCCTTGGAGGAACTCCAGCAAGCATTTACCAGAACGATACCCGACATTCACAAGTTATAGCGAGAAAAGATATAACAAAAAGCAGAGCGTATTTTCGCTAGCTGGCAAGTCCAGAACAAGGAGTCATAATCTAAAAATTGGAGTGAAATCTTCCAACAGTGAAATTAGGAAATATTTCCACACATAAAGGGTGTTGTTTGGAACTCTTCTGTGCATGATACTTGAGGTTAGGTCAATTGATAATTATAGATCTGAGACTGATTGATTTTTGTTATCAAAAGACATTCAGAGACGGGACAAATGCAAGTATGTCAAGTTATATCATCTTGCTGAATCGTGGAACACGTTTCAAGTTAAATGTCCTCTTGTTCCAATCTGTGTCAGGGAAAGAACTAAACTGCCAGTGCTCCTGGATCACTTCTCAACGTAGGAAATACTTCTCCCACAGGTGTGATCCTTTGTGGTCACTTATGGTGCATTGTTTTGTTGTTACATTTTGGACTCTATTTTTGTGCAATACGATTGAGATAATAGCACCCTCATCGCAACATCTGACAAATAATTTATTGCTGATACTGCTCCTGCCATTAAAAACACTTTGAATCACTCCTAAAGATGCAATTTACAACAGGTGATCAGAATGCAGAAGTTGTAACGTATAGTTTTACTGAATGCATTCACTGAGGGTCAACCAGGCACTTCAGATAGGATAAAAAAAAACTTGTACTGAATTTTAATTTGTAATTTACAGATTCTAGTTGCCACTAGTTTCCAATGCATAGCATTATAAATGCACAGCTCACCTTTCACTACAAGAACAAGTGTACCTTCACTCTGAATACCAACAGCATCACCATATGCAATTCAAACAGACCCAACATTTTTAATCCCTTTATGTTTATCCAAAAGTGAATCTGCTCGCTAACGTTGAAGGTTTATGTTTGGTCGGAACATTGGTTAGTAGATCTGTTTTGTTTTAATTGATGGAACAAATTGAGACATATAATTTTGCACAGCTTCCCTCCTCTGGAATTGATGATTCTGACAAAAGGTCAGCCACCTGAAAGGCTAAACCCTTCTCCCAAAAATACAATGTGATTCAAGTGCTTTCAACATTTTCTGGCACACTTCTGAAAAATCTCTTGCTTTTGTCTCCAGTAAAGATACCAGCTCCTTCTGGTCCCTCTTCTAACTGATCATTGTATGAGTCACATCTAATCTAGTCCTCAAAGTCCACATGTATCAAATTCCATCAGGCATTCCAGTGTCAGCATTTAGCAAATGAGGACAATTCTACCTTCTGTACTCTAAGGGTACTTAAACCATCCCCATGTTTAGAAATGCCAGCATTGTATATGGACTGAACTTGGATCTTCATAGAATATGAGACAGAAAGAGGGCATCTTGTCCATCAGATCCATGGTGTTTTTCTCCACAAGCCAGCTAATTTAAACCACTTTCTTGTTTTTTTTTACATATAACATTCCTCTTTAAAGCAACTACATATCTCAATTTTAAAGGAACTCGTGAACTATGATTCAACAGTGCACTGCGGCAGAGAATTCCATATTCTAACTACTTATTGCACAATAATTTTTTTCTGACCTTTAATTTGTGCTCTTTTTATTATCTGGCCAGCTAGTAGAAACAAAGTATCACCCCTTGATCTTGGCAGCTTGTGACAACAGCCCTAAATTCTGTCACACAATAATTCCTCCTTCCTAGCAACATCCTGGTGGAACCCGTTACTTGTTTTTGTATTCTTACTATGAAATCTATAATTGCATTGCCATAATGAAGTCTTATTTATGGTGCTTCCACCTTCCATTTTTACTTCAAAAGGTTGTGGATGCCGCTGTGAAGGCTGTGTTGATTGTCCATCGCTAGTTGCACTGAGGTATTGTTGAGCTATCTCAAACCACTTCATCCTCCAGGTAATGGCAGTGCCAGAGTGATGATAGGATTTCCAGAACCTTGATCCAGCGATAGTGAAGAAATGGCCATGTTTGTGCAAATCAGAATAATGTGCATTTCTGAGAGGAACCTGGAGCTAATGGTGTTCCCATGCTGCTCCTGCCATTATTGGGGGTAGGTCACAAGGAAGGAGGTATTATCAAAGTAACATGTGAGTTGCTAGAGTGTATCCATAGCTTTTGCAGAAACAGTGCAACAGTGGTGAAGGTTATGCATTGCATCTTCCCTCTCTAAAGATCAAAATTCCTCTGGTCCATTAAAATCTTACTATTCAAAATATACTATTAATCCATTTCCTGGTGCATATGGCTCAGAATATCACTTCTGCATAGCCCAAGATAGTACTTCAGTATGTTGTTTCTTAATTTCTAAATGTGATGTGTTTTCCAGAACTCAACAGGATGAGTTGAAAACACTTAATGAGATGCAAATACTTTTGAGAGCAAAAGTCTTTTTGTTAGATACAGTAAGAATACACAATGCTAGCACTCTTGTTCAGGTGATTGCAAAAGACCACATGAGACTTTTTCGAAAGATGACAAGTTGTTGTCCTGGCCACCCTTCATCTTTCAAAGATGACCATCAAAACAGATTAACTGACCATGTACTTTAACTTGCTGCACACAATTGGCTGTCATGTTTTTCCAGAAAACACTATTGGTTGTGAAGTGCCTTGGAGAATTATGTGAATCTAAATGCATAGGAAGCGTTTACGTATGTTAATGATTTTCTTTTAACAAAGAAATCTACTTTGTAGATAATACAAAAATAATGCACACAATTTTAAAAATCTACCTAATTCTCACAATTGTAGAAGTCAACGTGAATTAAGCTCTATAAATAAGCATGGATATAAATTTGATAATGCAGTATTTAGAATTCCTATTGTAAAGTTAATAGCACTTGTCCTTTAGCAAAAGCATAATACTAAATTAAAACCCAGGGATGGTAAGGATATTTTGGCCTTGGAGGGAGTGCAGAGGAGGTTTACTAGGCTGATGCCAGAGTTGAGGGGGTTGAGCTATGAGGAGCAGCTGAATAAATTAGGCTTGTACTCGTTAGAGTTTAGAAGAATGAGGGGAGATCTCATTGAGACGTATAAGATGATGAATGGGATGGATAGGATAGAGGTGGAGAGACTCTTCCCGCTCAGAAAGGATAGTAGGTCTAGGGGGCACAGCCTCAAGATAAAGGGGGGGCGGTTTAGAACAGAGTTGAGGAGGAACTTCTTCACTCAAAGGGTGGTGAATCTCTGGAATTCTCTGCCCGTTGAAGTGGTGGAGGCTACCTCGCTAAATATTTTTAAGATGCGGGTTGATGGGTTTTTGATAAGAGGGGGGATTAAGGGTTATGGGAAGAGGGGGGGAATGTGGAACTGAGCCACGACAGATCAGCCATGATCTTATTGAATGGCGGGGCAGGCTCGAAGGGCTAGTTGGCCTACTCCTGCTCCTATTTCTTATGTTCTTACAATGAGTTGAGGTCAAAGCTAAGTGACTAGGACCAGTTAGCCAGATTACAATATATAAAAATTAAGCATCCAAGCATTTCAATCTTGAGAGAAAAGGCATTGCAAACAGACCATATATAGCGGTTTCAGAATTCAATTAGTGCTCAATTTTGATATATAACCTAGATTTTTAAAAATTGAAAATAAGACTACAATTAACCTTGCAGTTAGCAGTTTCAGGTACTTGTATTTTTGTTGTGGAAAGAGTCCTTAGTAAGGCTCTTTCAGTCTAAATTTCTAGTTCAATACTCGAAGAGAACACACTATTTTTAAAAAAAAGATTGAAAAGTTTCTTTAGCAAAATGAGCAAAGATATGCTCTCTATAAAAACCAATATCCTGGTATTACTGAGACATTACAAAAATATTAACTTGTATCATAAAACGTACAGACATGTGTGTACCTCAATTTACAATCTACCTTTTATTATGTAAAACAGTCTGTATTTATGTAGCCCCTTCAACATTATAAAAGATCCCAAGGCACATGAAAAAAAAGCTGCCATCAACCACATTAAGGTGTGTAAATGAAAGCTTGGCCAAAGAGATGGTTTTTAGAGAGCATCTTAAAGGAGGAAAATGAAGTAGAAAGGCAGAGTGGTTCAGGAAGGCAATTTTAAAGCATTGGGCCCAGGCAGCTGAAGGAATGGCCAATGAAGTAACAATTAAAATTGTGAATACTCAAGAAGCCAAAATTATAATGCCGATACTCAGAGGATTGTGTAATTGTACTAAGACCATGGAGGGATTTGGAAACAAGGATGACAGTTTTGAAATCGAGGCGTTGCCTGACTGCTAAACAACGCAGTTCGGCAAACATGAGGGTGACAGGTGAACAGGATTTGGTGCAAGTTAGGACATGGGCAGCAGAGTGGACGGAGCTGAAAGAAGCAGTGGTGATGCAGAGCTGGTTTACTGTAAGCTTTGGAACAAAGCTAATAGTACTGATTTGTTCAAGACCAAGGTAGTTTATTAAAGCATTAAAATTAGTTCAAGTCTTCGAATAGTTAAATCTGCCCTAGGGCGGCACAATGACTTGGAAACAAGTTAGTTTTCCCTTAAGCAGGCAAAAGGATTGTCCATGAAGCAGTCCTAATGACTACTGACATTACTGAAATTACAGTAGCAATGATGTTGATAATCGCTAACTGTTATGACTGTTTTTTTGTTAGCTATTCCCTCCTCTCCAATTCGCTTCGTCAATCCCCAGCAAGGAGATGTTGGGGTGGTTTCAACAGAGGGAAGTTAGAAGAAAACTGGGGAAGCTGGCAGCATAGGCCAACTTCTGGCTTCTTAAAGTAACTACACAATGTGCAAGCAGGATATTTAATTCTGGTGCAGTTGTGGAAGCAGCTAGGAAAAAGGGACATGGAAATTGAACCTGACCTGGTGATAAGTGTACATTCCTCAATGAATGGGAATGGTTGATTTCCCTGCCACCATTTTCAAGAAACAATTACAACTATACTGAGCTTACTATTGCTGAAATCTCAGATCATTATTGCACAGTGCTTGTGTTAATTGACAAAAGTTCATGTTTTACCAATAATAACTTGAGACGTTGAATTCACTAGATCCCAATTTGTGGGCTGACACAAGAAAATGGCATGAAATAAGCTGACCTGTCATCCAAAACTTAGCAGATTCCTTAAATGTGCCATCATCACTATCTTGTCTCGCCTACATGTGATTCCTGTTTCACATTAACTACTGAATTCAAAGATTACCAAAGGGCAAAGATGCTGATTCGTCCTGTTTAAATAATAAAAGTGGAAACAATATGAATAGCAAAGATCCACAAGCTGTTCCTGCAGGCAAAATAATGAAGGCAAACAAGAGTTTGGCAGGTACCAGTTAAAATCACTTGTACGCACCAACTAAACAGAGACTAATTTATTTAACATGGAATGTGCATGATTGGTAGAACTCAGTCATTATAAATATATTCAGAGAATTTATGCAGGAAGAAAACTTGAATTAGAGAAATGGTCAATGGTGAGTGAGTTTCTGGGTACAATGAGATTGGATTGAGGTTTGTGAATTACAGCTGTTTCTGAGCCATGGTTCTGCTTCTGTCCATTAACAAGCATTAGTGTTATTACACAACGCTACTCAAGTTCAGGTCTTCCTGAGGTATAACATTAACAAATAGCTGACTTGGTGAGCTGATTCTTAAGCTCTCCAAAAGTGGCCTACCTAGCCCCTTAGATTGCAAAGACTAATGTATGGGCTAAAAACCCTGGAATTTTACCCACTACAGGAACACCATCACTGCACCAATTCAAGGGAGTCAAAATATTCTTAGTTGTGGCCTCCCAAACAGAGAGCAAATTTTCTAAATAGAATCTTTATGAAATAGGAGACAATAGGCCATTTGGCACATCAAGATAGTTCTACCATTCAATAAGATTCTGACTAACCTGTTTCTGTTTTGAATTGCACATTCTCACCTACTCCCGGTAAACTCTTGCCCAACAAGAATCTACCAAGCTCCACCTTAAAAATATTCAATGACTCCACCTCCTTCTAAGGCAGCGTTCCAAAGTCACACAATCCACAATATTTTTTATTTCATCTCTGCCCGAAAAGGGCGATCCCCTAATTTTAAAAACAATGCCCTCTAATTCTGAGCTATGAGGAGAGGCTGAATAAACTAGGTTTGTACTCGTTAAGAGTTTAGAAGAATGAGGGGAGATCTCATTGAGACGTATAAGATGATGAATGGGATGGATAGGATAGAGGTGGAGACGCTCTTCCCGCTCAGAAAGGACAGTAGGACTAGGGGGCACAGCCTCAAGATAAAGGGGAGGCGGTTTAGAACGGAGTTGAGGAGGAACTTCTTCACTCAAAGGGTGGTGAATCTCTGGAATTCTCTGCCCATTGAGGTGGTGGAGGCTGCCTCGCTAAATATTTTTAAGACGCGGGTTGATGGGTTTTTGATAAGCGAGGGGATTAAGGGTTATGGGGAGAGGGCGGGAATGTGGAACTGAGACACGACAGTTCAGCCATGATCTTATTGAATGGTGGGGCAGGCTCGAAGGGCTGGTTGGCCTACTCCTGCTCCTATTTCTTATGTTCTTATTCACCAATGAGAGGAAACATTCTTTCGACATTCAATTTCTGAGACCATTCAAGATCTTATATACTTCAATCAAGCCATCCTTCAATCTTCGAAACTCCAGTGGAAATAAACCCAGCCTGCCCAACATTTCCTCAAGACAACGTGCTCATTCTGAGTTTCAATCTAGTAAACTCTCTCTAAACTGCCTCCAATGCACACAATATTCAAGATGTAGTCACACCAATATCTTTCATAATTGAAGCATAGCATGCTTACTTCTATGTTAAATTCCTCTTGTAATAAAGGATAGCATGCCATTAGCCTTATTACCAGATGTACCTACATACTTACATTTTATGACTCTTGCACTAAACACATAGATCCCTCTGCACCTCGGAATTTGGGAGTTGTGCTTTAAGTAACACTCTTTATTCTTCCTGCTACATTTTCCCACATTATACTACATCTGCCAGAATTTTACCCACTCCGTCACTATCTATATCTGCCTACAACCTGAGGAATTAGTACCTGCTGACATTAAAGAAAATATCTGAATGTGCAGTGTTACTTTTGTTGAATCAAGGAACCAAGAGCAACACATTGCATTTAGAAATGGATTCTCAAACACATTCAAAAAAGTAAAATTTGGAACAATACAGCTCTGAACAGGAAGAATAAATGTAAATTATAAATGTAACACAGACAGCTCTCAGCTTCATATGTGTAGTATTTACATTTTAGACAAATATACAAAAGGAATATTAGCAAGACTGAAATATTAGCTTTGATCACTGCCACAAAATCCATTCTCTAAACACTCGATTCCACGTCTCTTCCTGCCAATAGTCTGAGGTTTACCTGTTTGCAACCTTGGTGTCATTCTTGACACAGATAAGCTTCTGACCCTTTTGACCACTTGTGTGCACAATCAAGCCTGTCTACTTTCTTCTCTGCACCATCGCTCAATTCAGGCCTTGCCTCAGCTCTTCTGCTGCCGAAACCCTCAATGATTTTATTGCCTCTTGACACTTCTAATGCAGTCCTGGTTGGACTGCCATGTTCCACCCTCGATAAAAGTGATGTCACCCAAAACGCTGCTCTGTAACTGAAGGTGCTGCAGGTTCTCATCACCTCTCTGCTTGCTGACCTACACTGGGCCTTGATTAAGCAACATTATAAAATTCTTATCCTCATTTTCAATTCCCCCACCCCACTTCCTCTTTGCAAGCCTCTCCAAATCTGGCCTCTTGAGCATCCCTGATTTTATCACTGTATCACAGCCATGCCTTCAGCACTAAAGCTCTGGAATTCCTTTCTCTCTCCGCCTCACACATATCCTTTAAGATATTCCATAAAACCTACCACTTTGACACTTGAATTAAAATATACAGGAAAAAATGCAAATACTGAAATGTGGACTGCAGCGTTTCAAGAAAGCAGCTCACCACCACCTTCTCAATGGCAACTAGGGATGAGCAATAAATGCTGGCCTGCCAGCAATACACACGGGCCACATTTGAATATATTTTCTTTAAATACTCTGTAGCCAGGCAGCATTTTATCACATTTTAACATTGTAATCTATTAACATTTCAGGCCTTGATCTTACATTCTTAACTTTTCACAGTTCTGGTGAAATAGTTTCCGAGGTGAAAGGGGGAAGACACAAATAAAAAAGGAGGCCAGAAGACGGGAAACATCAAATTACAAAAGAATTGGTAGGGCAGAATCTCAGGGAATAGTAATGTCACAAGTAAAGAAACGAAAGATGGGTCCAGTGGAGGTGCGAATGGCAGAATAATGAATAGCTGCTGTCTGAAAGCAAAGTATGGGGGAAAAAAGACAAAACGGAGAGCAGGGTAAACTTCCAGCTCCATATTTGACAGATCATGCTCTGCCATTTCCACCACCTCCAGCACAATACATCAAGTACATTTTTCCTCTTTCAATATTCCAAAGAGACCATTCTCTCAGTGACACCCTGGTTCACTCCTCTATCGCCCCAACACTGTCCCCTTCCCGCAGCAACTTTCCACACAAATACTGGAGATGCAACACCCACCCTTTTATCTCCTCACTGTTCAAGGCTCAAAGCACTCCTTCTACGTGAAGCCATGACTTACACACATTGTTGTCAGTTATAAGACTGCAAGATATAGGAGCAGAATTAGGCTACTCAGCCTATCCAGTCTGCGCGGCCATTCAATCACAGCTGATATTTTTCTCATCTGCATTCTCCTGCCTTTTCCCCATAACCCCTGACCTCCTTATCAAGATCCTTCAAACAAGGACGATGTCTAGCCTGAAATGATGCAGCAAGCAAATCCTGGAGGCACAGGTCTTTAGGCAAAGGACAAGCTGCTGTCACTAAATGGAGTGGGGGTGCAAAAGAAAGAAAAATCAGGGCAGTTTTCAACTCAGGGTTTTACTCTCTCTTCTACTCCCACCACTTCTCTGCAGCAGTTGCTGCAGTAAGTCTCCAATTGTGTTGTGGCTTGTTGGACGAAGTGTTGCCACATAGTACAACCTATGCAAGTTCTTTCCATTCACCAATATCAGGTGCAAATCTCAATTTGCCCTCCTTTTCAATGAGGTTGTCTGAATGCCATCCTGGAGATTGAGTGCCATGCTTAATTTATGAAAGAGAATTTGCTTAGGAAATAGATTATTTGGCATGTGGATGTAATGCCCAAACCAGGGGAACAGATTTCATATGCATCAAAGTGAGTTCCAATACCAGATTGAGGTAAATAGTGAAAAGGATTGGTATAATCACACAGTCTTGCTTAACGTCTGTCTGAATACAAAAGGCCTCATGCTACATTCCATTGCAAAAAATGATGTCTGTCATACCTTCAGGCAGTAGGTACAGATTAGTAGCAACCTTTGCTGGATATGATCACCTCTGGAGGACTTTCCAAAGGACTTCATCTTTGATGGGAGTCAAAGGCATTTGACAGGTCATTAAAGGCCACACAGAGCTCTTTGCATTGTTCCAGGGAGTTCTCTTGGACTTATCAAAGGACTCATGAGAATTTTCAATTTATTACACCATATTTGCTGCTCACAATGCACTCTTATCTAAATTGGGGGGATCAAACACAGATTGGGTAACCACTTTGTAGAACTCTTCAGTTCAGTCTGCAAGCACAACCCAAGCTTCAACTGGCTTGCCATTTAAAATCTTCCCATTACTATCACGTCAACATCTCTGTTCTCGGCCTACTGCAGTGTTCCAGTGGAGCACAAGCACATTCAAGGAACGGTATTTCAGCTTTCATCAGAACTCCCTGTCCAGTTTTTGTTTCTTCAGTGGTCCCATTACCACTCGCTTGGACTCTGTTCCACCAACACTTATCATTTAATGTCTTCCGCCTTATGATATACCTTCTGTTTTGTTTCTCCCCCATCGTCTCTCATTTCATCTCTTTAAAAGCTATTATATTTCTCACTTTTCCCAGTTCTGATGAAATGTTATGAGTTGAAACATTTTGCTCTCCAGAGATCCTGCCAAACCTGAATATTTCCAGCATTTTCTGATTTTATTATATAAATACAAGTGTTACAACTGTTAGGTTTGTAAAATTGTTTTTGAGACTGTGGAGGGAATTTTCCCACCCCACCCTCCACAGAAATTATGGTTTGGGGAGGCTGGACATGCAAAGGCCTGCTGACCTTTGGAGGGATTTACCAGTTTGGTGGTGGAAAATCCCACTGTGTCTTTAATTTAAAGGCAAAATGAAAGGGGCCAAATGACCTGTTCTGGACTTTGCCTGACAGCAGGCCTGGGTGGTTTGACTGGTAGAGATTAAAGGAAACCCAGATTATTTGAGGTGTTTATACTTGGGCAATAGCAGCAGCCGAACAGAGGACAGACTGAGAGCCTCCAAAGTAGCAGAACAATGTTCAAAATGTCAGGTTGCAAAAGGTTGAGTGTTAAACCATCCATTTACTGCCTACATTGGGAGTTGAGGTCTCAGGGATAGTGAATCAGCATTTCTACCTAGATAAGGGGTGCATGTTGTTCATGTTGCCATCAAGATGGGCTTTGAGAGTGAAAGCATCTCTACAACATTGTTGATTGTTCTCAGACAAGTTGGTCTGCCAGAAGCTGAGAGGAAGAGCAGTTATGGGCAACAAGATGCTGTTCACACAGGGATGCAGGTGAGAGCTCCCATTAGGATTGAAAAGACCCAAGTTAAAAATTAGGCTGGGAATTTTGTTTGGCTCATGCTAAATGATGAATTTATGGGGAAATAAATCTCACTGTGAAAGATGGTTCTGAACTTAAATGTTCCCAGACTGAGAAAGGAAAGGAACAGAAGTAAAATGCTAGCAGCATTAATTCCCAGAGATTTGAATATCTACTTCAAGGTCAGTGTAACTTACATGAAATACATTTTTCAGTTGCGCTGAAGAAAAAGGGGAATGTTTATTTTGTGGATTAAAGTACAAGCTGCCTACAAAGAAAGCAGTCAGTCAATACTATTTTTAGTCTTTAGTTACAGTAGTCTTAAAATGCAAAATCTCCTTTCATCCTTTCAGCTATTAATTGGAAATTTGAATTTTTTTTAAAATCTCAATGGAAATCGTAACACAGGTTGTCATTGAACATTTATTGATGTTCTCCATTTGCTAAAATTAATTACATAAATATGAATATTCCTACAAGAGTATTCTGTGCCAACAGTTCCAAAAACTTCCAATTTCAAGCATTGAGACACCAGTATCACACCTATGGTTTGCAATAGAGAACCAGAAAATCACCCTTCATTCCTTCACTAATAGTGACTTAAGATTTTAAATGTGTATTTACAGTGAACCAAAAAAATTCAAACCACCTCCGCTGTTTACTGCTGTGTTTCAGGTAAAGGTAGAAATGCTAGAGGCAAAAATGGTTTTTCGCATTGTTAGATCTGTAGTAGCCAGAGGAATTCAATACATGCTTAGAACATGTGGTATTAACATGATGAGTGTTACCATTAAAGAAAACCTCTCAATGTACCAAATGTAAGTCTAATAAACAACTGTCAGTCCTTTTCACACAACAGGATTTCAACGGATTTTAGAACAAGTCTGTAAGCCTTCGAACTCTTCACTGAGTCTTTCACATTAAACAGAACTGCAAAGTCAAGGTTATCCATCGCATCGAAGTCTATAAATAGCAAGACAAATCCATTATTTTGCAATGCAAGTTCCCAAAGCCTATAGATGCTTACACAAAAATAAAACTACACTCGTTAACATGACAATTATTGCTTACAATTGGAAGAGTGGAGTCAGCATACAATACTTCAGTGATTTTTCAGGCGTTCATATTTAGTCCGTGCAAAAGTGGTGCTACATTCAAAACGTTACACAAGGATTTCTGTATTATTTTAGATACAACTTGCAAGTTATATAGCCCTTTCCCCCAACCACACTTACCAGAAAACAAAGCTGCGGCCAGTTGTGAATAAAATATCTATATGTATATATGGAATAAGGTTCAGACAAATCTTTCGTGATCAACCTCATTATGTCTGGCATTTGCAACTCTGACTCATAGCCAACATATCGTATCCTGTCGGGCTCTTGTTGCGGGTGCAAACTACAAGCAGCTATCGAGGCGGACAGGCGGTACTGTTCTTCATCATCTGGGCTGACACCAATCCGATCGAGTCCATCTCTGGGGTTATGAGTGTCGGGCCCGGCCGCCTCGGCAGTCCTTTGGTTCGCATGGTTCACGTTGGGACCCTCACAATAACTGGCGTCGGCTTTCCTCCTGCCACCTTCGGGCAGTGACAGTCCGGGGTGAAAATCGGCGGCGGCGGCCTCGGTGCAGGACAGGCGGCCTTTGCAGTCCGCCTTGTAGTGGAGCTCGGGGTTTATGATAACACAGCCGTTGAGCAGTCGCTGCTGCTGCTGGTGGTGATGATGGTGGTGGTGAAGGTGCAGGACGCCCTTCTTGGCTCGGTTCGGCTCCGGGTAGCCCCCAACACTGTTCGCCGGCTGTGGCCCACCCTCCTCGCCGTGTTCCTGGCCTGTCCCATCCAGAGCAGCAGCTTCCTCCTCCTCCTCCTCGCCGCCCCCTCCTGGCTGCGGCCCCGGGAGCTGGTCGTAAGCGCCCGAGTGGTTGAGAGTTGCGGCGAAGGGAGAGATGTCAGCGGGGGCTGGGGAGAGCACGCTAGGCCCGGGCGGTACATCAGACATCCTAGAGAGCGGAGAAACACGGCGACAGCATGAGGGCCGAAAGCAGGGAGAGACAGAAAATGATTCCAACCCGGAGAGGGTGGAGGGGAAGGAGGGAGGGAGAGAGGGTGGGGGTGGAAGGGGAGGGGGGGGTGAGGGGGGGAAAGGACTCGCTGCCCGCCCTCAGCACTCACACATCCCGACTGGAGCTACACAGGGATCGGGGGAGGGCTGCCAGGCAGAGCCCGACACCCACACAGACAGAGGGAGAGGTGGCTGGGGAAGAGGGGAAGCCGAGCACAGGCAGCACCGGCCCGCAGCCTGTAACTCGAGGCCGTTTCCACTCTCAACCTAGGCGCTGCCGTAAAGTGAAGCGGGCGCGCGGCCCGGACGCCCCCGGATACGTCACAACCGTCGTAAAGACGGCTCCGCGCTTCCCCTACAACTTTTGTTTTACGACGCTGACCTTTGACCGGCTGCGCGCGCGGGACTGGGGGAGGGAGGGCAGTGAGCCAAGAAGCGATGGCTGTCTGTATGTTTAACCGAGCTCAATGAAACAAATAACTCCTCCTTTCCACACCTCATAGGTGTTTATGAATTTATTTCTGGTTTGTATGTGAGTTCAGTCGGTGGAAGCTGCTGGAAATTATCCTTAAACCATTCTCTTGCTGCAAATGCAACCTTGTGTCTATTGAGTCTTTCCTTTCTTGGTATTGTTCGTGAGTCGTGCTGTTTTATCTCTTCATATCTGTCTGAAATCAAGCAGGATGTTCCAAAGTTAGGATTTATTTGGTTTTAGTGCGGCAACTGTTTATTTTCTTTGATTTTTATGAAGTTTATCATGTTCAAGATGTCTATTTTCCAACTATTGCAGATGATAATCGTTGCCCTGGGCTGGATCACTGTCGAGTTACATATAAAGGGATGTTTTTGCCTTTTGGTGTTTGGTTTTATGAGCGATATTTCATGCATTATACACAAAAACAGTAAATGTTGGAAAAACTCAGCCGATCTGATAGCACTTGTGCAGGGAGAATAGAGCCAGCGTTTCAAATCAGGATCATCCGGATACTGTCAGACCTGCTGAATTTTTCCAGCATTTTCTGTTTTTGTTTTAGATTCCAGCACCCACAGTATTTGCCTTTATTCCCATGTATCGTAGATTCGTTTTTATCTCTGAAGGTTCATCAGACTGATTCTTGGGATGTCCTAGGAAAACCAGTTAGAATGGGGCTATTACTTCTGTGTTCGTGATTATTCTTTTATTCCTATATTCATGTTTAGATCACTGAGAGAAGATCTTTTTGAAACATGTAACATTCTTAAAGGTTTTACTGGTTAGATCCTGAGAGGTTGTATCCCTTAGCTGGAGAATCTTGAACTAAAGTTCATCATATCAGGACAAGGAGTCAGCCTTTTAGAATTGAATGAGATGAAGAATTTCTTCAGTCAAAGGGTTGTGAATCTTTGGAATTCTCCACCCAGCAGGCTATAGAGGTACAGTTGATGAAGATATTCAAGACTGAAGTTAGTAGATTTTTGGACACCAAGGGGATCCAGAGATATGTTAAAGTTGGAAAGTGGAGTTGATGCAGAAATTCAGCCATGACGTTATTGAAAGACAGCAGGTTTGAGGAGCTGAGAGGTTTATTCTTATTTTTTACGTTCTCAATGTTATATTTTGTGGACCAAAAAAATGTTTTTCAAATAAATTATCTAAAATTGAGAGTTACCTTAAGATTGAGGAAAGAATTCCATTCATCTGCTATTGTTATTCTATAATTTTAGGAGATTTCTCAAGGTACTTACTGTTAAAAGGATGCAGTTGGCGGAAAATGCACAGGTCTCCTGTTGGCAAAAAAACTCTGAAAACAAACAACCCACCCTTGGGAAATTAATGGTTTCATAAAAATGTAGGTCAACAAATATGTAGGTCAACAATTATGACTATGTGTGGAGCCAAAAGATTAGAACTCCCAATGTGATAATTAAAAAGAGCTCTTTAATGTTTCCACTGTATCTACAAAAATGTGCATATTCAAAGAAGGGAATTAAGAATGGTGCAGGATTTCAAATCTGGCATTTTGAGAAGCAACTCAAATAACTAAACTTATTTTCATTACTCAAAAATGATGAGGAAAGTCATGAAATAATTCAAAATGATGAATAATGATTTTTGCAAATGAAAGTATTATTTGTCAGTTAATCATGTTTAGATAATGTATACTAAATATGGTAAATATGTAAAGTACATTGTTCCATTTACTTTTATTTTGGTTTAGTTGAAACATAGTCAGATGTCAAAATTTGGAAACATTGGGAGTAGACCTATGATCTGGGAGTCTAAGAATTATGGATCCAGGTTTTGTGAGCACTGAAAGGGGACCCTAGAATCTGGAAATGAGAGACAGGTCCTGAGACTAACGAGGACTAGAGAGAGGTACCGAGTAACTCGAGTCAAAGTCCAACAGTATTTCAGATTTCATTTGTGCTGGAATCCACCGAGATTGTAACAAAGGGCATGGGTTTGCAGAGAAGTTTAGCAGCTTTATGCAGGGATGAAGGTCAATATAATGGGACCAGAATTGTCTTTGGCTAATTTTGACCCACTGCCTTTTTATTTATCTTTCCCAAACCAACTGTGGCTCTTTACATGATGGGAGGCAAACCCTCCATTACTTTCTGCATCAGAAATTTGTTGTCAAATGGTACCCTGATGTAATTGGTGAAGTTTAGTAATATAAGTGATATATAAAATTGCTGTACTGTCGAAGCTGATAAAGCCAACTATCCTATTTTACCGATAGGGAAGAAACTATAGGGTTTAGGAACAAATGTTCCCTCAGATGCATGTAACTTGGTGGATGTTGTACAATAATTAGAGATAATGGTAATGAAAAATATTCATCATTAAATGGCAAATTTGTTCAATATTCTTTTATTAGTGCTTAAATAGAACATTTCTGTTTCTTGTAAAATTGGACATGCAAGTTGAGGGCAAATGAAAATGGGATAGTTGGGGCCATTGTGATAGTTGTTTGACCTTTAACCAATGCATGAGTTGAGGGGATCTTGTGGCACAGTAATATTACCCTGCCTCTAGAGCAGAAGCTCTGCGTTCAATACCAAGATTTGTTGGCCATGGAAGGAGCATTCATAACATGATTTGATGGGCTGATAATCAGTTCAGGAATTCTTCCACCACTTTCCCACTAATCTCCAACGGGGAATTAAGCGTGAGTGAAGATATGCTAAAGAAATATATGAATTGGTAATTAACCCAATTTAAATCTATTGGTTGTTTGGCCCAAAGAATACATTTTGCTTATAAGGGTAGATTTTGCTTCAAGAAATATACAGTAAATATTTTCTTTGGAAACGGCAGAAAATTCTATTAATTTGTGTGCATAATTGACACTGAAACAGCATTAGATTTTGGGATCAAATCAGGCAGCATTTCACTTCACTTTTACATGGGAACACTTAAATATTATGGTGGGGGAAATGCGTAGACAGCTCTGCATAAGAAAACATGTCTTATTTGTTCTGCTGTTGAGTAAATTTCAGAAACAGTGTTGGAAATGATGATCCTGATGAAGCAGAATTTGGACTCTAGAACTGCTTTTATTTTGGTGCTATGCTGCTCAGGAACCAAAATGGCATTCATTGCAGCACACACTTCTGCTTTGAATCATATTGAATGTCATCTTGGTGGAAGTGTTAGTAATTGCATCACTGATTTGATGCCAACACTGATGTTTGGAACTCAACAGTCTAGATGAGGCCCTCTTTAGCTCACAACTGAATATGTGTTAAGCAGCATAAGGACTTGCCCACTAGCACTAATTTAAGGGACTGTCAGCTATTACAGATTAGTTATTTCTTCTGGTTGCTAATACAATCTTGCATGTGTTTGGTGTTTTTTCTACTGTTGTTTCAATTGCAGAAGTCTACCAACGTTGGTATGATGTGGTCCAGAGATGCTGAAGGATGTTTTGTGGACTTCAAGGTTTCTGCACAAATCAGTTGCTCCTAGACAGGGGTATATTAGTGGATCTTCTCCATGGAATGGAGCATGACTGAGGAGAGGCCATGCAGACTAGAGTAAGCTAACAGAGGAGGGATGCGGACAAGGGGAAAAAGGACACTCAGCAGAGGATCTATTTGGCCAGAGTGTTTACGGTGCAATTCTGTTTTCTGAATTTCAGTGTGGAACAATTTCCAAGACATCTTTGCTTCATTAGGATCTCCTTGTTCAAATCTGCCAACTACTGAAGCCACAGTGCCAACCTCAGGGCCAGGACCTGATTGCCAGTGGCTTTGATGTTGACCATGGCCATGAAATTGTGTATGTCCAACTCCTTCCAGCCTGGAGGTGGAAATATTAACAGCATCTCGTGGTTTACCGTTCACTATTTTATAAGGGAAGTCACTAAGGCTCTACTCAAAGACAATAGCCAGAAATAAACAGAGCAAGCACAAGGGTTTGTTAGGATTGCAGGACAGTGCCTTGATGGAGCCATATGCCAACTCTGCCATTATATCAAAATGGAATGGATTCTTCCCTCAACTCCCAGCTGTTATGTGACCTTAGGCAGTGCATTATGAAGGAAAGTGCCCAGTATCCTGACAGCAGTTATGATGTCTTCATTTTGCAGCAAAGTGCTATGTCAGCTGCATTCAGCCAGCACGATAAAAAGAGTGGCTACTGTGCAATGAACGCTATCCACTGATAACGAATCCTCATTCCAGTTTGTAACCCATGTGGTGATATTTTGATGCTGCCATAAAACTGAGAGCATATAGTAATGGTTCCTCTGCCATGACCACTCTGGATGAGCTCTACGGTACTCTGCTGAGCGCGATTTAAAACTTAAGCTCCAGCTTCAACACTGTACCATTTTGGCATAAGTAGCAGCAGCCTGGGCTGACTAACAACAGGAAAGCTGCTGGCAGAGTGACAGGATGGGAACATGAGTGAACCCAAACCTCATCTTGAGAGATGAGAGGTTTGGGCTCTATGGAGCCACTGCCACTTGTCTGGGATGGTGTCTCAGCAATCATAGTAATCTGTTGGAGAACAGATTTGTAGAACTGTTGTGACACCCTTGGGTAGCAGTCTGAGTTTGCACGGCACTTCATGCCCGGTGACCAATATAACATATCTCAGTTCGCTGCCTTATAATGGATGTGACAGGGATTCTTTGTGCTAGGAAAACGGAATACATTATGTTCTGTCTGACTAGTTTGGCAGGAGGAGGTGGAAACAGAAGAGAAAGTTGAGGACAGCAGGGGAGTTAAAGAGAGCATGTTAAATAGTAAAGGCAGTGTCAGTAATTGTAGTACTAGACAGGTCAGGCAAGAACAGGGCAGAGAGCAAAGAAAGTCTAGATTAAACTGCATTTATTTCAATGCAATTGGCCTGATGGGCAAGGCAAATGAACTCAAGGCATGAATGGGTACATGGGACTAGGATATTAGAGCTATTACTGAAAACATGGCTAAGGGAGAGACGGGACTGGCAGCTCAATGTTCCAGGATACAGATGCTATAGGAAAGTAGAACAGGAGGTAAGAGAGGAGGGGGAGTTGCGGTTTTGATGACGGCAGTAATGAGAGGGGATGTTTCTAAGAGTTTGCCCACTGAGTCTATAAGGGTAGAACTGATAGGATTGTACTGTAGGCCCCCAGATAGCAGGAAATTGAGGAGCAAATATGTAAGGAGATTACAGATAGCTCCAAGAAAAATAGGGTGATAATAGTAGGAGACTTTAGCTTTCCCAACATGGAGAGAAATTTTGTTGAGTGTATTCAGAAGGAATTTCTTGTTCAATATGTGGATGGCCTGACTAGAGTGGCAGCAAAACTTGATTTCTTCTTGGGAAATTTGATTTGATTTATTATTGTCACATGTATTAGCGTACAGTGAAAAGTATTGTTTCTTGGGTGCTATAAATTTATTACAATTGGGTATCCATGTCTATAAAGTGTAAAATGCAAATACTCCATGGCAATAGATCCATAGCAACTACCTCAGCCTGCTTTAGCAAAACAGATCTCACAGAAAAATACCACACCCTCAGGCAGACCATAAATGCATTTTAATTTCCATAGTTTCCCTTCTGTATCACTTGCCTCTTGAAAGTGCAAAAACGTCAGTCTCAAACATCTCACTCTGCAGAAACGTGGCTTATGTTAATTGATCTGCACTGCCACAAATATGTGGCCAAAAGTGTGAAGGCTAATTTTCCTGCTTTGGGAAAGTCCACTCTAATATCTATATCACCTAATCTCTCTTCAAAACACCAGGCAAATAGCTTTGCTTTGGTCTTCTAAGTCTCAGATCATCACATGGGAATGGAAAAATTGAAATAGTATGTGACAGTGTCCTCATACATTTTGCATATTTCATTTTTTTGCACCAATGTTTTTGACGAGCCTGTCTACTCCTCATCAACTACACCTTCATCCTTTTGCAGGATCCTTAATCTATGACAAGATTGAACAAATTGTCAATGCAGCTTTAAGACAATTTGCTTCATTTTTTCTCTGTTTCTTAGAGCCTGGTGCCATTAGTAATTCAGAAACATCAAGTTTTGTTAAGGAGAAATAATAATGCCATGATTGAGTAAACTACAGATCCACTAACCTTTCAAAAATAATTACTTTACCATGCTCCAGGTTCAGTTTCATTGGTGCCTTTTTCATGAGAGGCTCACTTAAGAGCAAAGGTATCTCACCAGAAATTATATCAGCACTGATAAAGTGGCTTACTGCAGTTAACTTGCAAGGAACTACCAGTCTTTCAGTTACCTCAATGTGTTGTCTTCCCTGAACCCAAAACAAGTGGATATTTTCATCCTCCCTGACCGCAATCCTCATTAGTGACTGTGTCTAGATAATAATTTAGCCAATCTGAACACATGCTGTCAAGATGCAATTACTTACTAACATCATACAGTTAAGCAAATCTGTGACTAATACACTCATCACCAGACTAAAGCTTGTAATGAGTACAACTCCTCCAGACTGATCATTATCATCATCTTCAGCCTCTGAATTCTCTGTTTCATGCATCATTTTGGGCACACTGTTGCTCCTCTTTTGGTAGTTCATCACATAATGATATTTGAGTCACATGTCAAGCAGCTGCTAACTTCACCAGGATTCATTCGCCTATCGTTGCTACTCCAATTCCATTTTCTGTTGTGGTATCCAAATCTGTTAAAGATGTTTTAATCATTATTACTTCTGCATGTAATTCTTCTTTTGTACTCATGCCTGTGTTCAGTATTTGGAAGATTTTGAAAAATTAAAATTGAATCCTACATCCTTTCTATTTGGGCCATTAAGGTCGCAGAACATGACTGCTTCCCAGTAACTTTTTCCAAAAATTTTGCATCCGCTCCAAAAGGGAATCTCGTTATGAGAATTGGATCTCAGTTAAGGCAGAAGCCGACACATATGCAGCATCTTAGCACAATCCAGTGATTTAAATGTGAGCATTTAGATAACTTACAATGAACTTCTCCCTTATTGTAAGGGAGTTGTTTGTTATTGGTTAAAGGACAGTGCATTAGCTGTCGGTATTGTGTTTATATTATAGCTTGCTGGTCTATAGTTTTGAGTTGTTTGCAACCTTGGAAGGCCTGTTGTGGATAACTTGCAATGCATACTAGCTGTTTATTACTGTGCTATGTTGTTTGTGCTATTGTATTAAAAATGGCATGTTTATTGTTGATAGTGTTATATTGGGTGTTATCGCTATAATTTATTATTGCAGATTGAAATTCTACAATCTCTTCTCCAGTCTTGTCATACTCCATGATATATTTCTCCACAGAACAACTATATTGTCTTTTCAAAAATACTAAAGTCTGGCCAGACACCATAAGCATCCAATAAATCATCTTTTCTGGTGAATTTCATCATGTAATTCAATAGAAGAGACAAACCTTTCTCAGTATCTAACTAATTGGCTTCCACATCAAATTACTTTGCTTCTGATTTTACTTTTCTTAGGAAGCTATAAAGCCTAGGCCACACTTTGTTTCCTCTCTGGTAGGAATGTAACCCGTGTTTGCATATCCATTTCATTTTTACAATAACGTTCAGACTCTGAGAACATTGGCAGTTCATCATACCCTGGCATGTTATACTTGCTTTCAGCCATTCTTTACAACAGCTTCTCGGATTGTAACCTATTTTTTAAAAAATCTTTAGCTTTAGGCCTCCATTCTCTGCAGTAATGTTGAAGTTTTTGCAGTCCTGTTCTTGGTGAAGGAAGAGGCCAGAAGTTGATTTTTACTCAGTTTTATATTTAAACACAAAGTGAGACATTAAAAATATATCTTTCCTTATTCTACAACCCACCATTAGTGTCAATAATTGACTCTTTTTAGTTACACAACTAATTACCCTATGAGTTCCCACTTGTAAACACTTTATCTTAATTTATACAATTAGCTTGCACTATCCATTTCTCCTGCCCTGACAATAGGCACAGGGGGGCAAAGCCCTGGAAAGTTGTAGATAACTTACAATGAACTCCTTTCTTATTGCAAGGGATTTGTTTGTTATTGGTTAAAGGATGGTGCATTAGCTGTCAGTTGTGTGTTTATATTATAGCTTGCTGGTTTATAGTTGTGAGTTGTTTGCAACCTTGGAAGGCCTGTTGTGGATAATTCACAATGCATACTAGCTGTTTATTATTGTGCTATGTTGTTTGTGCTATTGTATTAAAAATGGCATGTTTATTGTTGATACTGTGTTATATTGGGTGTTATCTCTGTAATTTATTATTGTAAAATGGTATTGTATTCTGGTTTATAATTTGAAAGTGTAATGTATTTTGTATTTGTAAACTGTTTGATAAATAAAGAGATTGACAATGAGCATAGGGTGAGATTATGGTGAGGAAAAGAGGCATAAAGCAAGAGGTGCATCCTTAGATCATTAGCTTGTAAATTGGAAGGGGCTGGGAGATGAAAGGGTGAATTAAATGCTGTTATCTTCTATGATTTCAGCCCTGTCATTGCCATGGCTTCAGTTGTTCCTGCACCAGTGATTACCAACACAGTCTCCTCACTGGCGGTGAGAGCTTAACAGTTTCTGTCTGCCATTGTGCACCATCTTGTCCTGTAAGAGAGAGGGAATTGTGTCCAAGTGCAGTATGTTTGGGTGATGTGCGTTTCATGGTTGAATACTTAGCAATATATTCATGATGTGAAGTGTGAGAGAGAGGCTTGGAACACTGCTAAGTGTCTGAGGGTGAGATGATTGATAGAAATTGTTGGTAGGTCAGTGATAGGGGTGTGGTGAATATCTGAGACTAGTGATGCAATTAGTAAGAAAAGGCATTTAAGGATTCAGTCATTCACTGACCTTGAGCATTCATGTGAGATCATTAAACTTCTTTCTGCATTGCAACCAGGTCCTCAGGGATAGACTGTTTCCACTGACAATGGTGACTATCAGCTCCCATTAGTTACACAGTGTCTACTTTGAAGGTCAGCTGCAAGTATCTCTTCCACTAAAGCCTTTAGTGCTGCATCAGAGGGCATTGAAGCATGCTCTGTCTGTTCCTGCTGTGCTATTTCACTGTTCAGAATGTCTTTCCAACTAGTTCCAGCACTTGTTGAATCCAAAAATGTACATTCCCTTTAAAAGATGCAGGCTGGCTTTATGTGATGCTAATCTGGCATAAGCATGAGTCTTTTATTGAGGTATTAAGCCACTCAACAGCGCAGTTCTCTATTAAAGTAGAAGCAGGACAAAGTTTGCCTTCCACCTGTATCAGACTAAACTGGTGGGGGTTAATTCCATATCATGAACTCCATACTCATTTTAGATCTTTCCAATCTATCCAGGATGGCAAACATTCCATTAATATTTTAAGTTTTTTTGTACTTTTGGTGATTTTTGTACGTGGCCCCCAAATCCCTCTGTTCCTAGCTTCTTATTGTTTAGATCAAATTCTGATCTATCATTCTTAGGTCCAAAATAAATGATCTCATACTTTCTCCCACTGAATTCCATTTACTGCAGTTTGGCCGTTTCACTTAACCCACCAGTGTTCTTTTGCAATATACCTCTCGAATCTACATTGCCTATTGTGCAACCCAACAATATCATCAGACAACAGCTCTGTTTCTTCACCTAAGCCATTACCAAAACCAGTGACGTCATTGTGTCTCAATATGAGATGTAACAAAATTGTGTTTAAAGTTTTAAAATGTCACCTTTTGTTTCTTAACCTTATTCCAGCACTTCTGAAGTTATGGTTTGACACTTAGGTTACACATTTCTGAAGATACCAAATCTAATTTCATTATTAATATCTAGACTTTTAGAAAGTAGAGCAGTTTTGAACAATTCTCTGTAATATTTAATTTGAATCATTTTCTGTTTGCAAAGAACAAAGAACAGTACAGCACAGGAACAGGCCCCTGTGCCAATCATGATGCCTGCCTAGATTAAAATTGTAACCACTTACGGAGTCCACATTCTTCCATTCCATCCTATTTACGTATTCGTCTAGATAACGCTTAAATGCCGCTATCGTACCAGCTCCCACCACCTCCCCAGGGAGCGTGTTCTATACATTCATCACACTCTGTGAAAAAACTTGCCTCGCACATCACCTCTAAACTCTCCTCTAAGTGTGAATGAATTGGAACTGATCTGCAGGAAATTTTAATTTTGACAAAGAAAATTCTTTTCGTTCTGTAAAATTGGTAAGTTATATTGAGTTAGGATTATAACTTCTGTGTCTTTGAAACAAGGTTTTGAGTGCATCCATTAATAGGTCGATTTATTTAACAAATTGAACCAAAAGCTGAAAATGTTTTATATTCTCATATATTCCACAAAAATCTATCAGATGTTAGTCCATTTACGCACACAGCATGATAAGCTTAAGAATTCATGGGAAAAGCTAGAACTCATGAATATAAAATTATTTTTTAAAAAAGTTATTAAGCAAGAATAGGATTACAACTCAATACTCTTCAATCTCTTAAATGACTGATACAATTCAAAAGATTAATCTAACTATCTTTCAGTCATCAGTGGTGGCAGTCTACTCTCTTGTGAGACAATGGTTTGCACAGTGGCGATCAAGTGTTAAGTGTTGCCTCGTGTGTCTCAGGAGCACCCAGTCTCTGCAGAGGAAGATGATGGGCTGCAAGATTAAGAAACAAAAGGTCAAGATGGGTAACTCTCCTTCCGTCAGGAAAAAGATACAGAAGTCTGAAGACGCATGCCAACTGACTGAAGAACAGCTTCTTCCCTGCTGCCATCAGACTTTTGAATGGATTTACGTCACATTAAGTTGATCTTTCTCTACACCCTAGTTATGACTATAACACTACATTCTGCACTTTCTCCTTTCCTTCTCTATGTATGTGTATGCTTCGTCTGTATAGCGTACAATAAACAATACTTTTCAGTGTACACTAATACACGTGATAATAAAATCAAATCTTAAAACTTTCAACACAATTTTGTTACATCTCATTGGGACACAATGATTCCATTGCTTTTGATAATGGCATAGATGAATAAACAGTGCTGTTGTCTGATGATACTCTTGGGTTGTGCAATAAGGTAATATAGATAGTAACATGGACATAGAAACTAAAAGCAGGTGTAGGCAATTTGGCCCTTTGAGCCTGTCCGCCAACCATTGTGGTTGTGGCTGGTCATCGAATTCAGTATCCTGATCCCCCTCCCCCCCATATCCCATAATCCCTTTAGCCCAAAGAACTATATCTAATTTCTTCTTGAAATCAGACAGATTAGAGGGGAAAGTTGCAAAAGGATATTGGTGGATTGTGAAGTAGCAAAATTGCATTAAATAGAATTTAATATGAGAAAATGTGAGATTCCCTGGTCCCTATTTTCTCTGGATCCTCTTCTCGACCAACTGCATCTTGGGTGGCACGGTGGCTTAGTGGTTCGCGCTGCTGCCTCACAGCTCCAGTGACCCAGGTTCGATTCCCAGCTTGGGTCACTGTCTGTGCGGAGTCTGCACATTCTGTGTCTGCGTAGGTTTCCTCCAGGTGCTCCGGTTTCCTCCCACGGTCTGAAAGATGTGCTGATTAGGTGCATTGGCCACGCTAAATTCTCCCTCAATGTACCTGAACGTGTGCCGGAATGCGGCAACTAAGGGATTTTCACAGTAACTTTGCTGCAGTGTTAATGTAAGCTTATTTGTGACAATCGATAAATGTCTGCTTGAATAGATGTTTGGATATTGGAATCTTAATAAGTGGATGGGATTCATTGCATCAGACAAAAGGAAAGAAAAGGAGGAAAATGCCAATTGTTCGCTTGGCAAGCTGGAACTTCAGGATCATGTGCAAGGGATTGACAGATAATGGGCTGTTAATAGGTAAAAGAAAGCCATGATCAACATGGAACTTGATAGGCTGAACATTGATGTAGCTTCCCTATTAGAGATGGGCTCACTGAGATCAGGTCACAGAAAGAAAAACATCTCACCTTCATCTGGCAGGTAAGAGTTCAATGGAAAAGTGTGAGCAAGGTGGACACTTCACTGTAAGAAACTCATTGCTTGTGATGAGAGAAACCTCCACAATGGTTCAGAATGTCTTTTCTCTATCCACCTTTCAACTCAAACAGGACCAGTTAACTTCATGAGTACCTATGATGCAAAGCTGAGCTCTGATAGGCGAAGGACCAGTTTTATAGGGATCTTGGCACTGTTGTTAGCAGATTCCTAAGACAGCTTTACCTACTGGGGACTGGGCATGGACTGTCTCGGACATCATGACTTGGGAAAGATAAATGAGAATGGACAAAGATTACTTGAGATCTGTTGCACCATGATCTTTGTGTAATTAATATTCTTTCAGAAGGAACCATACTGTAAGGTGTCTTGGAGAAATCCAAGATTAGGGCACTGGCAGCAGCTGGAGCTGATCATCACCATACATGACTGAACAGCAATCTCAACACAGCTACCACAGTGCTGACAATGATGCAGATCACTTCCTGATGTGCACTAGAGTTAGAATGCAACCCTTAAAGATGTTTCATTCATAGTAGAAATGTCATCCTCATAACAATGTCAGCTGTACTGTCTACCCCAATAAAAACTAACAGTTCTTCAACTAGATTGTACAGATGCTCTCTGGCATTCCTAGACTGAGCACTGAAGCACAATGGAACTATCTACAATACTGCATTGCCAACACACGGGAAGCATGAATGGAAAATGCTGACTGGTTCAAGACTAACTCCACCATCATGGAACCTGTCATTGAAGCCAAGCTGTCCACTCTCATTAATTACAAGGGAGATCAGAGCAAGAAGATTCCAAATGCACAAAGAGCCACTCAGAGCAATATCTAACAGACTGCTAGGCAATGTGACAATGAGTACTGATTACAACTCTGCCAGAACACCCAGCTGTCCTTGTACACGGGGAGGGCGCGATGCCTGTAGGACGCAATTTTAAAAAATGAAACAGGATCCATAAGCAAAGAAAATGGCTCCATTAAAAACAAAGACTGGGAAGTCATCACAAACTGCAACGTACAGTTGGAGTGTTAGGTTGGAACGTTACCATGAATTGCACACTAAGGAAAACATTGTCACTAAGGAAAACATTGTCACCAAGGAAGCTTTGAGAGCCTGCTTGTCATGACAGTGGAAGATCTTAGTAAAGCTATTGAATTGTTTGCCATGGGCAAAACTCATGCTAAAGCATTTGCCAAACTTCTCTGTCTCAGCTGAAGAAGTGGGGGCTGTACTCTTTTATAAAACTTTATGGGATGTGGGTGTCACTGGCTAGGCCAATATTTACTGGCCATCCCTAGTTGCCCTTGAAAAGACGGTAGTGAGCTGCAGCCTTGAACTGCTGCAGTCCCTGATGTGTAGGTACAAAGTGCTTTTAGGGAGGGAGTTCCAGGACTTTGACCAGTGACAGTAGGGAACTGCGATATATTTCCAAGTCAAGATGGTCAAGCAAGGAAGGAAACTTCCAGGTGATGGTGTTAGAAGGATATCTTTGATACATAAAGATTCTGATCCTGTATAAGAGCAAGGGTGACTGCAGCAATTGCAACAACTGTTGAGGCATCTCACTGCTGAGCCCTGTGAGAAAGATATTGTCAGTGTTGTCCTTGTCAGATTGTAGATCCTGGCTGAAAAATCACAGAACTAAGATCACTAATTGACACATTCTTTTCTAGGCATTAACCGTGTGAGCGTAGAGGTCCGTTTAAGCTGCTAGAGCAAAATAGCCACCTGATTAAGTTGCTCAATGTAGTGTCCTTTTCTCATGACAACATCATGGGTGAGGTCAGCTATGATGGAGCAAGATATGCAGTGGGGTCAAACAGGATTGTGTTTTGGCCCTGACACTCTTTGGCATATTCTTCTATTTATATTTCTGTCTTCAGGTTATCTACACAAACGGTCCTCATATGAACCAGACCTGACAGAAAGCTGCTCAGCCTTGCTTACCTGAGATTGAAGACAAAAATCAGAATTTGATAATGCCATGGCAGCATTTCATATTGAACATCTTCACAGACAAACCGACTGACTTTCATACCTAAAAAGAGTTTGATTTGACCATCAGCACCAGGAAAATAAATGTCATGGTCCACAATGTTGCCATACAGCCATCTGTCAACATTGATCAGGATAGCACACAATCACCCCACCCACCTACACAGTAAATGCCAGCACCTGGGCCCGCCTTAGCCTCCCCACCCCTAACCCATACAGTCAATGGCCAGCACCTAGGCCCCCTAAGCCCCCCACCCACACAGTCAATGCCAGCACCTAGGCCCCCTAAGACCCCCACCCACATGGTCAATGCCAGTACCTGGGCTCCACTAACACCCACCCACACTGTCAATGTCAGCACCTGAGCCCCCTTAGCTCCCCACCCATACAGTTACTGCCTGCATGTCACGGGCATGAGCCTGATTACATCACTGGTGAAGACTGGTAAAAATCAGAAGTCTTGATCTTGCCAGCAAGTTCCACAACTTCCAGGGTTTCACTGAATCTTGAGCCTCTGTTAACCATTCCCATGGACGGCGAGCGAGGGCTCAAGGTCAACTCCAATGGCTACCTCAAGGTAAGAGATATGGCTTAAGAAGAGGCATTGTCAGTGTTAAGACAACGTGTATAATTAGCTAAGACCAATGGGGCTAACTCTTGCTTCATTATTGAAAATAATAGATCAATTGGCTATTTCCAATAAATTGGCTAAGGTGGACTTGCAACATCTTTTAAGTATAAAATAAAAATCTTATGAAGCAATTTTTCTTTAGTATGTCACCCATGTTTTGGGATTATCACTTCACTTTTTGCTCTGATCAAACGAGGGAGTTGTGAGAAGTCTGTTCGATTGTAAATGTTGTTATCTCCTCTCATTGTGGTTCCTCCTGCCGGTTAACTCCTATTAGTTAGAGCTAAATATTATTAATTGACAAATCTTGCTGACTTGTCACTTTTCGATCTTTTAGTGGCTAATAAACCTGTTGAATTCACCATTTAAAGTGTTCATTCTTGCTGGATAGTTAAGTCTTGTGGAACCTGATTTGATTTACAACTGAGGAGATATTGTAAACAACCTGAACCTGGTCTATACCTCCTGCCGATGGACATGGCTGTTGTCTTCTGTGAATGGCTGTAGCACACATTCTCTACACTAATTGGGTTGGACTGTTAAAGCTCTGCGGCAAAACTTGATTGTCGTCTCCAGGGCACAAGACTGGCACAGCTGCCTAAACAGTAGGTTCCCCCTCTTGACCTCCTCCATTGTGTCCAAAGGAATGCAAGACACTGTTTGGCACTGGCTTGTTGCAGGAGTCGCTGGAAAAATGACATATTTAAACATTAGTCTGACTTTGGGCTCCACTTCAGATTTTCTACTAGAGGTTACTCACTTTGCCTTCCGCTCTCTCAAGGTTTCCACAAGACTTTGGAGCTATATTTCAGGGCTTGTCCACAGGCTTTAGGGCCTGCAAACAACATATCTGGGGGCCAACCCTCTGAAGCTTTCGCCTGGAACCATGAGAGAGCGTTTCCATGTATTGCAGCAAGGAGGCACAGCTGAGGATTTGTTGACTGAGATTGTAAACTGACAGGGAGAGACTTACACATGTGGCTATCATTTCTCACATTGCTGCTAGCCATCAACATGGGCTAAAAATGAAAAACAAGCTAGTGCACAAAAGCAGAATGCATGCTATCTCTCTTCATCCGCACACCAGATGTATCAAATCGACCTGTTGGACACACTTCATACAAATGCCACAGAAGGGCATCTCCCAACAAAGACAAACAACCTTGGATCTTTTTCAATTGAGTTTGAATAACAGCATGATGATGTAAATAATTAAAAGAAATGTAACAGTAATTCAAGGAAAGGTAATTTGCTGGCAATTGTCAGTATATATGTGTAACATTTTTTGTATCAGATTCAAGGATTTTATCTTAATCTGTTAAAATGAGAATAAAACAGTATATGCTATTCATATATTGTAGCAGGGAAAGAGTTGTTGAGTGGAGTGGGGGAATAGCAGCAGGAATAGAGGCACAAAAATTATCCAAGACATTTACCCTTTTACAGGTTCAGCCATTAGGCCTCAAAGCTTATTTCAGGCTACACTCACAGGCAAAAAAATAAATCACACAAATTGAAAGGTGTTTTGCAATCGATCCCATGACTGTCAAAATCGGAGTCTCCACTCCACAGCTATTTTGCTGCCCCAGAGCTCACAACGGCAAGAGCTTGTTTTACATTCCTTACAGTTGTGAGAATCCCTTGGCTTAAAGGGATCATCAACTACTTTAGACCAATGTGGTGAAATTGGGCTCTGTAGTGCCTGATTTTTAGGCATAGGAGATAACTTATTACATTAAAATGGCATCTGTGAAATACATGGACACTTACAATGACAATGCACTTGAGGCATATTTCAAAAGGATGAGCATATACACATGCAAGTCTCACAGCAGCATACAGGGCAGGAAGACTATGATGTCAATCAGCATTTGACTCCAGTGTTGCCATTTTGGAAGTGCATCCTCTCTTAACTTCCCACAATAGCATGAAGGACTTCCTCACCAGCACTATTTAAAGGATGGTCACCTACTTACAGGATGGTTGCTGGATTATTTACTTTGGCTGTTGCTGCAGTTCTAACCTTTGAGTGCTTTTCTATACTTGTTTAAAAGTATCATTAGTCTACAGGGACTGATCTGGCTGGTGCTGAAGGACTTTCTTGTTAATTTAGAAGCTTTATTTTTATTTTTTCAAAGGATGTGAATATTGCAAGCAAGACCAGTATTGGTTTCTTATCCCCAATTGCTCTCAAGAAAATGGTGTAACCTTGTGTAAGTACAACTACACTGCTGTTAGGAAGAGACTTCTAGGACTTTGACCCATTGCCAGTGAAGGAACGGCAAAATAGTTCAAAGTCAGAATGACCTATGGCTTGGACGGGAGCTTACAAGTGGAATTGATGTTGATGGTCGGGTTTCAATGATAGTAATGTCATTGAATGGGCAATGTTTAGATTCTCTCAATCAAACTGGAGTCTGATGTTGCAGCTGTATAGAACGCTGGTTAGGCCACATTTGGAGTACTGCGTCCAATTCTGGTCGCCGCACTACCAGAAGGATGTGGAGGCTTTAGAGAGAGTGCAGAGAAGTTTTACCAAGATGTCTTAGCTATGAGGAGAGATTGGGTAGACTGTGGTTGTTCTCCCTGGAAAGACGGAGAATGAGGGGAGACTTAATAGAGGTGTACAGAGTTACGAAGGGTATAGATAGGGTGAATAGTGGGAAGCTTTTTCCCAGGTCGGAGGTGATGATCACGAGGGGTCACAGGCTCAAGGTGAGAGGGGCAAGGTATAACTCCGATATCAGAGGGACGTTTTTTACGCAGAGGGTGGTGGGGACCTGGAATGCACTGCCAAGTAGGGTGGTGGAGGCAGACACACTGGCATCGTTTAAGTATTTCCTGGATAGTCACATGAGCAGCCTGGAAATGGAGGGATACAAATGAATGGTCTAGTTGGACCAATGCACGGCACAGGCTTGGAGGGTCGAAGGGCCTGTTTCCTG
This sequence comes from Carcharhinus amblyrhynchos, assembly GCF_965287045.1. Classification (NCBI taxonomy): domain Eukaryota; kingdom Metazoa; phylum Chordata; class Chondrichthyes; order Carcharhiniformes; family Carcharhinidae; genus Carcharhinus; species Carcharhinus amblyrhynchos. The sequence continues at coordinate 40,380,668 of NC_137337.1, read as the reverse complement.
TGCTGTACTGTTCTTTGTTCTTTGTCATTGCTTAGCACTTGTGTGGCGTGAATGCCACTTGCCAGTTATCAGCCCAGATGTTCCCATGCAAATGCCGCCCTTGTCCTGAGTGGTTGAGGCTATGGATTTGGAAAATGCTGTTAAAGGAATTGGGGAGTTCCCACATTACCTCTTCTGTATTGCATACATTGCTGCCGCAGAACATCAGTGGTGGAGGGAATGAATGTTAGGGAGGCGGCTCTCCTCTATCCACCGCCCTAGACACATCCTCATAGAACCCCAGTAAATTTGTCAGACACGACTTCCCCTTAACGAAACCGTGCTGCGTCTGCTCTATCAAGCAATTCCCCTCAAGATGCCTCGCTATTTTGTCCTTGATGACGGATTCTAACACTTTACCCACAACAGACGTTAAGCTAACCGGCCTATAATTCCCTGCCTTTTGCCTGGCACCCTTCTTAAACAACGGCGTAACATTAGCCGCTTTCCAATCTTCCAGCACTTCCCCGGAGGCGTTTGACAAGGTACCTCACAAGAGGTTATTGCAGAAGGTTAGGGGACATGGAGTTGGGGGTAGGGTGTTAGCGTGGATAGAGGATTGGTTGTCAAATAGGAGGCAGAGAGTGGGGGTCAATGGGTGCTATTCGGATTGGCGGTTGGTGACTAGTGGAGTGCCACAGGGGTCGGTGCTGGGGCCTCAGCTATTTACCATTTATAGAGATGATCTGGAGGAGGGAACCGAGTGTATGGTGTCGAAATTTGCTGATGACACCAAGATTGGTGGAACGGCAAATTGCACGGAGGGTGTGGAGAGTCTGCAGAAGGATCTAGATAAGCTGGGCGAATGGGCCAGGAACTGGCGAATGGAATTTAATGTTGGCAAGTGCGAGGTGGTCCACTTTGGTAGGAATAATGGTAGGAAGGATTATTACTTACTTGGCGAAAAACTGCAGCAGGCGACGGTGCAGAGGGACCTCGGGGTCCTTGTGCATGAGTCGCAAAAACCCAGCTTGCAGGTGCAGCAGGTGGTCAGGAAGGCGAATGGGATGCTGGCCTTCATAGCGAGGGGGATTGAATATAAAAGTAGGGAGGTCTTGCTGCAACTATATAGGGCATTGGTGAGGCCGCAGCTGGAGTACTGTGTGCAGTTTTGGGCGCCGTACTTACGCAAGGATATTTTGGCCTTGGAGGGAGTGCAGAGGAGGTTTACTAGGCTGATGCCAGAATTGAGGGGGTTGAGCTATGAGGAGAGGCTGAATAAACTAGGCTTGTACTCGTTAGAGTTTAGAAGAATGAGGGGAGATCTCATTGAGACATATAAGATGATGAATGGGATGGATAGGATAGAGGTGGAGAGACTCTTCCCGCTCAGAAAGGACAGTAGGACTAGGGGGCACAGCCTCAAGATAAAGGGGGGGATGGTTTAGAACGGAGTTGAGGAAGAACTTCTTCACTCAAAGGGTGGTGAATCTCTGGAATTCTCTGCCCGTTGAAGTGGTGGAGGCTACCTCGCTAAATATTTTTAAGACGTGGGTTGATGGGTTTTTGATAAGAGAGGGGATTAAGGGTTATGGGGAGAGGGCAGGAATGTGGAACTGAGCCACGACAGATCAGTCATGATCTTATTGAATGGCGGGGCAGGCTTGAAGGGCTAGATGGTCTACTCCTGCTCCTATTTCTTATGTTCTTATGAGGCGAATGGGGTGCCGATCCAGTGTGCTACTTCTGCTGATTGGTGTCGAATTTCTTCAGTATTGTTGGAGCTGCACTCGTCGAGGCAAGTGAAGAGTATTCCATTACAGTTCTGACCTGTTCTTTGTAGATGGCGGACAGACTTTGGAGAATCAGGAGGTGAGTTACTCATCAGTATTCCCAACCTCTCATCTACTCTTTCAGCCACAGTGTTTATATGGTAACGTGATTAAGTTTCTAGTCAGTGGTAACTCCCAGAATGTTAATGGTGGGGTTTCAGTGATGGAAATGGCATGGAATGGGAGATGATTAGTTTCTCTCTTATTCAAGATGGTCATTACTTGGCATTTGTGTGGTATGAATGTTATTTGCCACTTATCAGCCCAAGTCTAAATGTTGCTGCATATGGACATTGACTGTTCGAATATCTGAGGAGATGCAAATGGTACTGAACAATGCAATCATCAGTGAACATTCCCACTTCTGACCTTATAGAAGGAAGGTCATTGATGAAGCAGCTGAAGATGGTTGGTCCTAGGACACTACCCTGAAGGACTCCTGCAGAGATGCTCTAGGACTGAGAAGATTGACTGCCAATGTACACAACCATCTTTCTTCATCTTAGGTATTACACCAAGCAGTGGAGAAGCAAATTGCTTTTGATTGTGGGTACCCGGGTAGGACCTTTAACAAAATAAAACATTCCAGCATTTCACAGGAACATGAAGCAAAATCTGATGGTAAATCAAGATGATAACAAGGTGATGGCCAAAGCTTGGTTAGAGAAGTAGGCTTTAAGCAGTGTCTTAAATGAGGAAATGTAAGTAAAACTATGGAGAGGTTTCGAGTGGGGGGTGGAATTCCAGAGTATAAAGCCCAAGCAACTGAAGACACAGGCTAATAGTGGAGTGATTAAAATCAGGAATGTTCAAGAGGCCAGAATTTAAAAAGTGCAGATATCTCACAAGGTTGTGGAATTAGAAAAGATTACAGGGATAGGGAGGAGCAAAGAACATAAGAACATAAGAAATAGGAGCAGGAGTAGGCCATCTGGCCCTTCGAGCCTGCCCCGCCATTCAATAAGATCATGGCTGATCTGTCGTGGCTCAGTTCCACTTTCCCGCCCTCTCCCCATAACCCTTAATCCCCTCTCTTATCAAAAACCCATCAACCCGCGTCTTAAAAATATTTAGCGAGGCAGCCTCCACCACTTCAACGGGCAGAGAATTCCAGAGATTCACCACCCTTTGAGTGAAGAAGTTCCTCCTCAACTCCGTTCTGAACTGCCCCCCCTTTATCTTGAGGCTGTGCCCCCTAGTCCTACTGTCTTTTTTGAGCGGGAAGAGTCTTTCCACCTCTATCCTATCCATCCCATTCATCATCTTATACGTCTCAATGAGATCTCCCCTCATTCTTCTAAACTCTAACGAGTACAAGCCTAGTTTATTCAGCCTCTCCTCATAGCTCAACCCCCTCAACTCCGGTATCAGCCTAGTAAACCTCCTCTGCACTCCCTCCAAGGCCAAAATATCCTTGCGCAGGTGCGGCGCCCAAAACTGCACACAGTACTCCAGCTGCGGCCTCACCAATGCCCTATACAGCTGCAGCAAGACCTCCCTACTTTTATATTCAATCCCCCTCGCTATGAAGGCCAGCATCCCATTCGCCTTCCTGACCACCTGCTGCACCTGCAGGCTGGGTTTTTGCGACTCATGCACAAGGACCCCGAGGTCCCTCTGCACCGTCGCCTGCTGCAGTTTTTCGCCACGTAAGTAATAGTCCTTCCTACCATTCTTCCTACCAAAGTGGACCACCTCACACTTGCCAACATTAAATTCCATTTGCCATTTCCTGGCCCATTCGCCCAGCCTATCTAGATCCTTCTGCAGACTCTCCACACCCTCCGCACAATTTGCCTTTCCCCCAATCTTGGTGTCATCAGCAAATTTCGACACCCTACACTCGGTTCCCTCCTCCAGATCATCTATATAAATGGTAAATAGCTGAGGCCCCAGCACCGACCCCTGGGGCACCCCACTAGTCACCATCCGCCAATCCGAATAGCACCCATTGACCCCCACTCTCTGCCTCCTATTTGACAACCAATCCTCTATCCACGCTAACACCCTACCCCCAACTCCATGTCCTCTGACCTTCTGCAGTAACCTCTTGTGAGGTACCTTATCAAACGCCTTCTGAAAATCCAGAAAGACCACATCCACCGGCTCTCCTCTATCCACCGCCCTAGACACATCCTCATAGAACTCCAGTAAATTTGTCAGACACGACTTCCCTTTAATGAAACCGTGTTGCGTCTGCCCTATCAAGCAATTCCCTTCAAGATGCCTCGCAATTTCCTCCTTAATGACGGATTCTAACATTTTACCTACCACAGACGTTAAACTAACCGGCCTGTAATTCCCCGCCTTTTGCCTGGCACCCTTCTTAAACAACGGCGTAACATTAGCCGTTTTCCAATCCTCCGGCACTTCCCCGGAATCCAGCGACGTCTGGAAAATAACCACCAAGGCATCCACTATCACCTCCGCCATTTCTTTCAGAACCCTCGGATGCATTCCATCCGGTCCTGGGGACTTGTCCACAATCAGCCCCTCCAGTCTGTCGCGCACCACCTCTCTAGTAACAGTAATGTCATTAAGACCCTCCAGTCCTACCACCTTTCCATCGCTAACACCCGGCAAATTATTCACGTCCTCCTCCGTGAAGACAGAAACAAAAAAGTTATTCAAGACCTTAGCCATATCCCCATCCCCTACCACTAGGTCCCCTTTCTCATCCGCTAAGGGACCAACGTTCACCCTAGCCAGCCTCTTCCTTTTTATATATTTATAAAAACTCTTGCTATCCTTTTTTATATTAAGCGCTAGCCCAGCTTCATAGCTTCTTCTACCCTCCTTTATCAACTTTTTTGTCAATCTTTGTTGACATTTAAACCTTTCCCAATCCTCTTCTCGCCCACTGCTCTTAGCTACTCTAAATTCCTCCGCTTTTAATTTAACACTTTCCTTCACCTCCTTCGTTATCCACGGCTTATTACCTCTCTTCCTACTGTCCTTTTTAACCATCGGAATAAATTTCTGCTGAGCACCAAGAAAGATCTCCTTAAAGATCCTCCACTGCTCCTCAGCAGACCTACCTTCCAACGCGCTCCCCCAGTCCACATTCGCCAATTCTTCTCTCATCCTACCATACTCCCCTCTATTCAAACAAAGGACACGTGTCCGGGAACCCACTTTCTCCTCCTCCATCTGCAACAGAAACTCCACCATACAATGATCACTCTCTCCAAGAGGATCCTTCACCTCAAGGTCCCTAATTCTACCCGCCTCATTACATAGCACCAGATCCAAGATAGCTCGCTCCCTCGTCGGCTCCAACACACACTGTTCCAGGAAACTATCCCGGCAGCATTCCAAGAACTCCTCCTCGAGCCCACCTCGTCCAACATGGGTCGACCAATCAATATGCAGATTGAAATCCCCCATAACTACTGCCGTCCCATTCCTGCACGCCGCACTTATTTGCGCGTTAACAGCCCGCCCCACCTCCAGATCATTATTCGGGGGCCTATAGACGACACCCACCAGCGTCTTCCTCCCTTTGCTGTTCCTAATCTCCACCCACAACGATTCCACTTTCTGCTCTTTGGCTCCGATATCATCCCTTGCTACCACCTTGTTGCTGTCCTTAATCAGCAGAGCTACGCCACCCCCTCTTTCCTCCTGCCTATCCTTCCTAAACACTTGATAGCCCTGTACATTCATCTCCCAGTCCCTGTCACCTTGCAGCCACATCTCTGTAATGGCCACCAGATCGTATCCATTTGTGTCGATCTGCGCCACCAGCTCATCCACTTTATTCCGAATGCTTCGTGCATTCAGATAAAGCGCTTTCATCCCAGCCTTCTTCTGGACCCTATTTGCCGTAACGCCACCACTTGGGACATCCTCAGCCTCTTCCCTTACCTGTACCCTATCCTTAACTGTAGACCTCCTAACATCACCTACCCTCGCACCCTCCCCCCCCCTAATTAGTTTAAAGCCCTGTCTACAGTCCTCTTTACTCGATTCGCCAGCACTCTGGTCCCAGCACGATTCAGACCAACCCCATCCCGCCCGAACAAGTCCCACCTACCCCAATACTGGTGCCAATGCCCCATAAATTCGATCCCATTCCTCCCACACCAATCTCTGAGCCACCCATTCACTTCCTTTATCCTGTCAACCCTACGCCCGTCTGCACTCGGTTCAGGCAGTAGCCCAGAGAAGACCACCTTGTCGGTTCTACTTTTTAATTCCATTCCCAGCTTCTCATACTCCCTCCCCAGATCCTCAGTCCGCACTTTGCCTACGTCGCTGGCACCCACATGTACCACCACAACTGGGTTCTCACCCTCCCACTCCAGATTCCTCTGCAGCCCAGCTGCGACATCCTGTACCCGAGCACCAGGCAGACAACACACCCTTCTGTGCACTTTGTCATTGTGACAAAGGACAGTGTCAATACCCTTCACTCCACTATCTCCAATCACTACTACGTTCCTTTTCCCCTTCTCTTTGCCTATGTCCTGCTGCATCACTGTACCGTGTGCAGTTTGCTCACCAACCTCACCTGCCTCGTCCTCTTCCAGACTGGAAGCAAGAACCTCAAACCTGTTATGCAGATTAAGAGGCTGAGGCCCCCGCTCCTCACCCCCCTTCCTCCTCCCAGCAGCCCCCTTTTGTTCCTGACCCTTAGATTTAGACAGTCTAGGGGGGGTGGATGTCACTTGCACCCCATTGACAATGACACCCTCTCTCCCCCTGATGAGCCTCAGTGTCTGTAGCTCAGAGGCCAGCTCATCCACCTTGAGCTGGAGCTCCTCCAGCAACCTGCACTTACTGCAGACATGGTCTCTGGGAAGGACCCTGGGGTCCACCAGTTCCCACATCATACAGGAACCGCACATCACATGCCCCTCCATTATTCAATATAATTTGTTGTGGGAAAAAATGTTTTCCTTGTTTTTTGCTGTAGTAGTTTTGAAAAAAAAATTTTTTTTTTCCTTGTTCTTTCCACCTGGCCTTTTTACCTTCCAGCCCTTTTTGATATTAAGCCCTAATAGCTCACTCTGCTTCCCTCTCACTCCGCTGCCCGCTCCGACGCTGCCCGCTATCTACACCAGGCCTCCTTTTAAACTTGGCGCTGATTTAAAGCTGATGGGCCACAACTGCCTGATAATCACTCCCTCACAATTCTTAAAGCAGTAAATACAATAAGTAAATGCTTTAAACAGTTCTACAAAGAACAAAGTGCTTTAAACTTATTTTAAACAGGTTTTTAACAGGTAAAGTCTTAGCTTTCTCTCTGATGCTCCTTCCTCGTCTGCTCCAGCAAACAATGAGCCATGGGAAGATTTGGAATGAAGGGCGTGAATTTAAGAAGTTGAGCTGTTGCTTAATCAGGAACCACTGTAGGTCAGCAAGCACAGGACGATGGGTGAACAGAATTTGTTTCAAGTTTGGACACAGGCAGCAGGATGACCTGAAGCGTGTGGAGAGTAGTTCTTGGCAGTCTGCTGGGAATGTATTGAAATAGTCTAGGCATAAAAAGGGCATGGATGAAGGTTTCAGCAGCAGGTGAATTAAACATGAATTTACAGCTTCCTCATGAACACAACACACACAAGCACAAGATTTCAGAGCAAGAGTAGACTATTTGGTCCTTCAAGCTTCCTCCGCCCTCAATAAGATCATGATTGATCTGATTCTGGTCTCAGTTTCACTTCCCTATATATTGCCCATATCCTTGACCCCTTTGATCAATAATCTATCTAACCTAGGCTTTAATATGTTCAGTGATCCAGTTCCATTACTTCTGCATTAGAGAATTCAACAAAATAACCACACACAGAGAAGAAAATTGTCCTTATCTCAGTCTCAAATAGGAGATCCTTAATTTTTAAACTAGAATTTCCCCCACGATTCGAAACTCCTCAGCATTCATCCTGTCAAGTCCCCTCAGAATCTTATGTGTTTCATTCTCACTCCTTAAAACTCCAATGGATGGAGGCCCAATCTGTTCAATGTTCCCTCATAAGATAACCTTTCCTCCCAGGAATCAATTGAGTGAACCTTCTCTGAACAGCTTCTAATGCAATTAAAGCCTTTCTTAAATAAGGAGCCCAAAACTGTAAACTGAAGGTTTTGAGCACGACTGGGAGAACGAGCCAAGACAATGCAGAGAAAGCAAGCTTCCAGCAGAAGGTGCAAGAGAAAGAGAAGGATTTCCTGCTAGAGGCCATATCCTCAGAGGGAACTTATCTGTTGGAGAATAGATGGCTGGAGTTTTGTGATAGTTGGATGCACATTTGCACACTGATAAAAAGTAAAAGTTTATTGATTAGTCACAAGTAGGCTTACATTAACACTGCAATGAAGTTGCTGTGAAATTCTCCTAGTTGCCACACTCCGGTGTTTGGGGGTCAATGCACCTAACCAGCACATCTTTCAGACTGTGGGAGAAAACCGGAGCACCTGGAGGAACATGGGGAGTATGTGCATAGATAGTGACCTAAGCTGGGAATCAAACCCAGGTCCCAGGTTCTGTGAGGCAGCAGTGCTAGCCACTGTGCCACCATACCGATATTCAGAACTATGATGGCTATAATCTGAGTTTTCATTGGCAGCAAAGTGAGATTGCGTAATAACAGAATGAACTTCTGCAGTTATACATCGGTAGGACTCATTTGTGCTTCAATGGAAGCAGAAACACCATCTCGTAGATGCTGCATCATGGTTCCATAAGTTTGTAGATAGATTTTGACCACCATTTCATGTTGATAAGATTGAGCTCAAAACTCTGTGCAAAGCCTGATGCCATGCTCTTTGACATTAACTGCAGGCTTTCCCATTGCACTAAGCATTTCAGAGTGTACACCATCGGCCTTCTTCCAAAGACAGACCCATCAAGGTCCTGAACTGAGTTATCCAAGGCAAAATAGTGTGCAATCTCCACTCTGGTCAGCTTCCACCTCTCTTCTCATACAGCCCAATCTTAAGCACACTTCTGCTTAATGTCTCACCAAGTACAGATTCTGCCTCGGTAATATCCTCTCAATCAGACTGAGTAATGTGGTGATTGCAATTGTGAAATCAAGCCAAGGGATTGTTCAATGTCACCTTCTCCTTGCTCTTTACCATTGCCTGGGCACATTCTAGATGTGGAAGTATCTGAAATGAAAAAAGCGATGTGTTGGATTGTGGTTTTTGGGGGAGGAGAAGTTAAGATGTATGTACTTTCACTATCAGCAGTTTGTAAATTAGAAAAAAACTGAAGGATGAGGGAAAAGTGGGATGAGAGAAGGAATATTAGGTTTGCAGATGTCCTCACTTTCAATGGCTTCTACCCTATCATTGAACACGATCTCAGCAATGGCCTGTTCATAATGGCCAGCATCTCCTGCTTAAAAGTACAGCCATGGCCCTCCCCCCTGTTAATTCCTGTTGCCTCCTGTTGTCCTCTAAATTGTATTGCAAATAAGGTGAAATATGTCAATCTGTGTTCAATATCATTGGCTGATGCTTTTGTTATGCTTTGATAGCTGCCAGTGTGTAAAAACATTCAGATGTGAGTGTGCAATTTGCAACAATGCTAAGTATGTGGGCTCAGGTAGAGCACATGAATGTTGGGAATGAGTCTTGATTGATAGAGATTATCAATAGGTAGGTGATGGGGGTGTAATGAATTAAGAACATAAGAACATAAGAAATAGGAGCAGGAGTAGGCCATCTAGCCCTTCGAGCCTGCCCCGCCATTCAATAAGATCATGGCTGATCTGTCGTGGCTCAGTTCCACTTTCCCACCCTCTCCCCATAACCCTTAATCCCCTCTCTTATCAAGAACCCATCAACCTGCTTCTTAAAAATATTTAGCGAGGCAGCCTCCACCACTTCAACGGGCAGAGAATTCCAGAGATTCACCACCCTTTGAGTGAAGAAGTTCCTCCTCAACTCCGTTCTAAACCGCCTCCCCTTTATCTTGAGGCTGTGCCCCCTAGTCCTACTGTCTTTTTTGAGCGGGAAGAGTCTCTCCACCTCTATCCTATCCATCCCATTCATCATCTTATACGTCTCAAATGAGATCTCCCCTCATTCTTCTAAACTCTAACGAGTACAAGCCTAGTTTATTCAGCCTCTCCTCATAGCTCAATCCCCTCAACTCCGGTATCAGCCTAGTAAACCTCCTCTGCACTCCCTCCAGGGCCAAAATATCCTTGCGCAGGTGCGGCGCCCAAAACTGCACACAGTACTCCAGCTGCGGCCTCACCAATACCCTATACAGCTGCAGCAAGACCTCCCTACTTTTATATTCAATCCCCCTCGCTATGAAGGCCAGCATCCCATTCGCCTTCTTGACCACCTGCTGCACCTGCAAGCTGGGTTTTTGCGACTCATGCACAAGGACCCCGAGGTCCCCCTGCACCGTCGCCTGCTGCAGTTTTTCGCCACGTAAGTAATAGTCCTTCCTACCATTCTTCCTACCAAAGTGGACCACCTCACACTTGCCAACATTAAATTCCATTTGCCATTTCCTGGCCCATTCGCCCAGCCTATCTAGATCCTTCTGCAGACTCTCCACACCCTCCGCACAATTTGCCTTTCCCCCAATCTTGGTGTCATCAGCAAATTTCGACACCCTGCACTCGGTTCCCTCCTCCAGATCATCTATATAAATGGTAAATAGCTGAGGCCCCAGCACCGACCCCTGGGGCACCCCACTAGTCACCAACCGCCAATCCGAATAGCACCCATTGACCCCCACTCTCTGCCTCCTATTTGACAACCAATCCTCTATCCACGCTAACACCCTACCCCCAACTCCATGTCCCCTGACCTTCTGCAATAACCTCTTGTGAGGTACCTTGTCAAACGCCTTCTGAAAATCCAGAAAGACCACATCCACCGGCTCTCCTCTATCCACTGCCCTAGACACATCCTCATAGAACTCCAGTAAATTTGTCAGACACGACTTCCCTTTAATGAAACCGTGTTGCTGAGTAGTGGATGAGGCTAGTGGTGCAGCTGATAGGATATGGTATTTGAAAGTGTATTCAGTGACCTTGACAGTTTGTGTAAGATCATTAAACTTCTTCCTGCATGACATTCAGGTTCTTGGGAGCACACCCTTGCCATTGACCTCTGCTACCTTACCACTGCCCTCTGAGCATGAGTCAACACAGATTTTAGCCATTTCTAAGGATATAGGGCATATCACCTTTCCATCTCTTTCACCAAGGCATTTAGTGCAGCCCTACAGAGTCAGAAAGCCTTGGTGTAACTCTCCCATGGTCAAGCATTGTTGATTCTCCCACATCACTCAGGATGAATTCAACAGCACACCGTTACAACAAGCTTCTTCTTTAACAATTTTGGCTTTATGTTGTGCTCAGAATTAACAATGATTTCCCCCCGTCGCACACCCCCCAACCCCCAGCTGTCTCCAGCCAACGAATAACACAAGCTTCCAACTGTCCGTACCTTTGCTTGAACCGAGGCAGCATAAAGTTGACACTGTGCTTACACTTACAATCAATTGGTGTGGGTTAATCTCACACCATGATCCCTGCACCAGTTTGCCCTTTTTTATTTACATCAGTGAAAAAGTGCAATAATGTTTATCCTGGGGATACAAACAATAGCTTGGTCTTTCCAGTGTTGAAATGAATTGTGTCTCATTCATGACTTTATGTTGGACAGATCATTTTTAAAACCTCCCAACAGGATGAGGTTTTATTAGACTTTGGCAGATAGATGGGACTTCCTTTGGAAGCCGAGGAACTCCCCTAACTGGACGCCAGAGCGTGGAGGTGTAAGTGGACAGAAGACAGCAGCCCATGGCCTCTCACAAATGGAATCTAAAGGACCAATACAAGTCGATCAGAGACCTGGTGGTTTCACTGGGTTTCATCCTAAATTCTAGGTGTGAGTGCAACATGGAAACTAGGCATTCTGTCTTCTCCAGCCTCGAGAACTTCAGGATCATAGAATCAAAAAATCCCTATGGTGCAGAAGGAGGCTATTCAGCCCATTGAACATGCACCGATCACAATCCCATCCAAGCCCTATTCCCGTAACCCCACATATTTACCCTCCTAATCCCCCGATACTAATGGATAAGTTAACATGGTCAATCAACCTAACCCTCACATCTTTGGACTAAGGGAGGATACCGAAGCACCCAGAGGAAACCCATGTAGACATGGGGAAAATGTGCAAACGCCACAGACAGAGACCCAAGCTGGGAATTGAACCTGGGTCGCTGGCCCTATGAGGTAGCAGTGCTAACCACTGTGCCATTGTCCTATACGAGATAGGGCAATATTGTTACCAAAAGGTCATTATTTTCTATCTTCCACCAAGCTGTATCGTTCTTTGTGTTATTAATTGTGGGTGCCTGAGAGACCAATACATGATGAAGATTCTGCAGCTGAAGCACTGCACTAGAGGCTTTACTGCATAGATTTCAAAACTGCTGTGGCCTCTTTATTACTGATAGGTGCAATTTACTAAAGGTCACATGCTGGAAGGGTTTTATTTGAGGTGTCAAAACAATAAAAAAAACCTGTTAGTCTATATGATCGGTGAATATACAGAAGGATCACAGGGGAGTGCATTTTTTTCTGCAAGAACTAATAGAACTGTGAGGCCTCTGAGTTGGAAAATAATTTACTACGTGTAGTGAACTACAGTGGAAAATTGGTTGAAGGGGGTTTAATAAACTATTGGCCACAGGGCTCCAAGATTTATGGAATTCTTTATTGCAGCAAAGAATTGATGTTTTGTACTCCAAATGTTACTGATTTTTCTGAGTTATCACAAAGGACAGCCAAGTACTGTTGGTCAAGTGATTCTTTTCACTAATCCTCACTATTGATCATTTTAGTGCCAGGTTTGCAAATTATTATAGTTTAGAATCTGTATTCCACTGTACCCCGTTATCTTGTGTGTGCAATAGCTGTTCAGTCCAATACTTAAGGCAAGACAACGGCAGCATTCCACGTTTGCAATGTAGAAATCTTATTAAAATAAGGGGCAATGTTTGAAGAACAGATGAGCACTCTTTGTAATGAAGCCTTTAAATGAATTTAAGCAATATGCTTGTGAGGTCAGATACTGACAGGATACAGCCTGTAGTAAATCTTCAGAGGCAGAAATCCATTCATCAAAATTCCTTTATTTACAATCCCAACAGCAGTACACAGAATGCTAAAGGTCCGCAGTCTACCTTCAGGAGTGCCGGAGGAACTGACACTCCTGGCTAAATACAAGGAAAAGACTCCCTGATTGGCCTATCAATTGACTCCTTAATTACGGAGTTGATACTCCAATCGGCCTCAGTGGGCTAATTGAAGTCATTACATAGTCATATGATGCAAAAGCTTAATGAATTCACAAGCACAGAGCTCAGTAGTAATTCACATCTTCCATAACTTGCCTCTGAGATAATTTTCCGAGTAGCTAAGAATCTTTCCCACCAAAAGCGTATATCGAGAAACTAGCGGTAGCAGCAGGTGAGCTTCACTCCTGCCAATGTGAAAGCAGAAAATAATCCATGAGGTTGATTTGAAATGCGCCTGCTGTTAAAAACCAGGTGATTGCTTCTCTTGAAACCTGACTCCCACATGGTGCTTCACACTTTGACCTGCAGGTGGAGGCAGTGCCTGCCTTAAATAAGCAAGTATCTTGTGAACTTTTGTAAATTGGGGTCTTGCTACGCCAAATAGACCCTGATTGCTTGTTCAGGGAAGCTATTATGGTGATCAACAGGCTCCACAAGGAAAGTTGCAAATTCCGTTCCACTGGATTTCCCCCCTCTTCCCACCTGAAATCCCCTGTCCGTGACTTATATGTTTGTTATTGAGCCTTCCCTTACTGTCAGCTGTTGATCTGTAGTTGCCCAAACTGTGGGATTTTACGGCCTCGCTCACCCCAGAAGTGCAAAATCCCACCTGAGGTCAACGAATCTTTCTATTGTCTGTCCCTCACCTGCTTTGATTCTGTGGTGGGGGAGGGGGGGGAATTTCCAGCTGATTTTCAATTGATTTAGTCATGCAGCTGACCAATGGCATGTAGATAGGCCAGAGTGCCTAAATCCCCCTGACCTCTAACTCAAGCCAGTAAGTGCATTTCGCACTACCTCCATGCCTTCTAAAATCTGCTTGGGTTGTTTTCAACACCCACAAATCATTCTGTAGCTCAATTAGATTTCTCAGGATATTGCAATTCTGACTTAAAGAAAATGGGATTTCTGCTGTGTTCCCTCAGAGAAAGAGAGTGGTTTCCCAATCTCCATCCATAATTTTCTGGAGATGTAAGAGGAAGGCCTTTATGCCATTTTGCTAGAATTTTTATAGAAGGTACAAGTGTAGGTTGAGAAATGCCTGACAGAAATAATGATGTAGAGCAATGGTTCCCAAAATGTTGTCTGGGAATCAGTGATGGTTTGTGAGGGTCCTCCAGGTGATCCATGGTTGTTCCAAAACGCAAGTCTCTGACACGCAACGTCATGCTGTGGCCATTTGGGAGGCTAGGCCGGAATCCTCACTCCCACTCCTGGATTAATGCACACAACTTTCCGGCTTCTGCACGTACAGTGTGAATTGTTATTAGTGCTTTCCAACAATGATGTAATTTTATAAACAGGGTATCTTATTGTTGGAACATGCAACTGTAAGATTGGAATTTCGGAATGGGCTGAAAACAAAGAAGAGGAACCGGCTGAATGTGGGGCTGAACTGAAGCTCTCCAGCCAGGAGCCAGACATCGCCTCATTGGTGTTTCATCAAAAGCAGCATAATTTTCCATTACTTCTCTTTTTTGGGGGAGGCAGTAGCCAATAGAAGCAGGTAGGATTGATAGGTCTTTTACTCTACCTGAGTGGTCTATGGGTGAAAAAGTTTGAGAACCAGTAATGTGTGGGTGTAATCAACTCCTTTAATTTCTAGCATAATCTTATTGACAACATCACTACCAGAGTTACACAGGGCAACATCCTAGTCCCAAATATCTTCAATAGCTTTTTATATGAGTGTTTCTCCTTAATTATATCAGAAGGGGGGCTGTTTGATTGCACAGCTTACATTAGCAGCTCTTCAATAATAAAACAACCTGTGTCCACATGAAGCAAACAGCTGATAAACATTCAGGCTTGGACAAATAAATGAGCACAAAAAAAAACCAAATAACCAGAGAGAGAGTTAACATCCTCCCTTGACATTCAGTGTGTTACCAGCTCTGAGTCCTGCACAGTGACCATCCCTTGGGGTGATCACCCTTGACTGGAAACGCTACTGGAACAGCAAGCTGAGGCTTCTCTGACCTCGCCTACAGCTGGTATTCTCCTGTCCCACACCAGTGAACAGTGATTTGGCTGAGCGCCAAATTCTCTGTTTTCGCTGGCAGCAGTGGCAGGGTATGAATGGCTGAAGAATTCCACCAGATATTCCAGTGAGTGACTAACCTCCTGACTCCCCCAAAGCCATTTCACCATGTGTAGGGCGAAAGTCAGGCTGTGATGGAACATATGTACAATTTAACAACTAATTTTATGATGACAAACAATTTGAAGAAAATAGATTTGACATAGCTCTGCTATGTTTCTTATTCTTAATATTCAAGTGTGATAAAACATTAAAAATCTCAATTAATATCAATCACCATAGTCATTTTAATATTTCTGACTGCAATTTTAAAGAAAAGTTATTGTTAATGTGGAATCCGTAGTCTCACACCAACAGCTCTCCCCCATCTCATGCAGTTTAAGGTAATTACATGATTGTGGTTAAATCCTAACCTTTCTATAATTGTTTTGCAGCATATTTGAAGTAAATTTTATGTAAAAGAGTCATAAATAATCAAATAGCTGCTGTGATAAGACAGGCATCACTGTGTAATTACTGGTTACAAATGTGAAAAGGGCACAGGTGCTGAAATCCACAGGGGGATTGTTGGTATGGACAGCCTCAGTTTCTAGTTAACACTGCCTGGTCTAGAAATCTGAACACATACTGTGTTTGTTATCATGTGTAGGAGGCCCGGGGAATCACACCATAACAATCTTGGACATACCTCAGAAGAAATAACTTGGCTGAATTCAGCTTATACTTGTTCTCTCATTTACCACCAACTGGTCTCAACCTTTAGTATGGCGACAGGAGGTTGCACACTGTGAAGGGCTTCATGTTAATACTTAGCTTAAATAATTAGGCCAGAGCTACATGGTGAATAAAATGTTTTTTTTGCAGGTGTTATGTCTGACGCAAAGGATTGGTTGAAGCACCCTTATTAACATGGTCTATTTCTACCTCCATAACATTGCCTGACTCATATCCTGCCTCAGTTCATCTGTTGTTGATACCTCCATCCATGCCCTAAGCTATTCCAATGGAGCATCTTGGGATGTTTTGTAGCAGTAAAGATGCTGTGTAATATCAGGAAGAATTGACACACGGTCATCAAACTGAAATATTAACTCTGCGTTTTCCTCAACAGATAATGGCCAGGATTCTCCCCCAAAAAATCCAAGTGCCCAAAGTGCGGGAAACAGGAATATTTCCTGCCCGGTTTTTGAGCATACTTACCAGTGCAAATCTCTGACACTCCGAGCAATGCAGTGCCTCTGCGGGATTCAATCTGGTAAGCAGGGGGCAGGGGCTATTCACGCCGAGAAGCCGGCAGCATAGCACTGAGCAGGCCAATTTCAACATGATAATCAGCTCTGTGTCAATTTCCGGTGTAGAACTGACTACACTTTAAAAAACTGCCTGGGAGACTAAGATGCTCTTTTGGAGAGTCAGTGCAGACTGCTGGTGTCTCACGGAGCGCAGCGGGCTGGGAGAATCCCAGCCAATATCTGACTTAATGAGCATTCCCAGAACTTTTCACCTTTTATATGGGTGGCATGGACAAGTTGGGCCAAAGGGCCTGTTTCCATGCTATAAAACTCTACGAAGTGTGATAAGTATCTAGAATAGTCCCTGGTAAATTCACAACACTAATCTTCTTGGAGGTTCTCTCCAACTCTTATTGTAAGCACCGAGAGATGTGGGCAAATTGTAACTTACGACAGCGAGTCATTGGGTTGGCAGCTTCACATACACCTCACCTCATGGTTCTTTTCACTGGCTTCAATGGAATAAAAATCTGGGCATGATTTATCACTGGTGGCCAATTAATTATTGCTCATTTCCTGCCACTCAGAGTTCAAATCAGCCCTATAGCCTAAGTGTTATCAATGTTGGAAATGCACTATGGTTAGGTAGGGGTGTAGAATATTGGAAAGATGTGCCCTGGCTGATTTCATGGCCTTTTGTTATCCTTGATGCATTTGTGTTCTGATAACTCTGATGCCACCTCAGTCACATTTTCAACTTTTATTATTTCCTTCCATTAATATTGTTCCCCAAAGGTATGGAAGCAGGAAGTTTTGTGCAGAACACAATGTTCCCAGCTACAGTTCAGATAATTACTTTCTATTTGTGTCACGCTTAAAAAGCGCTTTTGCAAATCTCTTGTGCATCCGAAAATTTATGTTTGAATGGACCCGGGATACGTGTAAAAATTACATTATGTAGAATTTTACAAAATAGGAATAGTCCATTTAACTTAACTAATCCATACTGATGTTCATGCTGTCCATGAGCTTTCTCCGACCTTAACCATTATCAATGTATCCTAATATTCTCCTCATGTACTTAGCTAGCTTTCCCTTAAGTGCATCTCTGCAAATTGCCTTAAGCACTTCATGAAGTAACGAGTTCCACATTCTCTCCACACAGGGCAGCATGGTGGCAGAGTGGTTTGCACTGCTGCCTCATAGCACCAGGGACCTGGGTTCAAGGTTCAATTCTAGTTTTGGGTGACTGTTTGGAGTTTGCATGTTCTCCCTGTGTCTGTATGGAGTTCGTCCGAGTGCTCTAGTTTCCTCCCACACTCCAAAAATGTGCAGGTTACGTGGATTGGCCATGCTAAATTGCTCCTTAGCATCCAAAGGTGTGTAGGTAGATGGATTAGCCATGGTAAATGTGTGGAATTACAGGGATAGGGCATGAGTTTAGGCCTGGGTTAGATGCTGTTTCGGAGATTCAGTGCAGACTCGATGGGCCGAATGGAGTCTTGCAACATCATGGGGATTCAATGATTTTCTTAGGTTAAGGAGGAGAAAATCATCAAAACCTCTTGTTCTTGATTATTATCCAAAAACTCCAATAAGTTTAGATGTTGAGGGAGTAAAGGATTGAGTTTGGCTGTGCTGACCATTGCAGTTGAATAGGTTGCATGGTTCACATATGAGAGTTGGGCTTTTAGGTAAATTATTTGAGATCCAGTGCCAGTGGTTGGTTGACCCATTAGGAATCAACACCTTAGGAAAAGAAGGCAAAGTGGAAAAGAGAAAACAGAAGAATGTATTAATTGGGAATAGCAATTCAACTGATTCACCTTTCCCTGTTATCAGTTTAGCAATGATGCTGGCCATTGCTTATTTCTTTTCACCATAAATCTGCATGTTTCCATTCACTGGAATCTGTCCAGTTTCTTTTTGGATACCATAAATTAGTAATTATTGCAGCAGATGGGATTTCATACCATGAGTTACTTGAGCAATGAAAAAGGTATTCTGCATTAAGTTCACTACCGTCATACAGTTAGTAACAAGATGATGCAGGTCACGTTGTAGGGACAAGATAAAGGAGTGAAATGCTAAAGGGCCCTCAGCCTAATATAACTTAACTTCCATCCAAGAATGTGAACACTTCCCCCTCTGTTTTAAAATATTTCCAATATAGAATCCCTACAGTGCAGAAGGAGGCCATTTGGCCCATCCTCTCTGCACCAACCACAATCCCACCAGGCCCTATCCCCATAACCCCATGCATTTACCCTAGCTATTCCCACTATATGATCCACTTTTGAAATGCCATTGAAATGGAGCTTTATTCATTTCTGTCATACACTGTATTAATATTCTGTTCAAGTACTGCTGAAATTCTTATCTATTGCACTATGCTCAAATGTTTTCCTTTAGACCTTAAGACGTAGGAGCAGAATTAAGTCACTCGGCCCATTGAGTCTGCTCCGCCATTCAATCATGGCTGATATTTTTCTCATCCTCGTTTTCCTGCTTTTTCCCCATAACCCTTGATCCCCTTATTAATCAAGAACCTATCTATTAAAGACACTCAAGGCCTCACAGCCTTCTGCAGCAAAGATTTCCACAGATTCACCACTCTCTGCTTGAAGAAATTCCTCCTCATCTCTGTTTTAAAGGATCATCCCTCTAGCCTGAGGTTGTGCCCTCTGGTTCTAATTAGGTTAATATACATTTTTATTTAAACTTAATTTATTAATTACTGTAATTATAACTATGCCTTGATTTTTTAATGTGACATATTCTTGATTTTCTAATGTGACACATTCTACTTATTACATCTACAAAGCATTTAACGAGGTATTGTGGTGTGGTGATAGCACCTCTATTTCAGGGTCAGAAGCTCTGGGTTATAGTCCCACTTCAGGACTTGATGGCCATGGAAGGTGCATTCATAACATGGCCAAACAGGTTGATTATCTGCTTGTAAATTCTTCCAATGTGCCTGATGGCAGGTGGTAAAAGCGGGTAAGCTTCCCGATCAGCCATACTGCAGAAGGCAATGGCAAACTGCTGCCGTACTTTGCCACACATGATCATGGACCAATCCAACAGAAGCCATAGGACATGAAACCTGAACTAGGAGGAAGAAACATCCTCTCTGACCAGAGAGAGACAAATTAAGTAAGCACGTGGTTTTGTGAGGATTGTGGACTTTCCTTTAGTGCAGGAAGCCATTTAAAAAAAAAATTCATTCATGGGCATGGGCATCGTGGCTGGCCAGCATTTATTGCCCATCCCTAGTTGCCCTTGAACTAAGTGGTTTGCTAGGCCATTTCAAGGGGCAGTTGGCTTCCACAGCCTTCTGCAGAGGCCACATTGCTGTGGCTCAGGAGTCACATAAAGGCCAGACCACTAAGGGTGACAGATTTCATTCCCTAAAGGACATCAGTGAACCAGATGGGTTCTTGCCACAATTGACAATGGTTTCATGTCATCAGTGGATTTTGGTTCCATATATTTTTTATGGAATTCAAATTCCACCATCTGCCATGGATTCTAACCCGGGGTCCCAGAACATTAGCTGAGTTTCTGGATTAATAATCTGGTAGTAATATCATTGGGCCATCACCTTTCCTGATTGCACAGGCATTGCTTTGTGCATGCTGTATGTGAATTCTGAAATCACTCCTTCAATATCCAGTTGGTGTGCAACCATACTCAGCATATAACTTGGGTGAATGTAGAAGTCATGATATCTTCATTCTGTGGCAATCTGTTGTAATGTTAATAATTGAACAATCATGGTCCATGATTCCAGTGCCCAATCAAGCACACAAGAACAAAATACGTATAATGAAAACCTTGTTGCTGTGTGAAAAGTGATACATTATTGAGGTTTTTGAACATATCTTGGGTGGAGCTTGCAGTACGCAGCAGGGTATCAATATTTGTGGTGGTCTGCTGCATGGTGCACAACCCCGCCACCAAGAGGACACATCTCTTGACAGGAGGAGGAGGGAGTAAGGAGGTAAACAATACATTCCCTCTCTGACTGGACTACCATGATCGACTCATCTAAATGTAGTACCAGTGATCTCATTCACCAACTGTTCCACACTCTTTACCTCTCCTCTTTTACTGACTGTTACAGTATCCTCTTAGCTTCAATGTTTAAATTTAATCAACCACAAAACAAACATTCCAAATCAATTTATAAATCAAATCATCCAATTACTAACCACCCTTGTGCATTCTTTCATGCCTGTCTTCCATGTGTCTTTGTCAATCCTAGTGTTCCTTTTGTATGCATCCCAGTGGCTAATGGGAGGCTGCTGATTTTCATGGACAAGACTCCAGATGGCCTTGTCAGATGACCTTGTGCAGTGTCGGGCCTTAACTTCAAACTGCAGTATCTCTAGGCATGGGTAGCAGCTGTTCAAACTTGCTGATAGGCAACAGAAAGGGTAGAGTGCCTGTCACTGGATGACAATTCTGTAATCCTTAAAGAAGACAGCTGATTTGTACTCACTGAAGCAACTGCAAATGCCTGCAAAGGTGCCTCAGCAATTCCAGTAATGCATTGGAGGACATTTTGCTGGGCTGCTGTGTGACCCTTTAAACACTGGTATCCAGAGCCATTATGACAGCAGACTGAGATCTCAATGCAGCACTCTGATATTGTGTGGCTTCTACATGTGCTCCAACAGAAGCAGAAACATTGGTCATGAGAGCCTGCATTATTGTTGGGTCCACAAATGTTCTCATGGAGTTGGCCATCACTTCTACACTGTTGTAGGACTCTGTGCCAAGGTTCTTCTTGACCTTTCCATGTTTCTTGACATTGATTACAGGCTTTTTGGTATGCCTTCCAATGCACTAAGCATTTTGATGTACATATCCATAAGCCTTCTTCAGTACGCCATTTCATTAAAGTCCTCACCTGGAACCTCTATACCTCAGGTTGTGTTGTGTCCTTGCTTTCCAGTGAATAGGCATCTACACTGCCTATATCCCCTGCCTTGGTTGCTGTCACTCATACTGTGTTTCATCGCTTGTAGATCTCACCTCTAAGTTACTTACCATTTACTTGTACAGAGTTTCAGCATCTGAGCTACCAGTATGAGAGTGAGTAAATGTATCTCCTTCATCACGGTTTTTCCTGCTCTTCCACCACTTGTTCTTCCACCACTGCCTGGTCAGGTTGGAGTTAAGTTTAAGTTTATTTATTTATCAAGTTTATTTATTTATTAGTCACAAGTAAGGCTTCCATTAACACTGCAATGAAGTTACTGTGAAATTCCCCTATGTATCCCTATGTATCTGAAGGGAGAAATGTACAAGAGTAAGGTTTTGATGAAGGAAAGGGGGAAAGTAAGAGGTGGCATGCATAGACCATCTGTAGCTTGGAAACTCGATGAGTTTGTGAATCAGCAAATCCTTTTATGTCAGCCTGTATGACGTGAAGCCCACAGAAAGCATGGCCTCCCAGTGTTTCCTGTCCTCTATCATGGAAATCTTCAAAGACTGTATGCGGGAGATTCTGGACAAACTATTAACTCTGGTAAAGTTCACCAGTTACTTCAAGTTGAATAAAACTCTGGGAAACAATGGTTTAATGGTTGTATTTGACTCTGAAGTGTACATGATTATGTTTCTGGCCAGCAGCATGAGGAAAGATGTCATCATCCTCATCTAAATAAAGGGAAAGTGGGAAGGAGAAATCAGAAATAGGCAGCCCAATGCTTGTTAATGTGACAACAAAGTTCTGCCCAAGGTTATTGCCAATTGGGTCAAGTTTGCTTTAGAGTTGATGATCCATCCTGATCAAATCTGTGCTTTATCTGACAGAAAGATCTCTCATAACCTTGTGTTACTCAGGGATACAATTCCCTGTGTATGGACAACTGCCTCACTAACTTAGCTATGATGTGAAAATGCCGGTGTTAGACTGGGGTATGCACAGTAAGAAGTCTCACAACACTAGGTTAAAGTTGAACAGGTTTATTTGGCTGCACAAGCTTTCAGAGTCTTGCTCTTTCAAAGAACAAAGAACAACCCAGCACGGGAAACAGGCCCTTCGGCCCAACAAGCCCGCGCCGCCGCATCACCCTATGCTTATTCTACCCTGCGTGTCTACGAATAGAACCCCTGACTTAGCCAGCTTCAGGGGAGAATAGTGTCAATTTGGTAAAACCAATCAGCCTAAGAGCACATCTTTGGGGTGTGGGAGGAAACCGGAGCGCCCGGAGGAAACCCACGCATCCGCAGGGAGAATGCACAAACTCCCACAGACACAGGCCCAAATCCATGTATCTGCACAGCTAGTCACCGAGCTGTTGCGGCGCCCTTCTACCAGTCCAGGATCAAGCACACACACCGACACGAAGTACTAGGCCACTCCTGGAACCTCCAAGAGTAGCCCACGCACGACCCACCGTGTGCATGCCCCTCGTTTGACAACGAGGTGGACCTCCACCTGCGGAATAAAAGACAAAAACGTTAATCACAAGCCTGCCTTTCCGGCCTCTCCCGAGGTTCTAACCCTTATTTAATACCCCTACCATAACCCTCCATCCTCGTTTCACTCATGTGCCTATCTAACTGAACCTTAAACGAGTCCAACGTTCCCTCCTCCACCACCCTACTCGGTAGCGCGTTCCATACCCCCACAACTCTCTGCGTAAAGAACCTTCCTCTCATATCCAAATTATATCTCTCCCCCCTCACCCTTAAATCATGTCCTCTTGTATTTGTTACCAATCTAGGGAGCAGTCTCTCACTATTGACCCTGTCTATTCCCTTCAGTATCTTATATACCTCTATCATGTCCCCCCTCAATCTCCGTCTTTCCAAGGAGAACAGTCCCAGTTTCTCCAACCTTTCCTCGTACCCCAGCCCCTCCATGCCAGGCAACATCCTGGTAAACCTCCTCTGCACCCTTTCCAGAGCCTCCACGTCCTTCCGGTAGTAAGGCAACCAGAACTGGACGCAGTACTCCAAATGCGGTCTAACCAACGTTCTATACAACTGAAGCATTAGACGGCAGCTTTTAAACTCTATCCCCCTTCCTATAAAGGCTAGCATTCCATAAGCCTTCCTGACAACATTCTCCACTTGTGTTGCAACCTTCATGGATTTGTGAACCTGCACTCCCAGGTCCCTCTGTGTTTCTATACTCCTAATTTGTCTACCTTTAATCACATAGCTCCTCTCTACATTATTCCTTCCAAAATGCATCACCTCGCATTTGTCAGGATTAAATTCCATCTGCCACCTATCTGCCCACTGCACCAACCTATCTATATCCTGTTGTATCACCTCACAATCCACTTTGGTACCCGCCAGCCCTGCCATCTTGGTGTCATCAGCAAACTTGCTGATCACACCACCTACGCTCTCTTCCAAGTCATTTGTGTATACTACAAAGAGGAGAGGTCCCAGTACTGAGCCCTGCGGCACACCACTGGTCACTGGTGAGCGAGGACTTGTGTTCACAAACAGGGCATATACAGACACAAACTCAATTTATAAAATATTGGTTGGAATGCAAGTCCTTACAGGTAATCAAGTCTTAAAGGTACAGACAATGTGAGTGGAGAGAGGGCCAAACGCAAGTTACAGAGGTGTGTATTGTCTCTAGCCCAGGCCTGGGCTTGCAAAATTTCACTAACTGTCTTGGCTGGAGACACCTCTTTAACTTGTGCTTGTCCCTCTCTCTACTCACATTGTCTGTACCTTTAAGACTTGATTACCTGAAAAGACTCTCATTCCAACCATTATCTTATAAATTGAGTTTTTGTCTGTATATACCCTGTTTATCAACACAAGTGAGACTCCGAAAGCTTGTGCTGCCAAATAAACCTGTTGGACTTTAACCTGGTGTTGTGAGACTTCTCACTTGCTTCGACAAGGCGAGGATGTGGAGCAGACTATCTTGCACGTATATAAGAACAAGGAGCAGGAGTAGGCCATCTGGCCCCTCGAGCCTGCTCCGCCATTCAATAAGATCATGCTGATCTTTTCAAGGACTGAGTTCCATTTTCACACCCGCTCAACATCACCCTTAATTTCTTTACTGTTCAAAAATTTATCTATCTTTGCCTTAAAAACATTCAATGTGTAGTCTCAACTGCTTCACTGGGCAGGGAATTCCACAGATTCACAACCCTTTATGTGAAGAAGTTCCTCCTCAACTCAGTCCTTAATCTGCTTCTCCTTATTTTGAGGCTATGCCCCATAGTTCTAGTTTCACCCGCCAGTAGAAACAACTTCCCTGCTTCTATCTTATCTATTCCCTTCATAATCTTATATGTTTTTATAAGATCGCCTTTCATTCTTCTGAATTCAATGAATATAGCCCCAATCTACTCAGTTTCTCCTCCATAAGCCAACCCTCTCAACTCCAGAATCAACCTAATGAATCTCCTCTGCACCCCCTCCAGTGCCAGTATATCCAGTACACCCGGAGTGTACACAGTACTCCAGGTGTGGCCTCACCAGCACTTTATACAGCTGCAACATAACCTTGCTGTTCTTAAACGCCATTCCTCTAGCAATAAAGGACAAAATTCCATTTGCCTTTTTAATTACCTGCTGCATGATGGATATCTCCAGAGGTTTGGTGAGCGAATCCACAATTGGATTCAACAGTCCTGCGAGTTTGCCTGGAAGGCCTCCTGGCCCCATGTGAATAGAGGACATGTCTCCTCCTGCTATACCAAAGTCTCCAGCGTTGTGCCTGAAAACCTCAGAGCAAGCTTCCTGTCCTGTTGCATTGGTTGGTATTCTTCCAGCTCAGGAAGTCTTTCCCATCTACTTGCAGCACCTGTCCCAGCAGAAAGCGCTTGGGCTGCCTTTAAATAGTGCAAGCTAGTTTTTAAGTAATGCCAATCTCGAATATGGCTCCCCTGCTGAGACATGCAGCCACTCAACAGCACATTTCATATTGGTCTGCATGCTACTATCATTTAAGTCGTCAGCAGCATGAAGTTTATGTGCTGCCTGCATCAGAACAAACTGGTTAATTGTGCATTGTGATCCCCATGCATATTTTGATTGGCTGTCAATTTTTTTTAT
The DNA here is from genome assembly GCF_965287045.1 of Carcharhinus amblyrhynchos. Classification (NCBI taxonomy): domain Eukaryota; kingdom Metazoa; phylum Chordata; class Chondrichthyes; order Carcharhiniformes; family Carcharhinidae; genus Carcharhinus; species Carcharhinus amblyrhynchos. Next base: position 40,355,249 of record NC_137337.1, on the reverse strand, counting down.
CTCTATCTAAGTTTATCACTTAAATTACAGCTTTCAAGCATAAAAAATAAACTGAAAACTGTTGTGAGTCCATGTAAAGTTGAGAACATAAAATATGAATTCAAATCAATACTGATAAATAAATGCAAGAAGCATGCAATGCAATTTCGTGAAAAGTCAAATACCGTGGATGCTGGAAGTCTGAAACTAAAAATGGAAAATGCTGGTAACATGCAGGCCTGACAGCATAAGTGAAGAAAGAAACAGAGTTAACATTTCAACTTGACGACCTTTCATCATAAAGTGTTCCACATTGTCCCAACTGCCATTGAACATGACACTGTCATGCTCCATGAGAAGGAGAGAATCATGAGTAACACCAATTTTCCCATGCACAGAGGCTTGGAAACTGACCAACAGAGTACTTCAAAATCATGCTGCCCTCTCTAGGAAACAGCAGCTAATATCCATGTGGCTGGTTTCTCACAATCCAGTAATCTCTCCTCCAGCAAAATCATCAGGAGTGCAAATTCACCATTCCAGGACAGTGGCTCCCTTGAGCCTGAAACTACCATTGTCCCATCACCGCTGTTCTGCCAGTGCCCTTACTATTTCCCATCACACCCCAAGCTTGAACTGGGCCTTCCATACCCAGAGCTGTCTGAGGTTGTTGTATAGCTCTGTAACCTGAAAGAGTTGAGCAGCCTTGCTAATTAGTCCTGTTAGGCTCTATAACAGATCCCTGCTCACTTACTGTATCATCTTAATACCAATATCATCAAGCAAATCATTGATGCAATGGCTGTCGGGGTGTTTGACCGAATTAGCACTTTTTACCTTTAATTGTTGCTTAAGAGATCTGTAACAAGACAAAAAATATTGTGCATGTAACTCAACATTGTATTGATCACATAAAAAAATTAGAACAAAAATGAATAAAAACTCAACTGAAATTGAAAATTTGCAATTGAACATTATTAATAACTGTGTATAATCATTTTACATGAAATCCCTTTGTCCAAGATTTTAACAAAGGTGATAACCTGTTTAAAACAAAATTCATTTGTTGAAATAAAGGTGCAAGGTTTTTCATGCCTTCAAACCTTTCTGCAGAAATTGAAAGGGGGGGCGGTTTAGAACGGAGTTGAGGAGGAACTTCTTCATTCAAAGGGTGGTGAATCTCTGGAATTCTCTGCCCGTTGAAGTGGTGGAGGCTGCCTCGCTAAATATTTTTAAGACGCGGGTTGATAGGTTTTTGATAGGCAAGGGGATTAAGGGTTATGGGGAGAGGGCAGGAATGTGGAACTGAGACATGACAGATCAGCCATGATCTTATTGAATGGCGGGGCAGGCTCGAGGGGCTAGATGGCCTACTCCTGCTCCTATTTCTTATGTTCTTATGAAACTTGAGACAGACTGTGCTAAATTGAAACAAATGAGCAATTACATGATTTCCAAAATGTCTGCAGAAATAGCATGCAGTAAGTGCAAGAAAATTCCAGTAAATTTTAAAGTAAAGAATTATTCAATCTGAATTGAATAGAATCCCTACAGCACAGAAAGAGGCCATTCAGCCCATCAAGTCTGCACCGACCACAATCCCAACCAGGCCCTTTCCCCATATTTACCTACTAATCCCTCTAACCTACGTATCTCAGAACACTAAGGGGCGATTTTAGCATAGCCAATCAACCTAACCTGCACATTTTTGGACTGTGGGAAGAAACTGGAGCACCCGGAAAAAATCCACACAGACACAAGGAGAATGTGCAAACTCCACACAGACAGTGACCCAAGCTGGAAATCGAACGCAGGTCCCTGGAGCTATAAAGCAGCAGTGCTAACCACTGTGCTACCATGCCACCCAGTTAGCCTGAACATGTCAGTAACAACACTGATTCTGTGATATGATCTATGCTTTCATGATTCTTATCCCATGAATAAATTAAAAATTGAAAGCAACTCTTGCTGAATATAAGCCAATGTTTTAAAGATTATTCAAGGAATAAAACGCAGTAATGTCTATGCTTTAATAAATGTATTTTATATATTCTTTTCCTGAATAATTTTCCTTATATTGTACAATTAAAGCTTTCGTGTTCCAGACCTACAAACCTGGATTGAGCCTTATTTTGTTATTGCTCAGCAGTTGTGAATTGGAAGTCACTGAAGGATAGTTGGGCTGACTCTTGTCACCTATCAGCTCTGCTGTCTTCACTTCCTGGTACTCCTTTGCTGATGTCAGGAACCCATGTGGTATGCGAATCTGCACTGGGAAAGCCTACATTTGTGCTTACTAATTAGTATGTCATTGTACTGTCTCACAGTTCAACTTAAAAATAATAACCATTCAGAAATAACATTCAAAATCCAAAAATAAAACTTGCAGGATATACTTATTCATTTCTATGAAGATAGTTTGAGTATTCCTGCATTATTTTTAAATGACTGCCAAAGAGGCAGGTGTCAAAAGGTATTGTTAATAAGACAAAGAGTACTGTCACTGATTCCCTTGGAATGATGTTGATTTGAAGAACAGATTTTCATGAAAGCTTGTCAAACCTGATGTTTTCACCCCAGAGAAAGTGTCACTCAGCTACTTTCAGCTGAGCAATCGCTGAGTTACTTTCTTGGCAATGTGCCAGGTAGAATCTCTGCTTGAAATTTTATTCCTTAATGTATCCAACAGTTGCATGTTTACTACTGGGAAAGGATCTGTGCACCGGCTCTTATACATTATTCTTCATATGAGTGTAACATTTCCTCACATTTTTCAATTACAGCAGTCACCAGTCTTTCTGCACCAACCATTGAGTGCAGTCGACAAAGACGGCTAAGCAATCTGCTCCCAGGTCTCTGCCAATGTTGTTTTGAACTGGTAACCAGGAGATGTGTAAAAAATAACAATCATCTTGAATCAACATAATGTTGCTGAATTTGTATTAGCAAAGATATTCAGTGTTATTACAGTGATGAGAAATCTTGGCTGTAACATTGAACAATGGTACATTCATAACTGTAACGTAGGTGAAGTTTTAATGTGGATTCATGTCTAAACAAAATGTGATCTCAGATCTATTAAGTATTTCACTTACAATGTTAGCAACCAACAGGGAGCAAGCACTGCTTAAATGAGCATCCCTGGTATGCAGTTTGCAAATATTATAATGGAGATTATGTTCGAGACAGCATTAAGGGGTGATGGGGTGTAAACCATATGGGTGGAATTTTGCACTCTGTGCACAGACGCTGGCTGAGATGAGAAAGCTGGCGTGTAGCTCTCCTGTGGGACAGTCAAGTTTTATGGCACTCTGTGCACAGAAAATCTGGGGGTGTGGTCTTTGCCATCATGATGGCAGAGCAAGGCCTAATAAAGTCATAAACTTTATTAGGCTGGCTCCACTGAGATTGGGGCACAGTTTTTCATGTATGCTGAAAAGAAGACCATCCCTAGTGATGCATGACCCCCTTCCACCTGCCACTTGTACAGGGGCAATACCTCCGCCACAGATAAGAGGAACACCCTCTTCCGCAAGCAGCACAGCAAACCCTCCCCCCAATGGATAAGGGGAATTTTCCCCACCCCCCCAAGCATCGGGGCAGCTCTCATGGCTGTGAGGAAATCCCCCCCAACAAGCACCAGAAACCGCCCCCCCCAATGGATAAGGAGACCCAAAAGCACTGGGGCACTCCTGCACACACATAAGAGAAGCTGTCCCAATGGAGCGCCCCAGAGGCCCTGCCCCAGCACTGCCAGGATACCCGAGGGGTAACGGCAGGGTACTTCCTGGGCATGTTCCTCTCCCTCTTTCCCAAATGGCTATACTTTACATTCCAGTTGGGTTCCCCTCAGCTGGTTCACTTTTTGCAAAAGCAATTGTAAACATTGTTGGTGTGACATCATCTTGCATGGGGGGGAGGAGGGATTCTTAATGTGGGAGGAATATATGGCAGGGAAGCCCTTTAATTACATGATAATTAATTAATATGTATTGAAATGAGGTTCCTGCTGATGGTATTCTTATGTAATGATGTGTGAAAGGCAACGTCAGAGGCACGCTCCTCCATCCTGGGATGTGGTCGCTCACATCTGTAAGCTTCTCTAGAATGCACTGCAGCTGCAAGGGCTTTGGAGGAGAAGTGTGGAGCTCTTGGCTGCAAGAGTGAATGTGTGTCCAGGTCAGGACCTTCGACCCTATGAGGTAATGGTGGGGCAGGTAATTTCCTGTCCATCCTGCTACAAGATTCGCTGAGCTCAATGCAGATACATAACAAATGAGCCTTGCGCTCATCATGAGATAAGAGCACCATTGGCGATACACACATAATAAGACCATTGTTTGGCAGTGAGATGTCTGATGTTCACTTCATTCCTGATATTATCGAGGCCCTGTTGCCTCTTGCTGCTCAGGCTCTTGCTCCTCACGGTCCTGTGCCAAATAGATTGCATATAATTACCTATTCCACTGCTCATTGGGAATCACACTACTTTCCCAGAATGGAAAACTCCACCTATAGTCTGTGGTGGCAGTCAGGGAGATTGGAGTCAAAACCAGAAGAATATAAGTTATCAGAGGAACCAAAGAGAATGGCTTTACTATTTCTCACATTGATTTGGAGGACATCTTGGCTCATCCTCGTATTATTAATCAACAAATAATTGGACAGTGTGGAACAGCCTCAGGATCAGTGAAGCAGACAGAGAGTTGGGAGTTGAGAGAGCAGAGATCTGCAGAAGCAAAGGCTGCTATGTTGAAAGCCTTAATTTGGAGCATGTGAAAAGTCATTACTTGTTTACATTTAGGGCTGAATTAATGTGGCAGAAGTGAAAGGGTTGAAACAAGAAATTTTCCAATCTGGAAATCACGTCCTATGGAAAGGACCCTGCCTGCCATTTTGCATTCCAGGGAGAGAGGGGCGGAATGGAGTCTGACCTGCTGCTTCCAGTGACAGGCCTGAGCCACTAACAGAGGTGGGCTAATGGTCAGACTGGCAGACTGGAAGGCCTCCTATCACTCACTGGGACATTGGTCCAGTGTTAATTAAAAGGCCCTTAAACCTTTACCCCCACCAACCCCATATGCTCTCTCTAGTTCCCCACCTATTTCCCATGCTCCCCATTTGCCCTTATATTCCACATGCTTCCTTTATACCTTCTGTTCTCCAGGCTCCTTTCATATCCCCTTATCTAAATATATTTCTAACAAAACAGAGAAAACTACTCATTTATAAAACCTACTCAAAAATGTAAATCATCTCAAGTAATCAATCTGTTGGAAAAAAATAAACATCTCTTTCACTAACCATATCAAAGACAGATAATCTTTAAGAACCAATTAAAACTGTCAATCACAACATAAGTGCAAACAATTGTTGAGATAAGTTGTTCTGGACTTTTTGAAAGTCAGCCAAGCATTCACAATTCACTATAATAACTAACCATGGGAGGTGTAAAGAATGAAGTCTATTGGAAGAAAAATAATGTTTTTTTTTCCCTAAGCTTTATCAGATGTAATGTCAAAGCAATCCAAGGGAGTGGGTGGGGTGGGGTTTTTTTTCACTCACTAAGTGTTGCTTTTTTATTTTGAAAGGACTGTGGGCATTTAAATCACTTTGGATTATTATGCTCGAAATTCCTAGCAGAACTTTCTTCAGTTTTGAATGTATATCCATTTTCCTCCCACAATCCAAAGATGTGCTAGTTAGGTGGGTTGACTATGCTAAATTGCCCCTTAGTGTCAGGGAGAGTAGCTAGGGTAAATGCATGGGGTTATAGGGATAAGGGCTGGGTGGGATTGTGGTTGGTGCAGACTCAATGGGCTGAATGGCCTCCTTCTGCACTGTAGGATTCTATGATTCTACAGCAGCCCTTTTCTCAATGGAAAAATGACCAATGTACCTCAACACATATATAATGTTAATCAATGTAATGGTCAATTTACCTTTGCAGAACAAAGTCATATACTTAATCACTGCAGTAAAAACAAATCTGATTTACAGTACAGCATCTCACTGTTGAAACTGAAATTTGTTTTGTAATTCAAAAACTGTCAATAAAAGAATTCAAGGAACAGATGTCTTTTCTTTTATTTTCCCATTGGGCCCCGTGTTCTGCCATGTTCACGGCCCCTCCTGAGAGGCTGCAAACCATATCTACCTACTGAAGGTGCCTGACTCCACTAATATTGTGTGGGATGGAGTGGGGTTTGGGTGGGTCCGGTTAAAACTGGCAATCGTGGCTGCTCTGTGTGTGGATAGGTTACTTGTACCCTTATTCCAGGCCAGCACAAATCCGGTAATCATCATGACTCAAAATGGGCCCTAATATCTAAAGTGAGGATGGAGAGTTTGATGGATCAAAGTTGAAAGAAGGTTAATGATAGAGAAGAAAATTACTTAATGGAGCAGTTTCATCTGCTGTTGCAGTTGTGGGTGGGTTTGGTCATGGGAAAGCAGCAACAGTACAGTTTGTAATTGTTAAATCAGATCTGGTGCTCAATAGCTGTCTATGTGTGAGAATTATATGTAGTATACTGGGAAACTGAAGATAGGAATATCAACACCATAGATAAAACTGGAGGTCAAATTCAATATTACCATTCATTCAGTCACAATTTTGCTACTGACAGAGCCATTGCTTTGCTATTTTGTTCTTTTCAGCTTTCAAAAATCATTTTTTGGTCCTAAATAACAATGAGTACAAAGTCGTCTACATTGTTAGTCAGAGTATGAAGGGCATGGGTTGGCTAAGGCTCTTTTTGGTGCTGGGTAAAATGTTTCATGAATTCCACAGTTAGATCTGACTGTTCTCTATCACTTGTATAGGCAGCATTCAGCCAGCCATACCTCTGCTCTTTCAAACACGAATAATTGGTTAGAATAAGCCAAGAAATACACTGCAGTTTAATTCAAGCTGTAATTCCAATAATCAAATGAATGAAAAATCCCTTGAAAAAGTTACATCTTGTTGAGTGAGATATAACTGAGTTTTTAGTATCGAGTTAACATGATTACAGCTAAAAACCCTCACTGTAGCTATAGAGTTAGGTTTATATTTGTAGAATGCCAAATTTCTCCATAATAAATGTTCCATGTTTTTAAAAAGATAAACATTTTTCTATTTTTGTGTGTGGGTGGGATTTTCTGGTCGCATTCACCCCAAAACCAGAAGATCCTGCCTGAGATCAATGGACCTTTACATATTCCATGTCCTGCCTGCTACGATTTTCGTGGCAGGCAGGACGGTAAAATTCTGCCCTTTGTTTTTATTTAGCTTTGATTGATTGACTCTGGCTACAATTCCTGCTGCCTTGGAAAAGCAGCCAGCTTAATCAAGGACCCCCGCCGCCTCCAAACATATTCTCTTCCACCTTCTTCTGTCAGGAAAAAGATACAAAAGTCAATTCACCCCATATCCCAATGTTAATGAATCTTTCAGAAAATCCCAGCATCTGGATCTGCACCTCCACCAAAAGCTACTCAGTGCTTTCTTGGACAGAGGGCAGTTAAGAATCAACTATCTTGCCTGCAGTCACATATAGGGCAGATCAGGTAAGGACAACAGTTTTTCTTTCCAAAGGGCTTTAGTGAACTAGATGTTATTTTTTAACGGCAATCAATAATGATTTCATGGTCATCAAAATAGACTAGTTTTCAATTCCAGATTTGTAGTTAACTGAATTTAAATTCTACCAGCTGCCGTGGAGGAATTTGGACCATGTACATAGAGTCAGTGGCACAGGGTGAAAGTCACTGTACCAGAGGGCAGGAGGAGGTATCAGAGACATCTCCACAGAGTCCCACTTGAAGAAGGGTGGAAAGTCAATGGAGGAGAGCATGGAGCCTCAGGAGTCACCTTTTTGAACGCAATATTTATAATCAGCAGCTGATGTGGGGACATTTGACGGAGTTCACCGAGGCATTGGGGGCTCTTGCAATCTGAATGGAAGAGTCCAGCACCATCATGAGCTCCACATTGTCACAAGGGCTCAACTGCATGAGTTCTAACCATGAGAGGTTGTCCAATCTCATGGAGAGACACATGCAGCAGCACTCAGAGTGGATGTAATGGTACAAACTTCCCTCAGTTGGCACAATGCATTGTTTGTATAGTGGTTGCTAGAATGAACAACTGCTGCAGCCAATGCCATCAACCCCAGCTGAAAGCCAACTCAGGGCTACGCAGGGTACTGAGGAGGGTGAAGGTACTTAGAGGTACTTCCCCTCAGCAGACATCTTGTCGGGTGCATATGTGCCAGTGACAGCTGCTCATGCAGAGATATAGTAGCCGTAGTGTGAAGGAAGTCCCCAACAAGTGCCTGCATGACAAGGCAGCGCACTGTGCTCCTCATTGCCATTTAGACAGTGAAATAAACAGACTGTATTCACCTCCTCTAACAGAAAAATGGGAGGGCACTTTGAAGGAGTGTACAAGAGCAAAACACATCTCTTGGCTAGAGCACTCATGGCTTTACTGTGGCTACACTTTTCCCTCTGTATATAATATATTTGCACACTTTTTTAATATATAGATTTACACTTGTATATGACTGTGTATATGTTTGTACACTACACAGCTCAAAAAGAATGGTAACAATATGAATACTTCTTCGCAGTATTAATGAGAGCAGAATGTTGAGGTCCATCCTGATGTGCCGTAAACAGGGTCAAGGACATTGTCTGATCTGTGATGCTTTGGAGAGTTTCTTCTTTCTCTGCTGTTTCATATAAGATTCCAATGTTCAAAGCTCAGGCATTGAGATGCTCCTTGTATCTTTCATTATCCATCCAAATTTGACTTTAAGGGAGGCTCATTGATCAGACTCTTTGAGGAGATACTAGGCAGCAGGTACATCTGAAGCATGAGTGTTGGGTGCAAGGCATTCATTCACATTGCAGTGTTGCAGACTGGGCTAGGTATAGGCATTGTTAAAATCCAGGTCAGAAACCCCATGGTTTTTTATGAAGTCAGCCTCAACCATACGTTTTGCACTTTGAATTTGGTGCCTCAGGAAAGCAGCCAGCATATTTAAGGACCCCACACACATACTCTCTTCCGCCTTCTTCCTTTGGGAACAAGATACAAAAATCTGATGACACGTACCAAACGACTCAAGAACAGCTTCTTCCCTGCTGCCATCAGACTTTTGAATGAACCTAACCTCGCATTAAGTTGATCTTTTTTCTACACCCTAGCTATGAATGTAACATTCCATTTTGCATTCTCCTTTCCTTTGCTATGAACGGTATTCTTTGTTTAGCATTGTGACAATAATAAATCAAATCAAATCAAACATCCAGAAGAGAGATATCTGGGTGGAAACACTAGCCAGTTCTCCCTAACTAATGATTAGGGGCGTCAACTAATTTGCCACAGCTCAAGGATTTAGGACCTACCTGTTCTACACAACTTAGCTATTCTTTGGAACAACTCAGTGAGCAACCTTTTTTGCTTGCCTACATTTATGGCTACACTTCTGATTTAGTATGCATCAGCAATAATCCTCTTCGTGACTCATACTGGAGATATTCAAAATTGCATGTTTATGAAAAAAAAGTGGAAACAAATAGACCAAAGGAGTAATTATCTTCCCAAACAGATGTGCATGAAATCTAAAATCTGTGTCTATTCATTCCGCAGAGTTTCCTGCTATTATTATCAGAATTTAAAAGACTTAATTTGCATAGATCCATGGTGTTTTCATCAATCACAGTTTGTTTTCATTTCTTTGTGGCATTAGGTAATTAGTGAGACAGTTGTGAGTCAGAAATTGAAACTGAAGGGAGGTAAGTGCTTTTCTATTTACATAGTAATTAGAATTGAAATAAAAGTTGGCTCTGTTCTTTTATCCAACTAAATTCATGTTTGTTTGACGCCAAAAGAAGAAGGAAAGTGGACAGGAGGTTAATGTCCTTGGCAGGGAGGGATTCCTTTGATCTCAACTTATGTTTCATCAACGTGTTCAATCCATCTGCTTACAAACCACCCATTTGAGTCATGCCGGAGAACTGTCTAGGAGAATTGCATTGATGGTGCAGCACAAGGTTGTCAATTGGAAACTGTTTTTAATAGTGTGATTATCCCACAGAGGATAACTGATGGTCTAGCTCACTGCAAAAAATTATAATTACTTTCGTCAGTTCCTTGCTGGAACTTACTGCTACATGTTAATCAGAAAAACCTATATATTCCTACTGCTCTTCTTACAGCATGGTGTGTCAGACCATTCTGATTGCTAATGATACCTGGTAAGAAGCAAATTAAAACATCATGAGGGAATTTTCCTGTCCCGCTCGCCATGGGAATCATAGTGTGTGGGGGGCTGGACAATGCAAAAGTCTGTTGATCTCATGGGATTTTTTGGTTTTGGGGCTTGCATAGCCAAAAAATCCCACCCCATGTTTTCTTTCGACAGTTAATTCAGTTCATTCTGCTATAATTCTGGCCTCTTGAGCCTCCCTAATTTTAACCACTCCACCTTTAATGGTCACATCTTCAGATACTTAAGTCCTGAGTTCTGGGATATCCTCCACATTCTTTTCCTCCTCCTCATCTCAATCTTCTCCTTCAAGACACTCCTTTGAACTTCCTCTCTGACCAAGCTTTTTTAAGTTTTAATTTATTTATTAGTGTCACAGGCAAGTTTACATTAACACTGCAATGAAGTTACCGTGAAAATCCCCTAGTTGCCACACTCCGGCGCCTATTTGGGTACACTGAAGGAAAATTTAGCATGGCCAATACACCTAACCAACATGTCTTTCGGACTGTGGGAGGAAACTGGAGCACCCGGAAGAAATGTACGCAGACAGAGGAAGAATGAGCAGACACCTTACAGTGACCAGCCTAAGATCATCGCCTCATGTGGCTTCTGTGTCATATCTGGTTTTGTAATGCTCCAGTGAGGTATCTCCAGATATTTTATTTGATTAAACATAGGAACAAACGTAGACATTAGGAGCAGAAATAGGCCACTCGGTCCTTTAAGCCTGCTCCATTACTCAAAAGACCATGGCTGATCTGATTGTGACATCAACACCCCACTGCTGCCTACCCCCAATAATCTTTCACCTCCTTGTTACTCAATAATCTATCTCACTCCGCCTTAAAACTATCCAAAGGCTCTGCTTTCACTGCCTTTTGAGGGAGAGATTCATGATCCTCTGAGAGAAAAAGTTTCTCCTCATCTCTGTCTTAAATAAACAACACCTTATTTTTAAACAGTAACCCCTAGTTCTAGAACCTCCAACAACAGAAAACATCCTCTCTCAGGATCTTAAAGGTTTAAATCAGGTCACTTCTTTATAAATATAAGTTAGTTATTGTGGTTGAATGTAATTGCATTCAGGCTGTGAGTGTAAAATGTGATAAAAAGGCAAACGAATATTGTGCTGGATGAGAGTCTGATCTATTGTAGTCCTGTGGTGACTCAGCCAAACACATTTTGACAATACAAGCTGGGGCACCCAGTCATGGTGATGAACAGTGAACGTGTGGTGCTTCTGTGTAACACAAGTTAAGTGCAATAAATGTAAACTGTGATCTTTCACTGTTGTTATGTGTTGTTAGCCTGACATCCAGTCATTAGAGAGTTCCAATTCCTTCCAGTTAAACATTGGGAAGATTGAAGCCACTATCTTTGGCCCCCACATCTCCCTCTGCATCAACCAATTTTCTCCGAAAATCCTTAACTACACCTTTGCCTTCCCCAGACTCAATTATTTGAATAGTCACCTGAGTAACCTCCCATTAACTCTAAACTTCAGATCATCCAAAACTCTGCTCACATAATAACAATTGCCAAGTCCTGTTCACTCTTGCGCTTGCTAATCTGTGCCGAGTGCCCATTCCACAATACCTCCAATTTAAAATTCTCACCTCGGTGATCACACCTCTTCCCAGCCTCTGATTCCAAACTCTGTAGTCATCTTAAGGCTGATAACCAACCAAAGCTCTTGCTGTCTTCCAACTTTTACCACCTATATATCCCAATCCATTTAAATTAAAATTGGCAGCTTGACCTGAAATTGCCATTCTCTCCCTTAAATTCACTGCCTTTCCACATTTCTCTCCTCTTTGGAGACAATACATCATAATTCCTTCATTGTAGGTGTGACAAAATTCTGAAACTCCTTTTCTGTTGGAACATTGAATGGTTCAAAGACCAGTTTACATTTTTTTGAAGACAAAATGATTGGGCAGCTTGGTGGCACAGTGGTTAGCACTGCTGCATCACAGTGCCAAGGACCTGGTTCAATTCTGGCCCTGGATCACTGACTGTGTAGGGTTTGCAGATTCTCCTTGTGCCTGCATGGGTTTCTCTGGAGCTTTGGTTTTCTCACACAATCCAAAGACATGCGGGTTAGGTTGATTGGCTTTGGTAAATTGCTCCTTAGTGTCAGGGGACTAGCAGGGCAAGTAAGTGGAGTTATAGGGATAGGGTTAGGGATGGGGATGGTGGCTTCCTTCTGCACAATAGGGATTCTATGATTCTATGGAAGTTGAGGATTGTACAGAACTGATAGTTGATGGAAATCACATGACATAGTCTTTTTGGAGCGGGATAGCTGGAGGACAGTGCAGAGCTGTGTAAATAAGCATAAGAAAGTTATGTCAGACCTAACTTGGAGACAGTACAAAGGATGGAGGAACTTTGAAATGTACAAATGCTTCAGCATAAAAGCCCCACACGTTAACTGCATGAAAATTATTTGGAAAAAAAAACATGATGCTGCTCTTAGACTAGAGTTACACTAAAACTTGCCAGAAAATGTTGTGGTCTACCAAATGGTTTGCATTCATTATAAGACAGACCTCAAAATGATCATGATACATGGAAATTGATGGGGAAAACATAAATATTACTTATTGTTCAATTCAAGAACATCTTGTAAGTACTTTTCCTAGCATACAATAGCTTCAGAATGTATTCTGGTTAAGAAAGGGACTAATCGATTTATTCTTTCTCTATTTTCAGTCCTAATGAAGACTGAGAAAAGAAAGGGGGGGCGGTTCAGAACGGAGTTGAGGAGGAACTTCTTCACTCAAAGGGTGGTGAATCTCTGGAATTCTCTGCCCGTTGAAGTGGTGGAGGCTGCCTCGCTAAATATTTTTAAGAAGCGGGTTGATGGGTTTTTGATAAGAGAAGGGATTAAGGGTTATGGGGAGAGGGCGGGAAAGTGGAACTGAGCCACGACAGATCAGCCATGATCTTATTGAATGGCGGGGCAGGCTCGAAGGGCCAGATGGCCTACTTCTGCTCCTATTTCTTATGTTCTTATGTTCTTAGATTAAAGAAAAGAGACAATAGCAAGATGAACAAGTCAAAGAAGTGACACAAGGGAGCATACAGACAAAAAGAAATAAGAAAAACCAAAAGTAAACTGAAGGAGATTCATTTACAGCAGGTGTCCTTTCATATTAGCAAGCTAAAGCATACTTTTTATTTTTTCTTTTAAAACCCTTGTACCCAAATTAGTTGATAGTTGATTCTATGGGTGGAATTTAATGTCCTCTCCTTTCCCTGGGAGATGTGGGGAGGGGGAGTAAAATCAAATGGAAAGACATAGCTGGTGGCCCAATTAAAACAGGGATGGAGATTTTGAGGTAGACTTCCTACCCCTAGTCATTTGAGGTACCTATGTGGTCACTTAAGGGCTGGTATTCTGAAAGACATCCCCCACCCCCCACTACTGCCTTTCACAACAACCTCCCCGCAACCCTGGCCATGGTGAGCCTGCCCCTCTCTTCCAACCCCTCCATCGTTGCTGCTGCTCTGGAGACTTGTGCATTACCAGCAGTGGCCTCCACTCCTGGTGGCGCTGCTGGGACTGAGAGCTGATGGCCATTTGACTGGCCAGCAGTTCCTGTAGGTGAGGTCTTCACTTTTAAAGCATGTGGACCCAACAGCAGGCAGTTTACTGCCTGTTAGCAATTTAATCCCATTTTGACTCCTGGAAATGGCATGATAAGGTTGCCAACAGGTTTATGACCAGTGGACAGAGCCACCATCATGGTTACTAATTTGTTCCCATATATGTTCCCTATAGCATTTGGGGAAGCAGCAGATGAAGTTTGAAAAATAGGTGAGACAGAAAAACAACTACTGCTTTCTAATCCTTGTGTGTTACGTTTCCTCCTCTAACTACCGGATTGCTGGGCAATTTAGCTTTAGAAGTTAACTCATTACAAGTTTTATTTCTGCTCATCATGTCATTGTATTTGTACATTGTTGGTGCTATCCATAGAATCATAGAATGGTTACAGTACAAAAGGAGACCATTCAGCCCATCTTGCTTGTGTCTGCCCTCCAAAAGAACCATTCAGTGAACAAAATGTTAGGGACTGCTGGAAAATTTTAAATATTTCAATATATTCACTGCTGTATTAATCTGGGGTGAATTTTCAGCCATATTTTCCCACTCATTTGCCAATTCCTGGTCACCCACAGTCCCAAAATAGTTAACAAGTATACCTGAACAGGCGCTGGAGTGTGGCAACTCGGGGATTTTCACAGTAACTTCATTGCAGTATTAACTTAAGCCTATTTGTGGCACTAATTGCAGAAGGTAAGGGGGCATGGAGTTGGGGGTAGGGTGTTAGCGTGGATAGAGGATTGGTTGTCAAATAGGAGGCAGAGAGTGGGGGTTAATGGGTGCTATTCGGATTGGCGGTTGGTGACTAGTGGAGTGCCCCAGGGGTCGGTGCTGGGGCCTCAGCTATTTACCATTTATATAGATGATCTGGAGGAGGGAACCAAGTGTATGGTGTCAAAATTTGCTGATGACACCAAGATTGGTGGAACGGCAAATTGCGCGGAGGGTGCAGAGAGTCTGCAGAAGGATCTAGATAGGCTGGGCGAATGGGCCAGGAAATGGCAAATGGAATTTAATGTTGGCAAGTGCGAGGTGGTCCACTTTGGTAGGAATAATGGTAGGAAGGACTCTTACTTACAGGGCGAAAAACTGCAGCAGGCAACGGTGCAGAGGGACCTCGGGGTCCTTGTGCATGAGTCGCAAAAACCCAGCCTACAGGTGCAGCAGGTGGTCAGGAAGGCGAATGGGATGCTGGCCTTCATAGTGAGGGGGATTGAATATAAAAGTAGGGAGGTCTTGCTGCGGTTGTATAGGGCATTGGTGAGGCCGCAGCTGGAGTACTGTGTGTAGTTTTGGGCGCCGTACTTACGCAAGGATATTTTGGCCTTGGAGGGAGTGCAGAGGAGGTTTACTAGGCTGATACCGGAGTTGAGGGGGTTGAGCTATGAGGAGAGGCTGAATAAACTAGGCTTGTACTCGTTAGAGTTTAGAAGAATGAGGGGAGATCTCATTGAGACGTATAAGATGGTGAATGGGATGGATAGAATAGAGGTGGAGAGACTCTTCCCGCTCAGAAAGGATAGTAGGACTAGGGGGCACAGCCTCAAGATAAAGGGGGGGCGGTTTAGAACGGAGTTGAGGAGGAACTTCTTCACTCAAAGGGTGGTGAATCTCTGGAATTCTCTGCCCGTTGAAGTGGTGGAGGCTGCCTCGCTAAATATTTTTAAGACGCGGGTTGATGGGTTTTTGATAAGCGAGGGGATTAAGGGTTATGGGGAGAGGGCGGGAATGTGGAACTGAGCCATGACAGATCAGCCATGATCTTATTGAATGGCAGGGCAGGCTTGAAGGGCTAGATGGTCTACTCCTGCTCCTATTTCTTATGTTCTAATAAATAAACAAAATAACACCAGAGGGGTACATTTCTTTGGTGGAAAACCTGCAAAACCACACAAAAAAATGGTGCAAGCTGTCCCTTGTAAGAATTCACCCTCGTGGAATTATTTGGTTCACTGGAGACAGTTGCTGGGCGGAAAAAGGTAGAGGGATAGAAATAATTCATTCTTAACTTTTCTCTGACCTCTGCTGGCAATGTAAATCATTGCAGAAAAGTGCAGAGGGGTGTCATTGTCATTCTTGAGCAGTTTGACAAATGTGTATTTACGAGGCATACACATGAAACAAGAATACAATATTTGGGCAGTCTTCAGGCAGTGTGCTAGGATAATTTCTTAGGACTTTCATATCAATTTAGAGCATTTTAATGTTTCCCCTCCAGTGAATTGAGCACAGTATACAGGCTGACACTCCTGTGCTGTCCTGAGGGACTGTAGGAGTTGCTTTCTGTCAAATGAACCATTAAAATGTTAAATGTTAAAAAATGTTAAACAGAGATCCCAGTTGCCTTCTCAATGGGATGTAAAAGATCCCATGGCATTCTCGCACATGCTGCCTCCCAAGTTTATGCCCACCTTTCCTGTAACTCCAATCAGGTTTCTGTCCCTACCACAATACCGAATTGGATCCTATGGAAGTTATCACCTTTCTCAACTGCCTGCAGCTTTTGACGCAATGGACCCCAGCACCATCCGCCTGCAATACCTCTCCAACTGCATTTGCCTGGTTCCATTCTTAACCATCTAATTATAGACAGAGAATCTCTTTCCATTCCTGCAAAGCTATCCCCGGAATTCTCCAAGGATCTATCCGTGATCCCCTCCTATTTGCTATCTACATTCTGCCCCTTGGTACTATCATCCAAAAACATCCATTCCACATGCACACAGAAGACACCCAGCTTTATCTCACCTTTCTTGACTCCTTCACTGTCTTTAATTGTTAAACTGCTTGCCCAAAATCCAGCAATAAATGGGCAAGAATTTCTTCCAATTTAACTATTGGGAGGATGGAAGCCACTGGGTGGGATTTTCCAGCCGCACTCGCCCCCAAGACTGGAAAATCCCACCCGAGGCCAATGGATCTTTGCATGGTCCCATTCTGCCCGCTCAAGTCCTGCTGTGGACGGGATGGGAAAATTCTGCCCATTATCTTCGATCCCCACCAAAGATTCCACCCTCTCCATCCCTTTCCCTGTCAACTCTCTGAGACTGAAATTAACTGTCAATAATGTCTATGTTAGTTTGACCTTAAGATAACATTTTAACCATATGCAAAACATTGCCATGCATATTTCCATCTCTGTAATATCGCCCAAACCCTCCTTTGCCTCAGCTTTTCTGCTGCTAAACAATAGAATCCTACAGGAGGCCATTTGACCTATCGATTCAGCACTGAATCTTCAAAAAAGCATCCCCTCCAGCCCTACTCCTTCACCCTATCCCCATAACACCGCATATTTACCATGGCTCATCTATCTAACCTATGTCTTTGGTCTGTGGGAGGAAAGCCATGCAGACATGGGGAGAACATGCAAACTCCACACAGTCTTACAAGGCTGGAATTGAACCTAGGTCCTTGGCACTGTCAGATAGCAGTGCTAACCATCATGCCACCATGCCAACCAACCTTCACCCATTTTGTTACCTCTAGATTGATTTTTCTAACACAATTATGGTGGACAACCCCCCCCCCATCCAAAACTCTGCTGTGTTCTAACTCACCCCAAATCTCATTCACCCATCACCCTTGTGCAAAGGGTCATGAATGAAGCCCAGTCCATCACACAAATCAGTCTCACATCCATTGACCTGTCTACATTTCCTGTTGCCTTAGAAAAGCAGACAGCATAATCCAGGATCTCACGCACCCCGGATATTCTCTCTTCCACCTTCTTCCGTTGGGAAAAAGATACAAAAGTCTGAGGACACGTACCAACTGACTCAAGAACACTTTTTTTACCCTGCTGCCATCAGACTTTTCAATGGACCTATCTCATAATAAGTTGACCTTTCTCTACACCCTAACTATGACTGTTATACACATTCTACACTCTCTCCCTTCCGTCTCTATGTACGGTATGGTTTGTTTGTATAACGTACAAGAAACAATACTTTTCACTGTATACTAATACATGTGACAATAATAAATCAAATCAAATCAAATCACTGACCTTAAATGATTCCAATGAGTCAACCAACATCTTGATTTTCAAATGTTCACGTTTGTTTGCAAATCTGTCCATGGCCATGCCCATCCCTATCTCCATAATCTCCTCCAGCCCTACAAACCCCTGAGATATCTGCATTCTTCTAATTCTGGCATCTTAGGCACTTCCAATTTTAATCACTCTAGGATTGGTGACTGTGTCTCAGTGTCCATGCCTTAAGCTGTGGAATTCCCTCCTTAAATCTCTCTGCCTTCTAATCTTGCTTTTCTAATCTAAGATGAATCTTAAAACCTACCTCGTTGACCAAGCTTTTTGTCAAATACCCTAATAACTCATGTCATATTTGGCTCAATGACAGATTTTGTTTTTAAATGCCTCTGGGAAGTGTCTTGGGAATGTTTGATTGTGTTAAAAATGCTATATAAATAAAAGTTAGTGTTGTGATTCAAAGAAGACCAGCAGGATTCTCCTGGTGTCTGGAAAAACAATCATAAAATATACTCTCTGGTCATTTGGTCCATTGGTATTTGTAGCATCCTGCTGCATACATGTTGACTACATCTCAGAAGTATTTCATTGGCTTTAAAATGCTTTGTGACATCTGATGGTTGTGCAAAGCTCTATATAAATGAAAGGTTTTCTTGGGAGAACAATCTTCCCAACTTCCCTCTAATCCTTCTGTCAGTTACTTTAAATTTATGCCCCCTGGTGTTGACCTCTCTCCCATTTGTATTTTGTTCTAATCCTTCCATTTAGGCAATACATGAAATTCCAGTTTTCTCAATCTCAATTTGTTGAATCTCTCCTCCTTCTCTCAACAGTTAAGAGACCATGCTACTTTTCAATATCAGAAATAAGGTGCAACACTTCCAGTTCATCAGATCCACCCAGTATGGTTACTCATCGACTTTAATTAAAGGTTATTTTATTTTCTCCTACTGTAGATATTCTCTTCTGTGGGTAATTTCCTTTATCTGAGGCTTACTGTAGCATTTACAGTGGCACACTGGTTAGCACTGCTGCCTCACAATGCCAGGGGCCTGGTTCGATTCCTGGCTTGGTTCACTGTCTGTCTATGTGGAGTTTGCACGTTCTAACTATGTCTGCATGGGTTTCCTTTGGGTGCTCCAGTTTCCTCCCACGGTCTGAAAGACGTGCTGGTTAAGCGCATTGACCCAAAATGGTCGATTTCACAGTAACTTCATTGCAGTATTAATGTAAGCCTTACTTGTGACTAATCAATAAGCTTTACACAGAACTGCTTTCCTGATTGCTAAACTTGCCAATTTAGTTGCTGTGGATCATGATGAATCAACTCACTGGGCGGAATTCACCGGCCATACTAGTCTAAAAACCCAAAATTCCCGCCCGACCGTCAATGGCGTTTCACATTCTCGGCAATTCGCCCACTAAAATTCCAATGGCAGGCGGGAAGGAAGAATTTGCAATCATATCTCAGCATTGCAGAAACACTGAAGTTTACATTTCCTGAAACAATCATCACAGCAATATGTAAATAACCCATTAATTAACAAAGAAAAATTATGTTTTTCATGTTATACCCCCTGGTAAAGGTGCAGTGTGAATGTGGCGCCACATTAATGCAGATACAATTAGCGTTATTGCCTCTGATTTGGAGGAGTGAAATCAGCCAGCGTTTCTGCTTCCAATCGCGGAAGTGCGCACATTTTGATGTTAGCTTGTAGAATTAGGCTTGACTGTGTTATTCCCAACACTCCTTGCCCATCTTTCCAATTTAGCACGGCGCCATTCTCACAGTATTTCACCAGAAAAACAATTAATAGCTTCATCTAAGAGGAAGGGGAAAGTAAAAGGTTCTTCCCTTAATTCTAAATTCCTCAGGCAGAGTGCTGCAGCGACTGCACCCACGTTACAATTCAATCAGTTGCATATTCAGTAGAAACGCTGATTGCTCCATCAAACAGTTTGTGACTACAGAATTAATACTATGCATATTCATGAATGCTGCCCGTGATGCATGCATAAATCATATGTTCCCTACAATGAATGCATCCCTAAACTATCCCAAAGGCAAAATAGCTTATGAGTTTTGCTCCTTGGAGTCTATCTGGTGAATTGCGTCTCTGGTTGTTAACATCTTTTTGACATCTCTGTACAACAGTTGATCACAGCTACAGCCAGGCAGATAAAAGTGTTTGAATTACAAGCAGATTTTGACCTGCTCAGGGATTGTGATAGCTCAGGGAGAAGTGCTGCAGTTTGTGACACCTGAAAAATGATAGTGCTGATCTCCGCCGTTCACAATATAGGTCTCCCTTTAGATCTGGGCGAATTGCAGCACTCATCTGAGAAGATCATGAAGACCAAGAGCTACAGGAAGAACTATGAAAAGGAGAATCAATGACTAACACACATCAGACTTTGGTTGAAATCTTCTTTTCACCCTGGTACCTTTATATGACACTGGAAATGTTCAGAGACTTACACGCATGCCTCATCTGTTGGATATATTAAAGTGCTATTCCCTTTTTTAAACCTGATTCTAGCATGTAAAGTTTTACTTTTTTTGTTTGGATTAGTTTAAGACGGATTCATTGTGATATATTCAGTGAGATGTGCTGTCTCATATCTGTTGACCTGCATGCCATTCAAAAGCTGCTTCAGATACATAGACCATTGAATTAAGGAATAGGTGAGATGGATGAGCTTAGGGTTTCCTGGACCACTTATTGAGTGAGTGATGACTGAGAATCTCAATAGATAGAGGCCCAGCGGACTGCATTTGTATCAGGACTTTGCTATCCTGCACTTGCAATGGAATGAGGTATAATTCCAGCAATATCACCATCCACTGATGTATGGGGAGGCAGTGAGTAGTGGTTTGTCACTGGACTACTAGTTTACAGAGCCATGTCATGGACATGGGTTCAAATCCCACCACAGCAGATGGTGAAATTTGAATTCAGTAAAAATCTGGAATTCAAATTCTATTGATGACCGTTGTCAATTGTTGCGAAAACCCATCTGGTTCACGAACGTCCTTTAGGGAAGGAAATCTGCCATCCTTCCTCAGTCTGGCCTACATGTGACTCCAGATCCACAGCAATGTGGCTGACTCTTAAACGCTCTCTAAAATGGCTGAGCAAGTCACTCAGTTCAACGGCAATTAGGGATGGGCAATAAAAGCCCACATCCCCTGAATGAAATAAAAAAAGGCAGATCTTGGTATGAGGTTGGAGCCAAACCAATACTTAACTATGCTCCTCCAAACATGATTGTGCTGGAGGCCAGTTTCCCACGTGGGGTCAGTTATCTGATTAAACATGATTTTTGTACTACAATTTGGTTTCTGCCTCCTCTTTCATGGAACTGTCACACTATTATGTCTCAGAGTATGGACCTCAGCACCCTGACAGGAGCATTTGTGAGAGATGTTCTGTTTCTGTTTCCTTATTACTGTAACACTCAGATCTTTGCAGATGTTGCCAGATGGTCAATAGCAAAATGCTGGGTAGATAATTTCTCTAACTATGAGTGGAATCTTGTGGTCCTATCAGTGGGAAGCTTGGCGGGTGGGCGGTTTTCAATCAGTTTCCTGACATTGGGATGAATGTTTGGAATTTTGTGCTTGAGGTTTTAAAGGCTCGGGCCTTCTGACTAACAATGTTGGGAAACACTTTTGCAAGCATTACTATGTCATGCATGCTCATTAAAAGGGCAGCTCACTGAAATTAAGCTACCTCCCCATCCGCCCCATTAAGTTCCCCACCAGCAAGAAATTAGAGCATGCAGTTTTTTGATTGTATGTAAGTGTCGCACACCCAGTGACTTTTCCCATGATTAAAGATGCATTGCTGCAATTGTCCTGTTTAGGGAGCATCTATAAATGCCAGCCTATACTTGAGGGTGGGTGGTGGTAGTGCAAGTTGCATGGAGGGTGATCAAGGAAGGGTTAGAAGGGAAGGGCAGAAAAGTGACTGTGCAAAGGTAGAAGGGATTGTGCAGACTATCTAGGTGACCTATAAATATGGCACCTGGATTTTTGACCCAATGAGGGAATGGTACATCCTATCTGTCCCTGCCATTCAGTTTAACATGCTCTGCACAGATTTCCATAAAACTGCGCATGGTCAGCTATCCCATCATCGCTTAAAAAATGTAGTTTCAACCACTCCCCAAAGCATTGCATGCTCCTACAATCCTTTGCATAAATTTCTCCAAACTGCTCTCTCCTCACTGTCAATAAGGATTTTAAATTGATGACCCCCCTCCCCAGTCTGACTTTACCACAGGAGGAAATAACCTTCCCCAATTCTCTTTACCAACATCCTTCATGATCAAGCTTTTACTGACTTTTCTCAGTCTTCCCTGCTTCAGTGGAAATAATTGCAGTGATTCAAGGTGGTCCTTATAAATAAATATCCCATTCTTGGCACCATCCTGGTAAGCCTGGTTTGTTCTTTCTAGTTTTAAACTTCTATATGTAATAGGAGCAACAAGTTGCCAGTATAGCTATGGTCGAACCAATGATGTATGGAAATTCATCATTACTTTTTTACTCGTTAATACTAGTCATGGGGTGGCATGGTGGCACAGTGGTTAGCACTGCTGCCTCACAGCACCAGGGACTCGGGTTCAATTCTGGCCTGGGGTCACTGTCTGTGTAGAGTTTGCACACATTCTCCCCGTGTCTGCGTGGGTTTCCTTCAGGTGTTTCGGTTTCCTCCCCCAATCCAAAGATATATGGGTCAGGTTGATTGGCCATCTTAAATTGCCCCTTAGTGTCAGGGGGATTGTAAGATGAATATGTGGGGTTACGGGAATAGGGCCTGGGTGGATTGTGGTCTGTGCAGACTCGATGGGCCGAATGGATTCCTCCTGCACTGCAGGGATTCTAAGATCATTTGTTTATAATTCTACAGACCTTTTTATGCCCTGGACTACCTGAACATGAAACCTCAAGAAATTGATTTCAAAAGATTGTTCACAGAGAGACAGGTCAGAATTGACTGGGGCCAGAGCCAGGGGTAAATACTTCATTTGTGTTATTTGATGACCTTTTACAGTTCAGGTGGTATTTTCTATAGAACCTTTCGTCGTAAGATTTATTGGCTATTCCAGAGTAGCTGAAATGATTTATGGAGACAGTGAGCTTAATGGGTTGGATGACATGTATTCATTTCATGCCTCCTCGCACTCACTTTAGCTTCTCAATATGGTAAGAGGGAAGGTCAACGCACATATAATCCACGGTGCTAGCTAACAGGACCGCATAGAAAAATAACTCTCAAACATCCACTATGTCGAGGGTGGGACGGGTCGTCACCTAAGACCGAAGAGAGCAGCAACAAAGTAAAGAAGTCTTTGCTATCCTATTGTGCAGCATGGTTTTAGCTGTAGCAGAAATTAATTCTTGCAGATGCCACATCCAACGCGTTGAAAGAATTTGTCAGCACTAATCTGTCTAAGTTACAAGTTTCCTGAAGGACACCTTAGTGAGACAGCTTGTGCGCCCCTCTCATGTGTTCAGCCTATCCCGACATCTGGTTCTTTTTCTCGGATATTAATTTGGTCTCGTGGACGTTTCTATTCTTGTCTCATTCAATTTCTGCCAGTGAAGAGGTAACTGGAGTGAATCAGAGGTAGCACCTGCACACTGTGCTTAGTTCTTTAGTTACACAGCAAACAAACCTCCCCTATCCTGAATAGAAATGGATACAAGGCACCTGCCGGGGGAATCCTGTACATGCTGTGAAACTGTATTCCCAATATATACGTGGTTAAGGGACTTAACGGAACTTACACTGATAACTCAGAATGCCTATTGTTTTCAATCAGGAATTCAGCTCTCTAATATAAACGGCTTGCTTGGTTAAAATATCACTTCATGGCTTCTTTCAATGAAGCTGCTTTATGAGCTTCCAGTTCAGGAAGTCCGTCAAGCAGAAAGTCAGCAGGGTCTCACCTTGTGTTGAATGATTGCTCTCGGTCTTAGTTCCACTAGGTTTGAATAAGCTGGTGCAAACAGTAAGATAGTGTTGTGGGAAATACGTTTCAAAATCAACTTTGAAAAGAGAAATATGAAAAAAAACAGACAACAGAGAGAACTGACAGAATGTTTGGCGTTGTCTGCATTGGCTCAGACGACTGCCACCAAGAAGGTTTGGTAAATAGTTGGAAATATTTAAATAATTAAATTGGTCTACAATTGCCACGTGAAGAATAGAACTCGCCTTTTCAGCCTGCTCCATTCCTCAGGATATGGAAGGTCACAAAAGATCGTTTCTAATACAGTGACACTTGTGAGATCAAGATATTACCCATAGTACAATGTGGAATAGTTGTCTATAAAAAATTTAATAATTGTTGTAGGAGTCCAAAGCTGTTCGGATTTTGTGGATGGGCCATGCTAAATTGACTCTAATGTGAGGGGGCTAGCAGGTAAACAGGAGTAGGGCCTGTTTGGGATTGTGGTCAGTACAGACTCGATGGACCAAATTGCCTCCTTCTACACTGTAAGGATCCTATGATTCCTGCTCATCTACATTCTAGATTCTCATCTACATTCTATCATTTGAAGGCACAGTGTTAGTTTTCACAAGTAAGCTAATGACATCCAGAACTATAACCGCCAACCACCTCTCTTGACTCCTCCATCTTTGCTGCATTATCATACTGTTTATCCAACATCTGACAGGAATTTCCTCCCACTAAATATTGGGAAGATTGAAGCCATAGTTTTTGGTCCGCAATTCAATTGTCTATAAAATTTTTAAAAATTGTGCGGGTTTTGTGGATTGGCCATAAGGGGGGCTAGCAGGTAAATGTGTAGAGTTATGGGAATAGGGCCTGGCTGGGATTGTGGTCAGTACGGACTCAATGGGCTGAATTGCCTCCTTCTCCCTAGCTATCGACTCCATCCCTCTCCATGCCAACAGTCTGAGGTTAAGCCAGTCTATTTGAAACCTCGATGTCACATTTGATCCTGAGATGAACTTCTAACCTCATATTTGAACCATGGCAAAGACCATCTATTCCCACCTTCATAACATTGCCCAACTTTGCCCTTATCCAGCCAATCAGCTCCATACTCATGCCTTACTCATGCCTTCATTACCTCTAGGCGTGACTATTCCAATGCACTCCTGGCTGGTCCCCACATGCTACCCATCATAAACTCAAGGTTATCCGGAACTCAACTGCCTGTGTCTTAACTTGCACCAGATCCCAGCCCCTGATCAGTCTCATGCTCTCTGACTACATCAAGCATTGTCATGATTTTAAAATTTGAATCTTGTTTTCAAAGGCCTACGTGTTCCTCATCTCAGTAATCACCTCCTTTCCCACAAGCCTCCAGATGTGATCGGCACAACTTGTGGGCCGAAGGGCCTGTTTGTGCTGTAGTGTTCTATGTTCTATGTTTCACCAGTGGTAGCCGTGCTTTCAGTTACCTAGACCCCAAGCTCAGAAATTCTCTCCCTACACCTCTCTATCTCTCTACCTCACTATCCTCCTTTAAGACACTCCTTAAAACCTACTGCTTTGACCAGGTTTTTGGTCATTTGACCTATTATCTCCTTACAATAATGGAGTTATTCTGATGAAAGGTCACTGATATGAAATGTTAACCATTTCTCTCCACAGATGCTGCTGATTATTTCCAGCATTTTTCATTTTTATTTCAGATTTTCAGCTTCTGCTTTTCTAATATCTCCTTTTGTGGCCCGGTGTTGTACCTTCTTTAATAATGCTTGGAATGTTTCGTTACATTAATGCACTATGTAAAGTAAGTTGCTGTAGGAATGATCTAGCACTGTCCATTGTTAGGTAGTCTTAATGTCCTCGCCTGTTTATGTTTAATTTTTTTCACGTGGCAAATTGCTGAAAGGCAATGTGATAACATCATAGCGAGGGAAAGAGAGCATTGGAATCAGAGTGAATAGAGAAAGCAACCATGCAATTCTTTAACCAGATTGAAGAAGATTACAGCACCAGGTCTGAGATGGAAATGTCAATGAGAATGGGAGAATGCAATGTCCAATGAGATGCAGAATGAGAAATAGTGGAAGGTTGAATGGGCAGCACAATGACACAATGGTTAGCACTGCTGCCTCACAGTGCCAGGGACCCGGCTTGGGTTGTTGTCTGTGCAGAGCCTGAACGTTCTCCCCGTGTCTGCATGGGTTATCTTTGGATGCTCTGGTTTCCTCCCACAGTCTGGAAACCATGCGGGTTAGATGCATTGACCACACTAAATTCTCTCTTGGTGTACCCAAACAGGCACCAGAGTGTCTATGGGGAATAAGTGATTGATCTCCCTGTGGGTCTTGTTGAGTATGAGTTCCCCTGGTAACAGGCCGTGGCCTATCCAGCTGGAACTCATTACCTGAGCCTGTTATAAGTGAACTATATCCCAGCCACTGTACCGTGTACAAAATGGTAGTGGTTTTACTTTGCACTCTGTAATAAATTATGTTGCTTTCCAGTCAGGTTTCCAGTGTCACGACAAGGAGGTTTAATGTGTGCTAGCACAGGAAGTCACTTGAATTGTGTTGATTTCAACTCTACCAGAAATAACCCTCAAGATTTCTTGGAGTCGGATATATAGGATGTTTTTTGTGACAGTTCCTGTGGCAGACTGAGCAATAGTGGATGATTCACCCACAGACAATGAGCCAAGGATTTGCCTTCAGGCAGAGAACACATGGAATCGAATTATATCTTTCAACACTTTTCCCTTCAAAACAGTTACTGTAGACAGCACCAGAAGCAAAGTTCATGTTCTGAATCAAGAGCACATATTGCTAGCCAAATTCTATTGGACATAAAATTTCAACCTGATTGAGGAACAGGGATATAGACCTTCAGGCAAAGAAATGGATAAATGGTCTTGTGCAAAGTACACAAGCAGCTTTGTCATGGGATTTCAGAGAATGAGGGCAAGGAAAATATATGCTGTTCTTTTGTCCATAGTCAAATCCACTTCATATCATTCAGGAATTTCCAGTCTTTAACAAGATTTGATTTAGTGCTGGGACAGCTGTGGCAGGGCTGACCTTCTGGTGCACTGGATGGCATCACTGCCTTTGAGCCAGAAGCTCTGAGGTCAAGTCCCACTTCTAGATTTAATGGCCAAGAAAAGTGCATTTGTAATGCAGCCTGAAGGTGGGAGTTTCTGGCCTACTGCAGCAGTGGAAAGCACAGAAAGCATTCTTTCTGGTTGTATCACAGCTTGGTATGGCTCCTGCTCTGTCTAAAGCTGCAAGAAACTACAGAGTTGTGAACGAAGGCCAGTCCATCACGCAAACCAGCCTCCCATCCATTGACACTAGTTACACGTCTCGCTGCCTCGGAAAAACAGCCTGCATAATTAATGACCCCCTGCACCCTGAACATAATCTCTTCCACCTTCTTCCATAGGGAAAAAGATACAAAGATCAGGTCACATATCAACAGCTTCTTCCCTGCTGCCATCAGAGTTTTGAATGGACCCACCTCACATTAAGTTGATCTTTCTCTACACCCTAGCTATGACTGTAACATTACATTCTGCACTCTCTCCTTTCCTTCTCTATGTACGATATGCTTAGTCTGCACAGCGCACAAGAAACAATAGTTTTCACTGTATGTTAATACACGTGACAATAATAAATAAAATCAAATTAAAATCAAAATGTGTTTTCTGGTGGTGGAGGCAGCTTGCCATTGGCTGCTGGTGGGACCTTCCAGTCTGGTTGATATCTACAGTGTTATGCATGCCTTGCCCTTCCTGCCGTCAGAGAACCCACCGTGGAGGATCCCCTTTGGAGGGACTGGAAGATCTCATCTCACCAATGCGAAGGGATGGAAAATCCCACCCTGAGTTATTAATCTGTAAATCCTTCCAAAATATGCCAATAGCAGGCAGTTAGAGTGGGAGAGTTTCCTGGCCAGCCATGTGGAGGAAAGGAAATTGGAGCCTCTACCATCACCATCCATACCTCCAGACTACAACATGAATGTAAAAGTATATGTTGCTACAGCAACTCAGATTTCATAGGCGGCTGGTTGGCTCAGTTGACTGGGTGGCCAGATTAATGGATCAGATTGGTGCCAACAGCATGTGGTTTGATCTCTGTTTTAGTTGGGGTGGATTGGGGACCTGCTTCCTTTCCGTATCTGCGGTGACAGTCATGGTGCTATGGATAGAACTTGCCCTTTGGCAGAGAACTGAGAAGATTGGCATTGTGATTAAAGTTTATCTATAAGACCCTATCTGTCTTTCATTAGGGATTTACAGTCCTCAGATCTTTTTACCTTTTCACTTTTGCTTCCAATGACTGAAATTTTGAGTAATCACAAATGTGTCACCCGATGCTGATAGTTCAGGCCACTGCATGAGCCACTTCAGACCGTCAGTGGTCAGGTACAAACCGACTTCTCGACCACCCAGATAGCCAAAATGACCAGGAAAGAGATACATTCTCATCCTGTCTAAATCAATTGATGGAGATGGAATGTTACCAACTTCAAACAAGCAAAGAACATGGATCTGGCTTCAGGTCGGATCAATCTGAATGAAACATTGCAAAGACTAGGCAGGAAAACAGTTTTAAATGGAGTCTGACTCATGAGAGGAAAATGTGACCAAGTGGAACTTTGGAAATCAAATATTTAACACAAACCACTCTTTTATTTTGTAAATCCTAAGAAATGGCACCATCAATTCAAGAAGGCATCATTCATGGTAGGCCATGATAACACATTAAATGATGACAGTGCCATAGCACTGTGCATTCACAGAGGACATTTTTTGGCTAGATTTCTATCTGAACCAAATGTTCATTTAGTTAGCAGTCCAGTGGGAACTGAGGAAACCTGAGCAGCAAAAGCCTCTTGCATTCATATCGTACCTTTGACAGATAAACATCCAAAAACAATTTATGGTAGTGTACTCAGATGAAACCAGCTTACCAAAGCAGGGTAGGCCTGACACTTGCTAACTCCGTGTGGCACGTCTCACTGTTACGTTGGTATATTGAGCCCATTATACACCCAAAAAGCAGGCGTAACTCATACATTTGTCTTTTTACATCAAAGCCACAGGAGGATTGTTACTCATCAACCGGTTTGGATTACATAAAAACATAAGAACCAGGAGCGGGAGTAGGCCATCTGGCCCCTCAAACCTGCTCCGCCATTCAATAAGATCGTGGCTGATCTTTTCGTGGACTCAGCTCCACTTACCTGCCCACTCACTACAACCCTTAATTTCTCCCATAACCCTTAATTCCTTAATTTACAGCCTCAGTGCTTCTCTGAGTTTAAAATGGAACAGGAATTACAGCAAATCCATGAATATACAGACACACCATTAATTTTAAATAAAATAAAATAGTCTTCCGAAAATAGATCACCCATCCAAAAATAAAGAATTCTTAGCCAGCTTTCTGACGGCATGCTGACTCAATTTCCCCTGGTGCTGCAGTGAGCTGTAATGACTCAGGAAGCCCAGTGGAAAGGATGATAGTTTATTACAGAATGCAAAGTAAAACCACTGTCGTAGTGAACACACATTAGTTCCT
Organism: Carcharhinus amblyrhynchos; assembly: GCF_965287045.1. NCBI lineage: Eukaryota > Metazoa > Chordata > Chondrichthyes > Carcharhiniformes > Carcharhinidae > Carcharhinus > Carcharhinus amblyrhynchos. The sequence goes on along the minus strand of NC_137337.1, from coordinate 40,325,843 downwards.
GTCAGGGACTATAGCTCAGTAGGCCCAATCCTGGGCCTGCCTTATAAAAGGCTCAGGTAATGAGTCCCAGGTAGGCCTGTTACTGGAGGAGCTTACACCCAACAAGCTGCGTTGGGAGATTAATCAGAGATTCTCCAAGGATCTCCTAGGGATTATCACATGAACCATGCTGAATAAGAAGGTCCCAAGTTTGATCTATGCATTGGCTGATCACAGTCAGATCAATGGAGGTTTCTCCATTGCCAGGGGCCGGGAAGCAAAGATCCTCCCATGTTCCTGCATCCAGTAACAATGCAATGACCCCTGTTGGAATGTGCACATATGAGGACAAGATGGGATTTATCAGCAATATCTCCCCACCCCTCTCCAGGTTCACATCATGCACCTCTGTACGTACAAAGTGACATCTGACAATAGCAAAATCACCAATGACTGTGACGGCTGGAAACTGTCTACCATGCTGGATACATTGGATGAGAGACAGGAAGTCTCATGGTACCAAGACCCAACCTGAGTCAGTCATCTCATTCAGGAAGGCTAGAACATTGGAGGGAAAAGGAAAAGTGAATAGCAAACACTTAGTGGAGTGTTTGGCTGTGGATTAGCCCTGATGATTTCCCCAGTCAGTATATGCAGAGGAACCAGAAATCAAATCCCTATGACGAGCAAATGCAAACCAAGTTATAGAACTGTGATAGAAAGCCAGAAAAAAAAACTACCCAGCCTTTCAGATGGAGAATGGTTCAGAGAATGCTTCATACAGTGAAAAGATAGAAAATATCTGTCTACAAATCCTCTATATTCCTGATATTCATGACAAAATGATCCTTCAAAGTGTATCATAGAATTATAGAATCCCTACAATGCAGAAAGAGGCCATTTGGCCCATCCAATGTGCACCGACCCTCCAATAGAGTATTTTACCCAGGCCCTATTCCTGTAACCCTTGGTATTTATACCATTAATCTCCCTAATCTACACACTTTGGGGCACTAAGGGACAATTTTGCATGGCCAACATACCTAACCCCCATATCTTTGGATAGTGGGAGGAAACCGGAGCACCCAGAGGAAACTCACACAGACACGAGGACAGTGTGACCCAATACTGGAATTAAACCTGGGTCCCTGGTGCTGTGAGGCAGCAGCGTTAAGTACTGTGCTATCATGTCACCCACGGTACATAACAGTGATCTATATATTTTAAATTATTATATAAGATAGCAACATATGGTAGTTATGGTTTAACAGACATCAATATTTAATGATTAGGTACAGGAGTAGCTGCAGTTATTATTTCAGTCACTGATCTTTTGCTGAAACACCCTACGTTATCCAAAATGTTAGGTTCGAGAAATAGAAATCCTTGGCTTATATAGATCATTATGCAATAACATCAGTGCAAATAAAGGATCTTGAGTTTAATTTTAGGGTGAGATAACTTCTAACTCGGTGGAGATTTACATACTGCAGTACAATAAATCAGCCATTAGAGGGCAGACTAGACTAGTGCAGTATTCTGCACTCAGGGATAGACTTTGCAGAGTTTGACCATACTTGTCACATCCAATGTGTCATTTGTAGTTTTGTATTTCTAAATTGAAGGCTGTTTTCTATTCACTTCTGCAAGAAAGTGAGTTGATTTGACAACTGTATTTAAAGAAGCATTATATTAATCAAGGAACCATATAAATCTTCCAGTGAGTTTAAGTTAAAGATTATTTATTAGTGTCACAAGTAGGCTTCCATTAATACTGCAATGAAGTTACTGTGCAAAATAGTGAAGGTGCTCTAGAACAGTTTCTATGATATAATACAAATTAAGTCTTTAAAACTCTTCACCAATTCAATTCATGTGAAGATCACTGATGTTTTCGCACGATTTGAGGTACATTCTAGAAAAGTGGCGCAGAAATTTCAGGCTTGCAAGCCAGAGTGTTTAAATGATAATACCCCTTTAAGATGTACTGACCTGTTCCCAATCCCAGAACATACTGGAATATTATCAGTGTAGCATTGCAAGGTGTTTCCCACAATTGTCTGGCTCTAATTATAGACTGTGATTATTAATAAAACAAAAACATAACGGTTTAAATCATGTGAAAGACCAGCATGTATTCTGCTAAAATTGATCAAACCCAACTAAGTTGGACACCTCCCAAGTATGGAAGTATGTTGACTCCCTGTTACTGACAGTGCCTCCATGTGCTTGTGCACACAACGGAAGCTGGTAAAGTCCAAAGTAATTGTACCTATAGGGAAGTAATCTTGTGAAACCTGAGTTAAAATAAATGATAAAACATTGTTTGTACGCCTTTGACAGGATACAACAAGTTCAAGTGACTTCTAACGCAAATTCACAAGTGATTATCAAGGGCAAAAGTTTTGCTTTGCAGTAGAAATAATAGAAGGTGGCGGGGAATGCTGGTCATGTTCTTTTTTATATATATTTGTTATCCATTATTAATTATTACTTTTAGAGATTACACTTTGTTAGCCATTTCAGAGAAATCAGTGCAAATGCAGTGATGCCATTCACAACAGTAACTTTGGAATTTAACAGAGTTCTTGGCTTTCATTTTTTCCTGCTGTCATTTTGATGACTTTATTAGCAGAGAGGTCTGGCACACAACATCTGACAGTTTGTGAATGAAGCATATTCTGTGAGTTTGTATTTTTAGAAATGCACAGCATGGAAATGGAGATATTCAATTTAATTTGAATGAAACTATTGAGAAAAACATATGCACTGGACCACACAGAAATTCTAAGCCCATGTTTGAAAGTTGATATATTAGTGTCACAAGTAGGCTCACGTTAACACTGCAGTGAAGTTACTGCGAAAATCTCCTAATCGCCAAACTCTGGCACCTGTTCGGGTACACTGAGGGAGAATTTAGCATGGCCAATGCACCTAACCTGCAAGTCTTCTGGAGCACCCAGAGGAAACCCACTCAGACATGGGGAGAATGTGCAGACTCCACACAGACAGTCACCCAAGCCGGGAATCAGATCTGGGTCCCTGGTGCTGTGAAGCAATAATACTAAACACTGTGTCATCCCTTATGGCTAAAGACTTACAGTAAATATTGTAACAGACTGGAACTATATGGTACAAATAGTGTGTAAAATCTTGGTGGAGTTTTAGAACTTTTTTTGATTGAAACCTATACATTTAGTGAGAGCAAAGAGTGGTATGTACCACTTAGAAAACATTATTATACTATAGTTTCTTAGATCAATCTAATACATTAAACTGATGGGAATTCCATTTAAAAATCTGCTTTGTAAAACATTAAATTTAATCATGCCTGAAGTAAACTCCACATTTTAAGCTATTTAATGCTGATCCTCATATAGGAAAGGGAAAATAATATTTTTACTATTTCAGTTCAAAATGGACACAGTATACAAACATTCTAGATGATTTTGGGAATATTTAAAAATATTAAGATGGGAATATTAATTTATCCTTTATTAATGTGACAGCTGAATCCCCCTGTGGACAGAGAAAGAATGGCTGCAACGTGATTTAACAACAATAATGGCAGTAGTGGCTTTAAAATGGCTTTTCTGGCTCAGAGTTAAGCATGCTTGGATTTTTGGTCAACTTATAATTAAAACCAGATACAGGTTGTCAAGTTGCTCTGGTCAGGGAGCTGTGATCAGGAAGTTTCTTACATAAGGGAACTCATTTACATTAATCCAGACAGTGTGGCTTCGATTTATTGCTGGTATGTGTGGAGCATGCAGCTTGAACTAAGTGTAATGGCGTCATTTGAAAATAATTTAATTGGATGCTTGAGCCATGTGATTAGATTCTAGTTACACAGTTGGCTGGATGACAGAGAATCTTCCGGACGTGAGTTGAGTATGGTGGATAAAAGACGTGCAGTTTTTGTTTTGCCAGCGATAACTCAGAAGAAAGTAACGATCGCAAGACAGGTACTCTGAAAGATGCTTCAGAGAAGAAGAAGATAGATTCTTCATCAAGGGTATTTCTTGGCCAAGGTTTTCCTAAACTTGGTAGTATCTATTTTCAGTTAAATAATTAATGTTGATGTTCAGTTAAAATTAATGTACAGTTAGAGTTAAAGTTCAGTAAAGTTAATGAGTGGCAATTGTTTATGTTTGAGTTGGTACCGGAAGTATTAAATAAAGAAATGGTTGAATTACTGTTCTTGTTTGTCTCATTAAACTGGAATGCTTGGAGAATGTTTAAATTAAAAGCTGGAAAACACCCCACTATCAACGTCTTGGGGATTACCATTGACCAGAGACTGGACTAGCCATATAAGTACTGTGGCTGTTAGATCAGGTCAGAGGCCAGGAACCCTGAGGCAATCAACTTACCTGCTGACTCCCCAAAGCCTATCCACTCCACCATCTAAAAGGCATTAGTCAGGAGTGTGATCAAATACTGTCCACTTGCCTGGATGAGTGCAGCTCCAAAACACTCAAGAGCTTAAACCACTCAGGACAAAACAACCCAATTGATTGGCACTCCATCTACAAACATTCACTCCCTCTACCAGTGATGCACATCTACAAGGTGCAGTGCAGGAACTCTCCACAGGGCTTCTTAGACACCACCCCAACCCATAACCAATAACCAATACCACCTAGAACGACAAGTGCAGCAGAAACGTGGGACCATCACCACCTGGAAGTTCCCTTCCAAGCCCCTCACCATCCTGAGTTTGAAACATTTTGCCGTCCTTTCATTGTTGCTGCGTCAAAATTATGGAACTCTCTCCCTTAACAGTACTTGGGTATACCTACACCATGTGGACTGCAGCAGTTCAAGAAGGCAGCTCACCATCACCTTCTCAAGGGCAGTTATGGATGGGGATAAATGCTGGCCTAGCCAGCAAAGCCCACATACATCCACATATTTCATTTCGATACAATATTTGCTGTAACTCTGCTCAGGATTATAGAGCTTTACAACACAGGAAGAGGCCCTTCAGACATGTGCTTTTAAACTTATTTGGGGTTTAGTGTGTATATTTTTTTCAACAGCTATTGTTAATTTGTTAGACTACAGGAATAAATATTGACAACACAAGCAATATTATTCTTTGCATTCTTTCGTAAGTTCTTTTTAGAACCTGAAAAAGCAGCATGGCATTACAGGATGCATGTCTTGTTAAAATTAAAAATGAGAATACATGTTCATGTGACAAGATGCTGTAAATATTATTGTCTCCTTTGGGAGCAAGTACCAGTCTTCTTAATTCAGCTCTTGACTAGAACTGAAGGCTGTTTTCAATTCTAATGTTTAACTTGATCAGTACCATTGTAGGATATATTGTTACAGCCCATGCCAAACTTTTTCCCTCGTTTCAATAATCACTTTGTTTGGCATTTTACCTGAAGCAAAAAAATGACACTGGAATAAGTGCTGTGTGAGTTTTTGGTGATTAGTTCAGTTCTATTACTCTGATATTGTCTTTGTGTTTTAATGAATGGAATTCTATTCAAAATTCTTGTTTTCTTTTATTTGTCTATAAGTTACCAGAAGGTTGAAAGCTTTAACTTGAAATTGTCAAGATTTCATTTTAAAGCCCTAATTGACTGGTGTTCAATTCCCCATAGTTTGTTGGCTTATTTAATGACCCCTTATGTTTAATGCAAAGCTCCTGGCACAATACGAACTTCTAACCAAGATAGAAGTTTTCCTGAGATAGAAATTTTCTGGAATCTACAGAATGCTACCTGACATGCAAAGTTTGCTTCCTGGGAAAACCACCATATTTTCTATGTAAGTTAAACACTATATTTATAGAAATTTCTGATGTGTAAATTCCTTCTGCTCAGATCCCGACTTTATGGGTAAATATGGGAATCAAATAGCAGCCTGCCAATCCACAGTGCTCTGCATTATCACAGGAATGGACAGACAGATGACTCGAGTTTATTTATTAGTCACAAGTAAGGCTTACATTAACACTGCAATGAAGTTACTGTGAAATTCCCCTTGTCGGTTCAATGCACCTAACCAGCACGTCTGGTACGTCTGGGAGGAAATTGGAGCACCCCGGCGGAAACCCATGCAGACATGAGGAGAACGTGCAAATTGCACACAGGCAGTGACCCAAGCAGGGCATTGCACCTGGGTCCCTGGTGCTGTGAAGCAGCTAACCATTGTGCTACTGCCCTCGAAAGAAACTGCAGAATTATTTTATTTCTGTGAAACGTTGGTTTTGAATTGACATGGTGTTAAGCTGACTCAGTGATAGCACTGTCATGTTTAATCAGAAAATCATGGGTTTAACTCCCACTCCAAACATGAGCACATGAATGTAGGCTGTCAGTGCTGTACTGAGTTGTGCACTATCGGAGGTGCTGCCTTCCAGTTGCCGTGTTAAACTCAGGTCCAGTTCAAGTAATGCAAAAGATCCAAAGGCACTCACCATCTGAAGACAAGTGGAGAAGGTCTCTTGGTATTCTGATTAACATTTGTCTTTCCATCATAATCACCAAAAGAGATTGGATGGCCAATTATCTCATTGATATTTGTGGCACATTGCTGTATAGAAAACTTGCGTCAAGTTTGTCTGTGAAACAGAAGTGATTGCACTGCCAAAGTAATTCATTGGTTTTAAAGCATTTTGAGATGTTCTGAGAATGTGAAAGGTGCTATATAAAGGCAGCTTTTCTATTTTCTTCTAAACTGCCTTGAAGGTTTCCTTTCCATTAACATGATACGTTCACGAATTTTCCCACTACTGTCCCAACTTTACTTAAAATATGAATAATCCAAACATATAAACAAAGAGCTTTTAAAAAATGTTTTTATCATTCTCATGCTACTTTTATATACTCGGCATCTCAATAGCATAAAAGCCTTCTAGAAACCCTATTTTTAATAAATACATGACAAAATCTCGTGATATAATATAGTAATTGACACTGTTTCATTAAGATTCTATTCAGTTCTAAATTATGGGTGTAAATCATTCCAGATTCATAAATAACCCTAATGAATAAAAAATTTAATTAACCTAAATTCAAAATAAAATTGAAAGCTGTGTCAGGAGATTGGATATTATGTAACCTCTGGGTTTCACTGCTGCAATAATATGATTTAACACAATCATATTGTTACTGTCTTCAGCCCAGCTGTTTTACTGTTATGTATTGTACATACAATGTTGGTGGCATAGGGAGCAGTTTCAGAATGCTCGTGTAAATCATGTATTCTGACATCATGTGGTCTAATATCACAGATATCAATATTTATTTTTTGCTGGATGGCATGGTGGCACAGCATTGCTATCCCATAGCACCAAGGACACAGGTTCGATTCCCGGCTTGGGTCACTGTCTCTGCAGAGTCTACACGTTTGTTCTCCCCGTGTGTGCATGGGTTTCCTCCCACAATCCGAAAGGTGCATTGGCCATACTAAATTCTCCCTCAGTGTTTCCGAACAGGTGCCTAAGTGTGGCGACGAGGGGATTTTCACAGTAATTTATTTGCAGCGTTAATGTAAGCCTACTTGTGACACTGATAAATAAATGTTAAAAATTGATATCATACAGAAAGAATAAACAAAGAGCTGAGACTGTTAAATCACTATGTTTCCTCCTCCTTCAGCTTGTTTATTTCCCTTTACTCTCTGTTCAATTTGCCATTTTTAGATATAACTGTGATCGCATTCAATGCGCCAGATGGAGTCATTCCTGACAGAACTGCTCTGCTAGAACCATAGAATCTCTACAGTGCAGAAGGAGGCCATTTATTCCATCAAGTCTGCACCACTCTCTGAGAGAGCATCTTACCTAGACGCACCCTCCCACTCTATCCCCATAACCCTGCTCATTTACCATGGCTAACTCACCTAACCTACGCATCTTTGGACTGTGGGAGGAAACCAGAGCACCCGGAGGAAATCCACGCACAAACGGGAGAATATGTAAACTCCGCACAGTCAGCCAAGGTTGGTATTGAACCATGGTCCTGACACTGTGAGGAAATAGTGCTAACTACTATGCTACTGTGTCCAGGAAAGAAAAGGTAATACGCAGGAGTGGGTCATCATACAGTTCGTTATGTGACAAGTGGACGACAGTGACTATAGCAGGAATTGATTCTATGATAACATGGTTTGATAGTTCCTTGTGTTATACTTTTTGACAGGACAACTTGTGTCCTGGCCTCTTCTAATGCTGCTCGGAACAGTACATGGTGTGGGCTACATGGACATGAAGATTTTCTTTATTCAGGGGTATTCCTCCCCATCCCGCCAATTCAATACTCCCCCATTAGTCCCCTGCACATTTCCCCTGCAGGAACAAGAAATAGCCTTTTCACAATGCCTCCTCATAACAACAAACAGCTTGGAGTTGTACAAGAACAATCAATATCCTTTGATCTTTACCCGCCAATGTCCCTTTCCTGAGAGATCAAGAATTCATATGTGCAACAGTCCATTTTATCTGAACATACTTTGTTTTTTAAGAAAACTATGTAAATCTGAACCACAGGAAACAGAGCCTCGCTTTATTGTTTACAATAATTTATCATTTTATTGAATTCTCAAATTTGTCACGACCAAAATGTTGCATACATGCCTGCTCATTTTGCTTTAACACTGCAGCTGCGCTTATTTTTCAAACAAATTCACACAAAAACCTCTTTAACATTTAATTTAAAATTAAAAATAGCCTCTTTGATAGATAGTTAGATACAAATACTCAGAGAAACTATTTCAACCGATTTGGAGTTTATTAATTAATTAAGTCTTTCAAACATTTTCTTTCTCACGTCCTACCGTGGCCTGTCAGGAAAACGATACAATTCACACATTTATGAGACCAATCACAGAAATTCGCAACCCTTCCAAAATGAAAATAGCATTAAAAGTGAAATTGGGACGTTGAGATTTCTTCAATATTGGATTTGCAAGGCGGTATTTGTTGGAAGTGTCTGAAAGGATGGTATTACTTGTGCTGTTACCTGTAAACAGCAAGTGAAAGTAACGGGAGTATTTTGTACAAAAAACATTTTCACAGTCTTCGGCTTTGATTATTCAACCTTTCTCTACACCACGCTACTTTTTTCATCAAGGCGACAGCTATGTGAAGGGGAAATCTGCTTATTTCTTGATGAGGGTAAAGGGATAAAGTGACAGTTCCGTGTTTGTGATGAACACGGAACATTCGTCCCTTCACCAAATTGGCGTTTTGAGTGTTGACATAACTGCCCGATCAACAAGGACGTGTAACGTTAACAACAAAAAAGCCCTCCTTGTTTGCGTAAAAAAAACAGTTGCAGTGTTAAAATAAATACAATCAACTTCCTGACTCCATTGACAAGCGCCGCACAGCATCAAATCCTACAAATAGATTGCTTTCCTCGCCCCTGCTCTTAGAGGTTATGGAAAATAAACCTACACCCTGATAGCATTCCAATGATCTCCCTAATCTCGGTTGCACTCTGTCAGAAGAGGTAACTGGTAGTTTAGCAAAATACCCTAGATCAAAGGGGGATTAATCACCAATTGAATCCACACAAAGTAAACCTGTCATTCAAAAAAATATTTCCACTGAACTAAACAGGGGGATTTTAAGGTATTTGCATAACAGGGAGTAACAGGCTTGAGCCAGGTTAAAAGGTTCAGAATTCAGCTAACATTTAACTTTTTTTGTGATTGCAGTCCTCTTTGTAAAAACAGATAACAATCCCTGCAATGTATTCGAACCTGATAATGCGGCTAACCCGGCTGAACGGTGGCTGCAATTGGAAAGTATCGCAAACTTTAGTAAAGGAAGTATCGGTTTCACTTTCAGTTGCTACAAATCTGATTTGCTGGCATTTAGCATGTAATCCCAAAAAGTCCCTGAAATCTGAACAATGTTAATTGTTTTTCAACATCTTTGTTAACTGTCTTCTTTTTCCAAATACATCTTATTCTACGTTGTTGGGCTGTACTGCGCCACTTTTATGTGGATAATACCGTTTACCATCAGTTTTAGCATATTGAAAAGTTTCACTGTGAAACTGTGTCAAGAGGTATTACCATTCGGCTAATATGTTTAAAAGTGTTCTCGGATAGTTTTCTATAGTTGTATTCCCACCAGTGCTCTCCCCTATTTTCATTAATTCCTGAACATACACAATATGGACTGAACCAAACAACATATGTCGCAGTGATAACAGTGTTTGAACAAGTTTGGTTAGGCAAGGGCTGGACATGTAGCGAACAGCAGCATGACTGGCTACTTTTAAAAGGTTAAAATAATATTTACATCCGCAAAATTTGTTCTGGAAATTGGGTATTTAGCAGCTATCATAGAATACAGCACTATATGCAGTGTAATGGGAATTATATGTGCCAATGAGTTTTGATGACTAAACATTAAGGAACAAGAGATGAGTTCTAAAGTTTAGTTTATTTATTCACAAGTAGGCTTACATTAACACTGAAATGAAGTTACTTTGAAAATCCCCTAGTCACCAGACTGGTGTCTGTTTAGGTACACCAAGGGAGAATTTGGCACAACCAATGCACCTAACCAGCACATCTTTTGGACTGTGGGAGGAAACCAGAGCACCCAAAGGAAACTCATGCAGACACAGGGAGAACATACAGACTCCGCACAATCACCCAAGCTGGGAATCGAACTCGGGTCCCTAGCACTGTGAGGCAGCTGAGTGAACCACTGTGCCTCCAATGAGGGTTCCTGCATGAGATTGATTGATCTTCACATGGGAAATAGAAGTGTGGAAGATGATTGAAAGACAGAACAATCAGCACAACACAACTAAATGAACATTTTAGCAGTGGTCTTAGAAGTGGTCTGGGATCAAATTGTCTCCTTGTACTTTGGAAAAGGAATTGTAACTGAGTCCAGGCAGATGCGTTAAGAATTGCTCTTAAATGGTAGGTGATGGGGCTGGGCAGGGGACTGGAATTGTGTAAAATTATATAGACGTGGTGGAGTTTGGCACTGAAATCATTTACATAATATTGACATTTGGATTGTTTAAGTTTGTGTTTCAGTTTATTTGTTAGTGTCACAAGCAGGCTAACATTAACACTGCAATGAAGCTACTGTGAAAGTCCACAGTTTGAAGTACTGGTGCAAGGCTTCAAACCTCATGCCAAGAAGTAGTCTCATTTAGAATGTAATGTTTTGTTTTAAAATGAACTTTGAAAGTAGATGAAAGCAAATTACTGCAGATGCTGGAATCAGAAACAAAGGCAGAAAATGTTGGAAAATCTCAGTAGGCCTTGGGGCACCTGTGTAGAAAGAATCGGGCCAACATTTCACATCTGCATCATCCAGACTCGAAACGTTGGCTCTGTTCTCTCTTCACAAATGCTGTCAGACCTGCTGAGATTTTCAGCTTTTTCTGTCTTTGTTTCAAAGTAGATGAACAGTTTGAAGACATTTTAGGATGCGGCATGGCGGCACAGTGGTTAGCACTGTGCCTCACAGTGCTAGTGACCTGGGTTCCATTCCGGCCTCGGGTCACTGTCATTGTGGAGTTTGCATGTTCTCCCCGTGTCTGTGTGGGTTTCCTCTGGCTGCTCCAGTTTCCTCCCACACTCCAAAGATGTACGGGCTAGGTTGATTGGCCATGCTAGGCTAACCCTAGTGTTAGGGGGATTAGCAAGGTAAATATGAGACGTTACAGGAATAGAGTCTGGGTGGGATTGTGTTTGGTGCAGACTTGATGGGCTGAATGGTTTCCTTCTGCCCCATAAGGGTTCTATGATTCAATGCGTCATGGTTTTATGTCAATGAAGAGGACATATTACCACAATTTTATGCATGTCGGTTGAAGCTTCAAGCTCAGAACTGCATTAATGATGAATAAAAGATTTAGGTTAAAAGTTCTGGCACAGCAAAAATTACTCGTGTATCATTATACAAAAGAAAAATTAATAGGTTTATAGTTAAATCATTTGCTTACCAAGTTAACCATTTTAATTAGAAATGCACAAAGTATTGTTCTGTCTGAGTTCTGATTTAGTGGTGATCATACATATTCTACTCACACATGAATTATTTCTCTGCTGAAGCTTACAGTCATGAATCATCTTTGATCCCTCGTTAAATCAATTTTTATGTTAAGTTAGTTGGAATTTGAACAGCTATATATGTTGAAATATATTCTAGGAAAACTGCATTTTTTTTATTGTGGTGCTCACTCACTACATAAATTCACTGCCAACAGTAGCCCTGTGCTAGTCTAACATTGAGGTAGTTGGGGCAGTGATAAGGGTCCTTCAATTGACATTAGACTCTCTTTGGCCGGAGAAGGAAAAATAAATCTACCATTATTGCTGCAGAGACCATTAAGTGACCTTTGCTGAAGACTATACCTGAACCTCATGCAAGAACAGGATTAGACTCAGTTGTGATGCCCTCTGCAGTCAGATAGCTTTTCACTGTCTTGACTCACACATGAAGAATGATCACTTTAGTTAAGTACCAAAGATCAAACATGTCAGAAAGACTCAGCTCTTGTCTTTTGTTTGGGGGAGGGGGGGGTGGTGTTGAGGTAGGATGCAAGAAGAGGGGAGTTGGTGGAAGAGAGGGAAAGGGGGAAGGGGAAGGAGGAAAAAGAGAAAAGCTAACTTATTAATGGTAAAAGCGTCTTTAAGGTTGTTGGGTCTTAATTTGTCTTCAGACACTAAAGACATTAAGACAAAACAATTGAAGGCAACTGCACACCCCAAAACTGATCCCTTTAAATATAATTATTGAATAGGTACAGTTGAGAAAAACAAGGTTATGCTCCAGAATGCATATACTAATCTACTTACAACTTCTCAACATGACAAAGTATCTTTTAAAATGTCGTCTCCTGTATAAAAAGCCATGAAAATACTTAAAACAGTAGCTTTAATGTGCACACTTCCTGGACATTTTAGCTTATAGAATGCCATGCTGCAAGCTACTTTTATGTACACAGATAAAAGTGTTGTGACAGAAGACCGTCTGCAGGATTTGCACAATGTTTTATAACCATGTTGTGAAGCTAAATGGATTTTAGCTTCCTCCCCATCAACAATATAGGTCTGGCACCAATCTTGGGATGAATGCATTTCATATATACTGCAAATACTAAGCATCTTTCAACTTTGTAAAATTGTATAGTAGAATAGTTATAAAAGAAATAGAATGAAATCCAAATGAGATAATTTTTGAAAATGATTGAAGTTTCAGCAGAAGAAAGGACTCCCAGAGTTTTCTTATTGCCCAGAATAAGAAGGCCTTGTCAATCACGATTAAGCTTCTAGAATCGGAATCCCTTTGAAATGCAGCTGTTTCTTCTTTAATTGTGGCAACGGATACTGAAAAAGAGAGAAGACCAGCCTTAAAGATGAGTAAGGAATACAAAACAGCACAGGATTAGCTTCGGAGTTCAAAGGTCACTAATTACACTAAGGAGTTCCCAGACACACTGAAAACACAAAACAGGTCACCTACCAAACTGGAAACAGACTCTGCCTTCAAAAAATCTTTCTGAAGTAGTAGATTTCCAGACATGACCGAAAGCAACTCAGTGGGATCAGCTGACCACAAAAGGTAAAAAGTATGGGCTTCTCTCCTGCCTCCTTTGTTTCCTCAGAGGCCTGATGGAGGGAAAACGAACCCTGCAGATGGCATCGGCCTTCCCATTTGTTCACTTTTTCTCCCCCAACTGGAGGCATGGCAATTATGGAGGGAATATTTCAAATATAAATTAGCACAGAATTTATCTGGCTTTCAAATCCCACCCCCTAATCCATCCCTTAATTAAAGACTGGAATATAGTAATAAGATGCCTATATTACCACAATGTGAATTTAGTTTGCCATTCCTAACTTACATAAAAAGAAGCAAAAAGAATATTCTATTTAATTTACATTAGGGCTGTGGTACAGAATGTAATCATACTGAAATGCAGATTTAGAAAAAAAAGTTCCCTTTCAAATGGTAAACAGCATTGAGTATTTGTATATAGTTACAAAAGACTTTAAAACTGTATTGCTCATATGTTGCAATACTGAAGTGTTAGCCTGAAATGTTTTGTGCAAAATGTATATCATTCTTAAGTAAGTATATTAATTTGCAGACAACAGGAACTATCTGGTGAAGGTTGTCAGCATAGTGTTTGGGCAGACATATATTTCATACATTGCTTTTGTAAAACTTGAGAGGAAATCATGAAATCAGTACAATAGTTGGAAGAACAATATTGAAGTAATACATTTGTTTCACCTTCATCACAAGTTTATGGTCAAGTCATCAACAGCTGGTACTAAGTATTGCTTAGACTGGCAGTAATTGCCTGACTCACAAATGTTCATTCATCAGTGGTTACTCTCTGCATTTACAATATGCTGCCCAAGTAACTATTCTTAAGATGCCAACTCAAAATCAAAATGCGCACAGATTATTTAATCATGATGGAGTTAGGGGCAAATTTGTTGGCCATTTTGTAATCGTTGGTTGATACATCATTAATAAGGTAGAGCTTAACACCGCAAGATTTCTTTTCAACTGCCCTCTTTTAATTGCCTGAGAAAGGAAGTAATCACAAAATAGCTGTTAAAACTTGGCCCTTACTTATTGGTTGATTTTAAACATCAGTACATATTTACCTTGGGAAAATGTGTTTCTTGCCTATTTTGGTATTTTATTGTGTGGATGACAAGAAACTGCAAATTATTAAAGTATGTATAAATCCCTAGAGATGTGTTTATCGTTTGGGTTGGATAGGTGCAGAAATGACTTTTCTGCTATGTCAATGATGGAATATGGGTTCATACCACAATTCTTCACAAAACTAGTTTGCAGTCTCATCTGTTCTATCTAGCAGTGAGCTTGGAGTGGAAACTTGGAGTTTTGCCACAGCAGAAAGAAAGACTGAATAGTCAAGTGTTTCTGATGTGTTCTTGCACAATTCTTGGAGGCCAGCTATGGAATCACATTTGTAGTGTTCTGGAATAAGCTTGTGTTTGAAACGAGTGTATTGGGACAAGACATTCGAATAAAATAAGACAGGTACAAAATAAAACAAAGGTGAGTTTTGACACTACTTTCCTTAGGATTTGCAATTCTGGTGTAGGGTGATGTTGTTTTTGAAGTAGCTGGATTATTCAAACACTAAACAACCATTAATCTAGTGTATGGTATGTGAAGCTGCAGTTTGAGCAATCTTCTGCTTCTTGATGAAAATGTTTGATGCGTACCACTGTCATCCAATGCAGCATCCAAATACTTTCTTTTAACAATAAATTCAAGTTGTGAATGAATTATAGATTAACTACTTCACTTAAAAATATTAACACTGGGGTAGCATAGCAGCACAGTGGTTAACACTGCACTAGGGACCCAGGTTCAATTCTGGCCTTGGATGATTTTGTGTGGAGTTTGCACGTTCTCCCAATGTCTGCATTGGTTTCCTCCGGGTGCTGTGGTCCCCGCACACCGCCCCCCCCCCCCCCCCCCCCCCACCTCCCCCCAAAGTCCAAAGATGTGCAGTTTAGGTGGATTGACTAAGCTAAATTGCCCCTAAGTGTCCAAAGCTGTGTAGGTTAGATAGATTAGCCTTGATAAATTTGTGGGGATATGGCAGGGAAAGAGGGTCAGGGCAAGATACTCTTTATCTGAGAGTCAGTGCAGACTCGATGCGCTGAATGTTCTCTCTACACTGTAGGGATTCTATGATTCTAATTATGTGGGGAGATTACAGATAGTTCCAAGAAAATAGGGTGGTGATAGTAGGGGATTTTAACATTAAAGTGTATTTATTTATTAAATAATTTTCCCAACATTGACTGGGACAGCTACAGTATTAGAATAGTGGATGGAAGGTAACTTGTTGAGTGTATTCAGGAGGAATTTCACATTTAGTATATGGATGGCCCAGTCAGAGAGGGGGCAAAACTTGACCGCCTCTTAGGAAATAAGGAAGGGCAGGGATAGAAGTATTAGTGAGGGATCACTTTGGGACTAGTGACCATAGTTCCATTAGTTTTAATATAGCTATGGAGAATGATAGTGGGGGGGCTTTCAAATGAGTGTTAACCAGGGTTCAGGGTAAGCATATTCCTTTTACGGTGAAGGGCAAGGCTGGTAGAAGTTGGGAACCCTGGATGACTTATGATATTGAGTCCCTGGTCAAGAAGATGATGGGGGCATATGACATACAAAGGCAGCTGGGATCAAGTGGATTCCTTGAAGAGTATAGAGGGTTCAGGAATAGAGAGAATAGAGAGAAATCAGGAGGGCACAAAGGGGACACAAGATTGATTTGGCAGATAAGGGAAAGGAGAATCCAAAGAGCTTCTACAAATACATGAAGGGCAAAAGAATAACTAGGGAGAGAGTAGGGCCATTGGGCTGAAGGGCCTGTTTCCATACTGTAAACCTCTATGACTTCTTAAAGATCAACAAGGAAATCTATGTGGATCCACAAAACATGGATGAGATCCTAAATGAATTTTTCTCATCAGTATTTACTGCTGAGAAAGGCATGGACATTAGGGAACGTGGGGAAATAAATAGTGATTTCTTGAAGAATGTACATATTACTGTGAAGATGCTGGAAGTCTTAATGTCATCAAGGTAAATAAATCCCCAGGACCTGATGAAGTGTATCCCGGGATGCTGTGGAGGAATGCCCGGGATTCCAGGGAAGAAATTACAGGTCCCTTAGCAAAGATACTTGAATCAACGACAACCACAGATGAAATGCCTGAAGATTGGAGGGTGTTAAATGTTGTGCCTTTGTTTAAGGGCTGCAGGGAAAAGCCTGAGAACTACAGGCCGGTGAGTGTTACATCTGTAATGGGTAAGATATTCTAACAGACAGGATCTACAGGCATTTAGAGAGGCAAGGATTGATTGGGGATAGTCAGCACGGTTTTATGGTGGGAAATCATGTCTCAAAAATTTGATTGAGTTTTTTGAAGGGGTAACCAAGAAGGTAGATGAGGGTTGTGCAGTTGATGTTGTCTACGTGGACTTTAGCGAGGCCTTTCACAAGGTACCACAAGGTAGGTTGTTGTATAAGATTAAATCTTATGGGATTCAAGATGAGGTAACCAAATGGGTACAAAATTGATCTGATGGCAGAAGACAGAGGGATCATCTTAGTCATTTGAAAGAAAGGGCAGCATGGACAAGTTGGGCTGAAGGGTCTGTTTCTATGCTGTAAACCTCCATGACTTACTTTGATGGTGGAAATACAAATCTTCAATTATTCTTTAAAAACACAGGGACTGGAAACTTACCATACGTGTGTAAATTCTTCTTGAACTTCTTGTGATTTGCAGTTGAAACAAAGAATATGGGTGACAGTGGTTAGCACTGCTGTTTCACATCTCCAGGGACCTAGGTTCGATTCCTGGCTTGGGTCACTGTCTGTGTGGAGTTTGCACGTTCTCCTCGTGTCTGCGTGAGTTTCCTTCGGGGGCTCCGGTTTCCTCCCATAGTCCGAAGATGTGCAGGTTAGGTTGACTGGCCATGCTAAAATTGTCCTTAGTGTCGGGAAATGCGTAGGTTAGAGGGATTAGTGGGTAAATATGTAGGGATATGGGGGTAGGGCCTGGGTGGGATTGTGGTCAGTGCAGACTTGATGGGCTGACTGGCTTCTTTCTGTACTGTAGGGGTTCTATGAATAATAATTAGAATTACACTGTAGCACAGCTTTCCCAATGTCTTAGTGATATTATCAGTGATTAGCTGCATCAAATAGATCAGAAACGTCTCACTTTATCCACTGATTAGCTGAAATATTGTGATCAGAAAGCTCCAGATTTATTCCATGGCCTGACTGTGATGGCTGATCCCCGCTGAGACGAGGATAGTGACACTACAATTGACAGGGAGGGGGGTGAGGAGTAGAATACAAAATCTATCAAAAGTTTCTGGTCCAGACCTTCTTTCAACACATATGTTGGCAACACACATGTGAGATGCTGAGGACCTGATGAATAAGCTCCTAACAGTGACAATAATAATAGTCATTTCGACAACTTGCTGGAGAATACCTGTGGAACTGTGACCCAGTGAATCAAGTGTATTTGACAGAGCAGTGGAGGAGAGAAATCTTCAGAATTTTACAACTTGTAGCATTTATAATAAATACAAATTTTTCATCATGTTTTATTAATCATATTTACAATTTTTGACACTGGTACATCGCTTGATCAAACTTTACCATAAAACATTTATTTTATACAATTTAAAATAGGTTACCTTCTGGGACACAGCTGAATATTTAACTAGTGCAATTTTTAAATAAATACTGAATTATCAAACCAGTTATCTTTGTTTTGAAACATTTGGTCCATATGTCTACACTCAGTTGAATTAGGAATTCAATGGCCTGCTGGCCACAGGTGCATCACCTTTGGAGTTCCAGATGTAGTACTCAGAAGACAGTAGTTCCTTGGCTAGAAAAACAAAAAAGACACTCAATTAACAGAGGCATGTTGGTCATATTTCAATGGAATGCAAAACTCAGGATTAACACATACTGACCAAAGAAAATACATTCATTTGACAAAAGTAATTGCAACTCAACAGAAGTATGGCATTATTAAAAAACTAATAATTTATGAAGTTGCAATAAATTGGCAGTTTACATAAGTGTCAATCTATATTCCATTTGTATATAGAAGTTTCTTTTCAGCAACTAGTTCAAAAGCCCCATTTAAAAATAACAGAAGTCAGCCATTTAACTGTGCTTTTGGCCAAGAAATGATATATGATACCAAAGGGAGAATTAGATAGCTGGCTTCCCGTCATTTGTCAATGCTTCTTTTGAGCTGCAACTGTCTTGAGTGGGAGATCTGGAACAAATGGCTTCAAAATCAGGAGCAGGGAGAAGCAAAACAGTGTGATAATCCCCATACTATTCATAATCTACCCGATCATGACATTCACCTCCCTAAAGATCATCCCCCCTCTGGTGTCAGTATTAAATATTGCCTAGCCTGAGTTGCCTCTGTGCCAAAATCTTTTAGACCTTTTAAATTATAAGTTCATGATTCTTGACCTGTCCTTCAATGTTGTCAAAACAAAACTCATATCGACCAACACTCGGTCAGCCAAAAATTCCACCTCCCATGCACGTTGGAGGGACTCTGGAATATGTTGAGTATTTTCTTTACCCTGGCAACCACCTCACTCAAAAGGCCACCATTAATGAGAAGAACCAATACCAGATGAAGTGTGCCAGTTCAGCTTTCTACAACTAAGGCAGTAAGTGTTTTACGACAAAGGCCTCGGCAAATCAGCAAAAGTTCTCCTGTACACAGTAGTTGTCATCACCATTTTTCTGTTATGCAGTGAGACTTGGACTATGTACCAGCAACACACAAGTTTTAAAAATGCATTCAAGGAATGTGAGCGTTGCTGGCTAGGCCAGCACTCATTGCCTACCCCTAATTACCCTTGGGAAGGTGGTGGCGAGCTGCCTTCTTGATCTGCAGTCCATGTGGTGTAAGTACACCAGAAGTGTTATTAGGGAGGGAATTCCAGGATTTTGACCCAGCAACATGAAGCAATGGCAATATATTTTCAAGTTAAGATGGTAAGTAGCATGGACTGAAACTTCCAGGTCGTGGTGTTCCCAGGTATCCTTGTCCTTCTATATGGTATTGGTCATTTGCTTGGAAGGTGCTAAGGAATCTTGGTGAGTTCTTGGAGTGCATTTTGTAGATAGTACACAATGCTGCTACTATGGTGCACTGGTGGTGAAGGGCGTGAACGCTTGTGGAAGGGATGACAATCAAGTGGGCTGCTTTGTCCTGGATGGTGCCAAGCTTCTTGAATGCTGTTGAGGCAAGGAGAGAGTATTCCATCACAATCCTGATGTGCCTTGTAGTTTGTGGATAGGTTTTGGAGAGTTGGGAGCTGAGTTGTTTGCTGCAGGATTCCTAGCCTCTGATCTGCTTGTAGCCACAGTAGTTAAATGGCTAGTCCAGTAGATTTTCTTGTCAACAGTACCCCTAGGATGTTGATAGTGGGGGTTTCTGTGATGGAAAAGCCATTAAATGTCAAGAAGTGATGGTTAGATTCTCTCTTGTTGGAAAAGAATGTGTGGCAAGAATGTCATTTGCCAGCACAAGCTGATATTGTCCAGGTTTTGTTGCTTTTGGCCATGGACTGCTTCAGTATCTGAGAAGTCCCAAATGGTGCTGAACATTGTGCAGTTAGCAGTGAACATCCTCACATCTTATGATGAAGCAGGTGAAGATGGTTGGGCTGAGGGCATCCCTCTGAGGAACTCCTGCAGTGATGTCTTGGAGTTGGGATGAATGACCTTCAATCACTACAACCATCTTCCTTTGTACCAGGTATGATTCCAATCAGTGTAGAGTTCTCCCCAAACCAACCAACAGGATAGACACCAATGTCGTAGCTATTACAGGATAGATACCAATGTTGTAGCTGTACTGGAGTAGCTCAACTAGGGGGCGTGGAAGTTCTGGAGCATGTCTTCAGTACTATTGCTGGGATATCATTAGGGCCCAAAGCCTTTACAGTAAATCATGGCCTTCAGCTGTTTCTTGATATCACTTGGAGTGAATAGAATTGAAGATTGGCACCAGTGATGCTGGGGACCTCCAGAGGAGGCCAAGATGGACATTTCAGAATCAACCAATTGCTGTGGGTCTGGAATCACATGCAGACCAGACCAGGTAAGGATGGCAGGTTTCCCTCCCGGAAGGACATTAGTGAACCAGTTGGGTTTTTAATGACATGGTTACTATCAGGCTTTTAATTCAGATTTTCTTTTGAATTCAAATTCCACCACCTTCCATGGTGGCATTCAAATGCGGGATTCCAGAGCATTATCCTGGGTCTCTGGGTAACTAGTCCAGCGATGATACCACTATATCACTCATACCAGAGATATTCCACCTGCAATCTTCCATTTTCAATAGTAGGATCACCAAACAAATGCTAGCATCCTCTTGAATCCAGCTCCACAAGAATTCAGGCAAAACTTCTGCAAAATCAACTTTGATGGACTGGACACTGTATCTGGATGGCCAAGAAGAGTCTTCCCCCACCAGGTCCTGTTCTCCAAATAACCAAATTTTCAGGGCAGGACAAAAAAATGAACATTTCAAAGACACTCTGAAGCTCTCCTTAAAGTGTGTCAGCAGCAGCATTAATAACTGGAGAAACTGATGCATAATCAATCAAGATAGAGAACTTGTCCTTCACTCACGCTTCTAGTCACAACATTTCAGTGATTAGGCAGAGTGGCAACAGGAAAGGAAAGAATAGGAAATAAATCCTGCTATTCCAATCCCATCAGCTTGTGGGATGCCCTACTTCATGTGCCCAAAGACCCATGGGTTGAGAATCGATCTATTCAGTCACATGAAGACCCATGACAGACATTCTTGATCCCGAATAGACATCATCAGCAAATTGAGGGACAATGGTATATGATACAGGGACAGCAAAGAACCTAAAATGTTTACAAATTGGGGTGAGGGGGTGAAAGAGTGAGGATCAATAATTCTACCTACCATAATCATTAGATAATGATTAAATCTTGCAGCATTTTTTATGTTGAATTGGACTTATTTTATCAGGCAATTGCAAGTCTTGACAATATGAATGACATGCCAATATTCTCCTCACTGTGCCAGAGCACACTGCTTTCAGCTACGTAAAAGCAGACAAGACTGACCCCTGCAGGTAAAATCTATTCTGGCTAGAAGACAATTAAAAAATGTTCATGGCTTAAATACAGGAAAACAATTGAATCTTACATGTGATGATTCTGGGCTTTGCTGATGAGTACACTTGCACAGAATGTTGGTCCACATAACAACCAGTCAGTGTATAATCTGGGATTCGAAAGTAAAGCTGGGGCGATAAAATAGAAGCAAGAAAGTAAAAGATTAACTAATAGCTTCAGGACAAAATGAGACCAGTCAGGTTTTATTATCCTGTCAAAGTCTACTTTGAAAACTTTTCACTATTTAGCTTGTTTCTTATCTACCCTCACTTGCCACAATGAATTTCTTCTCCAGCCAGCTGAACTCTAAATAGTTTTGTAATTGGGATATTAACAAATCAGCTGTTCAACAGGTTCAGTGTACTCAGCTAACTGTAGGATAAGAGATTAACTCCAGTCCAAGTTACACGCCTTTTCTATTTTTAGCTGTTAGATATGATGGATTTAAGTTACCACCTCGTTGAAAGATGTGAATTACATTTTGGGTATCTCATTTCAAGAAGATTTTCTGAAACAAATCATCGGATTCAGTTAATAAGATTATACTTGTTTCCTAATACTAATCCAACTTAAAGTTAGCCACCACAATCACACCCCACTATACCATCCCCCTCCCACCTCCGCATTTCCAGAAACTTGAATGGATTGGCACTTTTAACCAACTCATTTTCATAAAGTTCTTTCTTGTGTGCTGCACTGAATAGGTTTCAAATTTGTCTAGAAAATCTATACAAACAACGTATTATGGAGAAATAAATCAGCATTTTCTCGGAATAAATGACATACTTAACTCATTGCCCTGTTTAAAGTTCTTGTTCAGTCTAAATTTGTGTGGTTATACATTGCTTAATTAGAGGTTTCCTTTGAACTCACAACGTTTCAAGTTATCTGAACAGTTAACTCCCTTCTAAGGTTTTTGGAAGTTAGTGCAAACACTACTAAACATTTTAAACAACCTTATAAATACATTAGTTCCTATTGTAAATGAGCTCATTTAGACATCCTTTATCATATCTTACAAGAGACTAAGTTATGTTGCCCAAGATTACGTAAAAACAGGGAAGAACCATTTTATAACTTAACTTTTCAAAACCAGAGATAATTAAATGATTGTGTTCAAGAATCCAAAAAGCCATCTCTCTTACATAAATCTCCCTATTCTAAAAACTACTAATCCACTTACACCAGTCTACAAAATGTGAATAATTACTTTTTTTTGTGTTTCAGGAATTAACTTCACCTAGTCAGAACTTACAGCAATTAATGTTTATATGAAAATCAAAGGCATGCTCACTGTTTGGAATTTTGATCACTGTTTAAAAATGATTTTGACAATTTAGCTAATGGCAGTATTTATTTTGTACATTACGCAAGGTTTTAGCTGAACATTATTTTTATCATTTTGAATTCAGAAAGCTGAACTGGACTGAAATTGTCAGTGTGGCATTAGTAAAAATTGAGGGGATACATACAGTTTTCATCATCAAAGATAATGACAAGTGATTTTTGATTACAACATTCTTAATGCTGTAGGTTTTTATTGCAGAGTGTGGTTTAAAATGTAGCTGCAGTCACCAATTGAACAGATTTTAATAGGTGGTCAATGTATCTACTAATTATGGCAAATATTCCTTACAATTAATCTTTTTGTACTCACCCATTACAAAGTGCTGCAGCAATTGTATAATTATCAGTAAAACATATTGTATAACTAAAATCGAACACAGGAACATTACCCAAATTGCAAGCTTTTGTTGCATGATCTGAATTAGTTAAAATGTATACATGTTAAATCTTAACTTCTTCAAACGATAAGTTGAGATAATCATTTTAAAAGTAAAGTACCAATCAACAAACCTTAACATAAGCAGTAAGTCCTGTGCAAAATGGATCAGTTGGCTGCATGGAATGCTTTGCAGGAAACATTACTACACCAGTTAAAGATACTTCCAAAGATTTAGGGAATTTCTGACCTAAACACACACAAAGCCAACAGCATTTGCAATATATTCATAATACTAAATGCACTAAAATACTTTCTAATATTCAATGTATTGCTATTAGAGAAAATATTCTTATTGATTCATCAAAAAAATCAATCTCAAAATTAATTCTCATTATCACATTAACCACTGGATTTGAAAATTTCTATATAAAAAAATCAATTTTAAGGCTTTCCAACAACTTTACAGGTCAATAAACAGCACAGAAGCTTCAACTTTCCAAAGGGTTTTCTGTTTCATTATAGAAAGTTAGCTCAATAGGGGGAATAATCAGCAGTGTAAACTGAGTTGAGTGGTTAGAAAAATCAGGCAATGAATATGTAGATTCACTTATATATTATCATAGTAATCTTTATTAATCCAACATTAAGAATATGCTAGAAACCAGTCAAATTATAAATACCTGAAATCAGATAAAAAGTTCTGAACTTTTTAAAATCGAGAACAAAATAAATTGGCTTTATTATGCGCAAGGTACAGGAAAAAGGCAGATGAATAGCACTAAACCATGATGCTCTTTTGGAGAGCTTGTGCAGACACAAAGGGCCAAATGGCCACCTTCTGCACTGCAACAACTCTGTATTCAATTAC
Organism: Carcharhinus amblyrhynchos; assembly: GCF_965287045.1. Lineage (NCBI taxonomy): Eukaryota > Metazoa > Chordata > Chondrichthyes > Carcharhiniformes > Carcharhinidae > Carcharhinus > Carcharhinus amblyrhynchos. Next base: position 40,301,533 of record NC_137337.1, on the reverse strand, counting down.
TTGTTCAATAAATATATACCAACACGGAGAATATAATTTCTCTAATTGTTGAAGGAAACAGGCACAGGTGAATTTGAAGCATTTTTTGAAGTTATTGTAAATTAATCTGCTGCTTGTGTCATGTAAGGGGAAGATCCAAACATACAATTCTTCCCCGACTATAAAACAAAATAATGCTAAGATCACATGAAATGCTCAGACATCCTGAGTATACAAATCATTTATGTTTGGACAATTTATCTCATTCCACTTTCACAAATAATCTCCTCCCTGTGTGAACAAGCAGACATCTTGTGAATAATAAATGTGTAATTTAATAGTAACACCGATGATATTGCTGAGCAAATAGCTCCACTACAGAGCACAGGCCAATTTGAAGTCACCAGCATGCGGGAAATTAACTTAAGGTATCCCCTGCATTTTAAAAATGTTTCCTCCATTGCCGGACTACTGAAGCATATTGAGTGAATGGCACACAATTAAATGTTCATAGATTTGGGTATTAACGTGTGGTTTATAAATTGTGGGCTGTATAAAGAACTTTCTATTTATTAGTAAAGTTGGAATTGCTGCAATCATAGAGGGAAAATTGAGTTAGGTTTCCCTGTGTCACATGAGTTATTAAAAGTAGTTCCATTGATGACACTGCTAGTAGCTTCAGTGGTGGATTGTTTAACAATATGTTAACTGATCTGTGTGATTAAATGCAAGGTTAATTTCTTTATATTGGAGGCTAACATTTAAAAGAAAAAGTTTCACGAATGACTACAGTTAATCTTACAAAAGAACTTCTGTTTTGTGAATAAAATTAAGTAAAATAGAACAGTTGAACTAACCGATGACCCATATTAGTAAGCTTTTTTCCCGCGACACCTCCAGCTGCCCGTGGCTCACCTTACAGTCAGCATTAGCTATTGGACCCCTGAAGAGAAAAAGAGATTAGCAAAACCAGGTATATTTTGAAGCACCTGGAATTCATTTCTGTTTCTTTATTTCAAAGGATTTAAATTTTCTTTTGACTTCCTCTTGGAATAATATTTTAAACTTAGTAACAAATGTGGCACTTAGTGAAGTGGAGAGAATTCAGCTAATACAACAAAATTAAAGGGCAGCATGATAGCACAGTGATTAGCACTGCTGACGCACAGCGCCAGGGAACTTTGTTCAATTCCTGCTTCAGGTCACTGTCTGTGTGGAGTTTGCACATTCTCCCTGTCTCTGCATAGGTTTCCTCTGGCTGCTCCAGTTTCCTCCCACAGTCCAAAGGTGTGCAGGTTAGGTGGATTGGCCATGCTAAATTGCCCGTGTCAGGAGATTGGAAGGGTAAAGATGGGGACAGGGCCTGGCTGGAACTGTTGTCAGTGCAGACTCAATGGGCAGAATGGCCTTCGTCTGCACTGTAGGGATTCTATGATAGAATAGCTAAACAAAATAAAAGTCCAGTATGTTCATCCTCAATAACCCCATCGTTCTGAATTTATTTGAGTTCTGCTGATGTTCCAATGATTGTAGACTGGAACTGATTAGGAGCAATGACAATTTATTAGGCTGCTTTCTACACTCAAAATAATCTAAATAACATTACATCCTTTGCTAATAACTGCATAATATTGTTAAATGAAGGTCATAATTATGTATTAGGCAACATTTCAAATTAGAAAACCTCAATCTTGATTTCCTTTCATAAAGTGGAATTCTACAATTTTATTTAGCAATTATTTAATTCAGTGTGGGCATAAAGTGTAGCAACCACCTAGAGAAAATTGACGACAGACTGAGCTCCTATTTGACTTCTAATGCAAGTGGGACCGCATTTTCTGGTCCTTCCACTTTTGCAACTGTTCCTTAGCACGTAGCTGAATTCTAAGGATGTAAACAGAAACCGTACACAATTTTCTGTGTGAGCAAAGGTTCCATTGACTTAATCTTATCTTTAATGAATTGAAATTTATATGAAAGATGTTAAACATTCTACATGCCCTTCAAAAGGACAATTGAATTTCAAGCACAGGAACAATGCACACAACTGGAAGATGGCCTATAAATGGCAAAAACATTGCAAAGATTAACTTAACTATTGAAAAGAACCAGAGAGAAAATGTAATTACTACTGAGAATTATTTAAGAGTTAAAGAAATATAAAAGATGTTGCAGTTTTGTTTTTGTAACCACCTACTTTGTATCTAGACTATAATAAAATGCATTATTAGGCCATGCAACCCTTTGGAATTTTATTAAATTCAGAGTAGTTATAATGAAATTAAATATTGTTGGATTTTTAAAATCATCACAAACAAAATGAAAACATACCGTACTGTGTATAAAGGGTAATAGACAGGGTAGTCATAGAATTCAAAAATGGTTACACTTGAAAAAATAGCTTCCAAGAATTTTGTAGTAATGGAATTAACATTTATTTAAAGTGTAAAAATAGTTATTACAACTATTTAACAGTTTAGACGTGAATCAATATGGTTAATGTAACTGGTATCTCTAAATGTCAGGCTTGTTTGCAGTGGTTCTAACTATCTATTTAAATTACTAAAGAAAATCCCTTGGATAAACAGTCCACAAGAAAAGTCTGTACAGCTTGTTCTTTTATAAACGGAAGGGAAAATTCACAATGTTCATTGACAATTCACCAAGGAAACAGATTCTGAGGTCCATGCATTGTAATAAAATTTCATCTGTTGCACAATGAGATCTATATCACAGTTCTAATTTCAGAGCAATTAAGGTATCTTAAGTTGCAATTGAATATCCTAATGCAATAATATTTAAGTGTAAATGTCTCACTGGTCGTTTATACCAGTCCCACTTGAGAAGGGACTCCACATTCACCAAATCATCTGTACCAAGATTCCTAAACTCAGCCTTTCACAAGATCCAACTCATTCAGTTGCTCGCGTCCTATCCCATACAAAGGTCACTCAGACATTACCTTCACCAATTTGCCATCTTCACCAGAAATCATACAAAGTGCCACAAAGCAAACAACTGAACAATTTATCACACTGCTTACAAGTTGCTACCCCTCCATAAGTTTTCTGGTTATTTGCGCTCGTCCTCAACATAAACCTCTCAATGGAACATAGAACAAGAAGTCCATTTAGCCCCTTGAGCCTATTTTACTATTTAATGATGTCCTTGTTGAATTATGACCTAACTCTATGTTCTCTACATTTGCCAGGATGACTACTGCTCCAACAACACTCGAAAAGCTTGACACCATCCAGGATAAAGTAGCCATTTGATCAGCATCCCATTAACCAACTTAAATATTCATCCCCTCCACCAGCAATGTGTTTCATATTCACAGTGCAGCAAACTGACAAGCCTTCTTTGACAGCACTTTCCAAACCACAACCTCTACTACACAGCACGACCTGGGCAGAAGACACATGAGAACATTAGCATCTGTTTCCCCTTTCAGTCAGGTATCATTCTAACTTACACTAAGAAATAGGAGCAGGAGTAGACTTCATAGATCGTCCGGCTTGCTCCGCTATTCAATATGGTCATGGATGATCCATTTTTCCAACACTCCCCATATTCCTTAATTTCCTGAGAGGCTAAAAATACGTCTATCCCAACCTCAAATGTATTCAACACTGGTGCATTCACAACTAACTGGGGTGAAGAATCCTAAGGATTCACAACCCTTTGAGTGAAGAAATTTTTCATCTCAGTCCTAAATGATCGGCCCGTTATTCTGTAACTGCCACCTGCTACCCACTCACTCCCCACTCCTCCCCATGTTTTGGATTTCCCGACCAATGGAAACAATCTCTCAGATTGGCACTGCATAAATCACTCCTGAAGCTGTCACTTGCATTACCTGTTGAAGAAGGGAATGTGAGCTTCACAGTATTCAAATCCATTTTTGACACTTTCATGTAGTTTCAGATTAACTGTAATCTTTATAAATTGCTCTACTTCCTTCATTTGATAGGAACCAAGAATCGGAGGGACTGGTACCTGTAAACAAACGAGAGGTAATGTTACTCAGCCATTTTCCTAAAACTTAACTACAGTAATTCAGGTGATTATTTAGTTTGATAAGGAAGGACAATTTGTTGTTTTTGCTCAAATCAAGTTGGAATTTTTCTTGTCAACTTGAAAGATTCTAAAAATTCAAAATAAGCCATCTTGAATGCAGTGAATCTGAACTGCTACACTGCTTTTGTTGTGTAGTGGGCTGCGAAATTCCACAGAGGCCATTTCACAGGCTCCCCGGTGGGCGCCACGGCCTCCGTGCATCTTTGGCAGCTAGATTTTCAGCACCGTCAGCTCTGGGCTGGAAATTGGCGTGGAGCTGCATAATGTATGCAAATACTAATTTGCATGCATTTTAAATAGCATTAGCCGGTACAAAAATTGAACACAGAAATTGCTCTGCATCACTAACTAGCTGTCCAGCTAACAGACTTAATAAACTGTCTTTGGCTGCATTAAGGTTTGCCAATGACAGCTAACAGCTTCTGGAAAACATATACCTACATATTGGTCCAATTCAATAATGCCATGCGTACTATTCTGTGACATGGTGCATTTAAGAAAAGTCAGCACAATTAAATACACAAAAAAACAACATAAATAATTGACAGCCACTGATAGTGTCTGCACATTTGCAATAATTAGTTGAAGGAGAAAACTGAAATGAATAAAGAAAAAAACTTAGATTTACGTAGCATCGCCTTTGTCCTCAAGATGTTTGACAGCACTTCACAGCCAACAAAATACTCAAAATTCAAACTAAAATACAGCTAACAAAATACTTTTGAACTAAACTCTGTTATAAAGTAACCAAACACAGCAGGATATATGCAATAGGAACTACAAACAGCAGTGTAATAGATCGTTCAGTATGTGTTCGTAACATATTGCCTTGAACCCACAGCACTCCAATTTTGAGGGAGAAAGCTACTTCTGAGATAAGATTGACACCTGAGAACAAAGTGAGTCCAAGCTAAAAATTGACAGTCCAAAGCAAGCTAAATTCAATTCCACTTTAATGACAATGTCCCTTTATTATTTTTTTAAAAATCACTTATAAAGAAATTGTGCTAAATTTACTTTTTGCTTTAAATTCAATAAATACAATATATTCTTACCTGTGAGGTGTAGTAGCAGAGTTTAAATACATCTAATGGTGGTGTGAAAGGAAATTTGTATGGCCCATTGAACAGTGAATCATCCATATCATCAACACTGTTAAAAGTAAGGATAGTGGAGTCAACTGCACTGACACACGGGTGCACAAGGATATCCTGGAGAGGAGACCCGTTGATGGGTAGATTCAGACTTACTGTAACAGTTGGCATTATTCCTTCTAGATCACACTAAATTGGAACAAATACAGCAAGTCAGAAACAAAAGCATATGAAGAAAATTAAAATTGAGCACTTTCATTAAATAAAAGAAAGCAAACATTGCTGAGTACTTGCAGCAAAAACTTCTAAGGCCAAATAAAGACAATATATAGATGCTCTTTTCTTTCTATCTGTATATTGTCTTTTTTTCGACCTTGGAATTATTTGTACAGGCGGTTCAAACCTTGGGCTAATATTGGTTTGAAAAGACAGCATCACTGGCAGTGCAGCACTTGACTGGCACCATCTTTGGTTATGGGCTTTTGCCCTTGGGTGGGGTGAATCAATAATGTTCGCACTCTAAAGCAAGTGTGTCACCATGGAAGGGAATTTTCATATTGAGTGAAAGAGACGCTACCTGCCAGAACTCTCTCATTTTCGAGAGTCCTAATTAACATAAAAGGGTACCAATAAGTAATGGAAATTTTATTCATGAAACTAAACACAAAGCTGTAACTCAATACATACCCTTTCATTTATTTACCAGTTGTTAGAATTCAGCAAATAGGGAGAAATGTATTGAAATTTAGTCGTAACAAAAGTATTTTACTAAATAAATGAGGAACATAAATGTAAAAAGAAAATCCTTGTCTATGGTGTTTCCATATTAAAAATGTAACTTCTTAAAATACAACACAGCCTTCCTTATTTCAGTTGGAAAAGTGATTTCTAATACTAGTTTACTGTACATGAACCTCACCTTACATGTTACAGTTCCATAATCCTGCCACACGTCAATGACATCTTTCTTGTCGTACTGCATGGATGTAATCTGTTCAGTGACACATACATTAACCTGTGGTTTCCCTTTGTATACACCAGGCTTCCAGGCTGGTTGCTTTTGTGTCTGTGCTGAAGAGATTGCATTCTGAGGAACAAGGCTGCCAGACAGGGTCTGCATTAATCCAAAATCAGTATTTGTTGGAGTCCCCAGTGGACAAGCATGCATCAACATAGCAGGGAGCTGCGCCATTTTGGTAGCAATTTCTGATTCATTTCTTTGTGCCGTGTGTAAAAATGTCATTAACCCCGTGAGTAGTGCAAATGCAGGAGAAATTCCACGTAAAGAAATTAAAGATGGGCGGAGAGTCAAAGACTGTTCGACTAAAGGAAGACAAGCATAGAGAATTGCATTTTGTGTCAATACAAGGACAGGCCAAAGAACACCTTCTCCAACTGCAACTTCATAAATAGATGTCCTATTTATTCTGCAACAGCCATCCCTGTGTTCCACAAAGTTCTTATCCAGATCAGTCATACCGAGCTCAGCTAACAGTGCATTTAGGAAGATCTTGTCTTCTGGTACCTCCATATAGCTTTCTCCATTGAAAATTCGGGCTCTTTTTTCAACTGTTGGATATCGTCTAGAAAAAAGGAAAAAAGGCATGTTTTTTTCTTTAATAATGATCAGTACAGACCAATTTAATTGTGAGCAACTAATTTAAAGCAGTGCTTTATGTGCCTGATGAAATTAAGCAAAATGCTAATAATGGGTGTAATATTAATCCAAAAGAGGCTTTTTATTATATATTCTAAGTGCAATAACAAAACTTGCAAATTCAACTTGATTTTAAAATTTCTGTACCTATTTCCTGTCTCCCATCCCTACCACAGTAACTTTACTGGCTTTAATGTCAATACACCATTGCACATTTTTTTTACTGGTTTGAAACTATTAGTATTGCCAGTACGTAGGTGGCAAATTTACTGAGTAGAAACAGAAAATGCTGGAAAATCTCAGCACATCTGGCGGCATCTGTGGAGAGAGAAACGGAATTAATGTTTCAAGTCCGTATGACTCTTCTTCAAAGTTTCTGAATTAGTTTGGGAAATCCTAAGCACATGAAAGCTGCTGTATTAATGTAAATCATTTTCTCCTTAGCCAAAGGAATCATAAAATAACATAGCATACGAAGCTATTTGGCTCAGTGAGTCTGGCACTGGTAAGTCAGTCCCACTCACTCACTCTTTCCCCATATTCCTGCAATTTTTCCTCCTTCAGATATTGACACAATTACTATTTGAAGGTTGCTACTGAGTCTGTATTGACTATCCTATCTGGCAGTTCTTTCCAAATCCTAACCACCTGTTCCATGAAAAAGATTTTCCTCGCCCTGCCTTTGATTCTTTTGACATTTAAATCTGTGCCCTCTTGTTATCAACCTTCAACCACTAGAAACTTTGTTTCTATTTACTCTAAGACCATCATGATTTTAAACACCTGTTATCAAATTCCTCTTCAGCTTTCTGTGCTCTGAGGAGGCTTCACCAGTCTTTCCATATAGCAGTGATCCCTCATCACTGAAACCATCTACTAAGTCATTCTACTAAACGGTTCTTGATCAATAAGGGGATCAATGGTTATGAGAAGAAGAAAGAAGAATGGGGACGACAATCACATCAGCCATGGTTGAATGGCGAAGCAGACCCGATGGGCTGAATAATATAATTCTGCTTGTATATCTTATGGTCTTAAATCGCGCCTGTATCGTGCTTCCTAAAGTACAGTGCCATAATGGGACACGATGCTCAAGCTATGGCCGAGCTAGTGCTACATATAGATTTTATATTCTATGCCTCCATTTATAAAGCCCAGGATCCCCTATGCTTTGATACCTACTTTGAAATTGTGCTCTGCAGCTCTAAGTCCAAGCTAGTAACGTAAGTGGTAGTTCTAGTACAAATCTTGTTCAAGTCCACCATGTGCCTCTTTTCCAATTGAAAAACAGCCATTTACAACTTTTTCTATTTTTTTAAACTTCTTTTATCCGTGCTTCTACTTCCCTTTTTATCACATGGGCATAAAATTGCTAACAAACATGTTTCGAAATTCCATGTACAAAACCTCAAATGCACTGCGCAGTATCTTACATAACCAACATCTACATTTAATCTCATAAACAAATAGAATAGCATACGTTTCAAAGTTAATGAAATACAATTTTATATCAGGAATGGTTCAATATCAAAAAGTACCAGTTCGGTCAAAACCTAATCCATTGCATTTGTAATTTGGTATAAATGGTATCATCTCTAATTTATTTATACTTGAAATAGAAAGATATAGTTGAATATATAATCAAATATAGTATTGTTAGCAATTACTTTTCACACATATATGTAATATATATATACATACTGGAGGAAAGGCTCTCATTCATCATTCAAGTTGAACTGTTGCAGTTGATGCCTTCTGCGCCCACCAGGCACCGCAGGGGCTGGGGTGCATTATAAACCCTGACAATCACATTTTGATTTAATGTTTTAAGTTTCCTTTCGACTTTGGTTTTGTTCGGGCTGTCCCCCCTTCCTTTTTGGGGGGCTGCTCCTTTTAATTTGTCCCCAAGTTAATTTGAGTTTGTTTGGTGCCTTAAAAGAGCTCTAGGTTGAACTGTGCTGTAAAGTTAAAGTATATGATGTCCTTGAGGTGTTCCTCACAGATATGCCCATACTTGCATTGGCCTTAGTAATTTACACATATTACAAATATCAAAGCAAATTACATCCCTTTTCATTTTCCTCTGAGAGTGTGGTGTTTCTCCATTTCTGGCCTATTGTACATCCTCCACTTCACTCCATTAGTGGCAGTTGTCTTGGCTTTAACCTGTAGAATTCACATGTCTCCCCCTTTCATCAAGCTTTTAGTCACCTTTCTAATGTTTGTTCGACTCAATTTTTGTCTTGAATCAGTTCCTTTGAATCAATTTGGGTCACTTGTCCATTAATAGCATTACACAAATTGAAATTGCCAGAAAGTCACTCAGCTTTCTAGGCATCACTTGAAATGAAATATAATTTCAAGGAGACATGGGTGGCATTGTGGTTAGCCAGGGATCCCAATTTGATTCCCAGCTTGAATTCTGTCCGTGTGGAGTTTGCATGTTCTCCCCATGTCTGCATGGGTTTCTTCAGATGCTCTGGTTTCCTCCCACACTCCAAAGATGTGCAGGTTAGGTGGATTGGCCATGCTAAATTGCCCCTTAGTGTCAGGGGAACTAGTTAGGGTAAATGCATGGGGTTAGGACCCAGGTGGTATTGTGGTCAGTGCAGCCTCAATAGACCAAATGGCCACCTTCTGCACTGTAGAATTCTGTCTATATCAATCACTATGAAAATTGAAATAAAATGAAATTTTCTCTTTGCAAGAAGCAGTGGTTTTAAAAAGAGCCTAGAACTAATTAAACGGCTATCAAAAAGTTCTATCCATCCAACCTAACTTTAGTTAATGTGCAAAATATAATCCTTGAACATTATGAAAGTATTATGTTTCCAATACCATTCTAGAGATCAGTACTTCATACTTGTTTATTTGTATGTTTTGCTAAAACTACATTAATGTCTGAAAGTCTCCTTTGCTATTCAGGGGACAGCATTAGGATGAAGAACCAATCCTGGATGATTTATTCATTCAAGAACAGCTTCTTTCTTCCCTGCTGCTGTCAGACTTGTGAATGGACCTACCTTGCATTAAGTTGATCTTTCTCTACATCCTAGCTATGAGTGTAACATTACATTTGCACCCTCTCCTCCTTCTCTATGAATAATGGTATGTTTTGTCTGCATAGCGCGCAAGGAAGGACTGAGATGAGGAAGAACTTCTTCAGGGAGAGAGTGATACAGGCTCCAATGGCCTACTCCTGCCCCTATTTTCTATGTTGCTAATACTTTTCACTGCATCCCCATACATGCGACAATAATAAATCAAGTTCGCATTTTCACATCTTTTACCTCGACAGCTTCACGGATGTTTCACCCTTCTCGAGCCCCAGCAGCCAAACCGCCCGAACACTCATTTTTTACGCCAAACCCAGCGACACTAACGCTAACACAGACACCACACTGAAGAAAACCTTCCAGCACCCAAAGCCTGCAGCTGACCTGCGCCAACCCGCCGCCGGGGTCAGAGGGCAGCGCCCAGCTGCGCAGACGCGGCGGCTCCGGGGTGTCAGTGCGTAACTTCCGATGGTGGCAAGATGGCGGAAGCACCGAGCGGGTAGTTGGTGGGGGAGTGGCAGGTAGTGGAGTTCAACGCCCTTAGAATCCCCCACCGTCAAAAACCCAACAGCATCGCCCTCAATTCTGCTCATTATGTAGGTGGCTGAGCCAGCAGGTTAGGGAGCGGCTCCTGTGTTCGGGCGGAATGGCTGCGACCGCGGAACTTTTCGAGGTGGGTCCCTGTCTCGGGATGAGGCGCTGTCTGGCTGTGCTTGTGCTGCCCCATTGTCAATGCTGGCAACCCAGTCTGCTTCATCTCGGGCCTCCGTGCTTTCGGTAGTCAGGGAAAATGGCTGACTATCCAGATGTGTTAGCACGGAAATAAGCTTTTAATTGTTAACTGTCATTGTAAGGGTCTAATGTTTTAGCGGTTGGTTGTTGTACTATGCTCGGGGACACCCATTGCACTGTAGTTAATTCAACAAAATCAGTTACTATAACTGATTCACAGGATCATCGTGGCTCATCGTGTTTATATTATTTTGGCTCATCGTGTTTATATTAGCTCAGCTGAGAATATCTGTTCAAACCTTGCTTCCCTGCTTGTATTCAATTCATTTTAAGTGGAATAGTGTCTGAACAGTTTATAATTTGAGCACTACTTTAAGTAATGGTCTATAAAAATGCATTCTTTTAATTTCCTGCGTCGAGATGATCCTGAATTAATGTCCTCTTTTAGTGATCCATCAGATAATGAAAGCAGTATTGTATTGTTTCGTCTGAAACTGTTAATTTTAAAAACGTTGATGCAACCCTTTCTATTTCAGTGAAAAACAGACTTAATAAATATTTTTCTCAACTGTAACTTCTGGTATAATAGTGAATTTTACCTTTTTCTACGGTTTTAATGTCCTGCCTTAAAGGGCACCTATAATTTCAGTCATTACTTCACTCAATACCATCCCACAGTTTTAAAGACAAAACTTAACATTTGCTTCTATTTTGCTCCCTTTTACTTTGCAGGTTTTGATTTCATTGTGTTATCAAAACTTAATATCTGTTCTGATGGTGCTACTTTTGAAAATGGTGCTTCTGACATGTCTGCTTTTTCCTTAACTGAGGTTTCCTCCTGTCTGTGGTTGACAGGGCACTCAACTGGGTTTGACCCATTTCTGCATCTCACCCCTTCCCAGAACCACGATAGGGTCCCCTTTATCCTCACTTTACATCTCATCAGCTTCCACATTCAAAGGATCATCCTCTGCTGTTTCTGTCAAATCCAACGTGATGTCACTATGAAACCTCCTTAATTTTGGCCTCCTGTATTCACTGTTCTCCTCTACATTGGAGAGATTAAACACAGACTGGGTGACCACTTTGCAGAACACCTTTGCTCAGTCTGCAAGCATGATGTCAACTTCCCTGTTGCTTGCCATTTAAACTCAGCATCTTGCTTTCATACACACATGTCCATCCTTGGCCTTTTGCAATACTCCAGAAGCCCAACTCAAACTGGAGCAGTGCCTCCTCTTCTGATTAGGCTTGTTACAGCCTTAGGACTCAACATTGAGTTCAACAACTTTAGACTGTTCTCCATTTTGACCCTTTTTTAATATGCAACACATTTATGTCCTAATGCTTTTTTTTAACCTTTATGCAACTACTAGCACTTTTTACTATTAACACTTTCTCTGTATTGTAACCTACGCATCTTCGTTGCAGTCTCCTCTAGCTCCCACCAACCACTGACCTTCTACTGTTCTCCAGTTGCCCCATCCCCTCTTGTACGGTATTATCCATCATTTTTTCTCTCTCTCTCTTTAGCTGTGAAGAAGAATTTATATGGATTCAAAGCATTAAGTTGCTTTCTGTCTCCACAGATGCTGCCAGACCTGCTGGGTTTTTCCAGCATTTTTTTGTTTTTCTTTCAAATTCTAGCATCCACAGTATTTTGCTTTTATTGATACACATGATTGGTTAAATCAAGAATGGTTTTTTAGCTACTGTATTTTACGAGTTATCTTAGACCTCAGAAGTATTCAGAATTATATTAATCTGTTGGCAACAGTAGTTTAATGTATGACTATTGGCTGAATTGTCACAATGCAGCTTATATGTATTTCATATGAAATTGTAAATCTTAAATGTAATTGTATTTATATTACATATTAACATTGTGGAGATTACTGATGGGCCAGATTTCTTCATGTGCAACAATGACATGATTAACGTGTTGAATTATTAGGAACACCAAAATGGAAGGCAACAGTCTTAAATTCCATCAGTGTACTTACCAATAGAGGAGAACCCAAATCCACATAATGGAAAATCGAAGCTCATGATGTAGGGTGTAATATATTGGCAGGGATAGAAGGTTGGTGAGCTAACAGGAAACAGTAGGCATTAATGAGTCATTTTCTGGTTGACAAGATGTAATGAGTGGTGTGCTACATGGACAAATGCAGGATCCTCACCTTATTACAGTTTATATAAGTGACTTAAATGAAGAGACAAAAAATACAGTTGTTATATTTGCTGATATAAAGATAGGTAGGAAAGTTAAGTTGCAAAGATGATGTATGGAGGCTACAAAGGGATATAGATGGGTTAAATGAATGGGCAAAAATCTAGCAATGGAGTATAATGTGGGAAATGTGAAATTGTCCATTTTGGTAGCAGCCCAGTTTACTCCTCCATCACCTTTGATACCCTCACCTCTTCTCATGCACAGGAGATGCAGTGTTACATTACTGACTGTCTTTAGTGCATTTATTCATAAAATGAAATGTTGCAGGTGTACATCTCTAGACACCATTCAATTTTTGTGTTCCTAAGTGTCGCTTTGTATAAGCTCCAGCAGCCATCTGATCAATGCCCTCCAAATGCATGTACTTCAATTGATACAGTGCAACACCTGCCCTTTTACCTTCTCATCGTCCACGGTCCAAACGTTCCTTCTAAACGAAACAGCCGCTAACTTATATTTTCAATTTTGGATACTGTATTTGCTACGCATGATGTGGTCTCCAGGATGGTAACGCTTTCATTCAGCTCATAAACCTGACTTTGAGCTCCTAGTTGTCTGCCATTTTAATTCTCAGGTTAACTTCAGTTGTTGGCCTCCAGCACTCAGTGAAGCTGAGTGTAGGTTTGAGGTACAGCATCTCATCTTTTAGGTACCTTGGAATCTTTACAGATCATAGGTAACCATTGCCCCCCTTTCATTTTGAATTTTTTCGATTTTTCTTTTTGGATGGAGCTGTTGGAAATGATTTTCCCATTTACACCTCACAACATGTCTTTTATTTCTTTACATCTCTCACCCCCTTTTGTCTTGTACCATCATCCTTTTGGCATTTGATCTCTCCTTTCTTCCACCCCACCACTCACTTCCCATACCTCCTATGCTTGCTTTAAACCTGCAGATCTGAATTTTTCCAGTTCTGAGAGGTCATTGACCTGAAACTTTAGCCCTCCCTCCACAGATGTTGCCGGACCAACTTGAGTATTTCTGGGATTTTCTATTTCTGTTCAGATTTGCAGTATTTTGCTTTTATTGCTTTGCTGCAGTTCCTTCCAGATAAATACCAGTTCAAACCAGCTATGTTATTCTAATATGAAGTACATGCGACTATTATATATGCAGCCTTGATCTAAGTATAAATGACCCACTTGTACATTTTTATAAATGTCCTGTTAAATAATTGCAACCACAGCCAACCTACGTTTTTAACACTTGTAGAGCTCGTGTTTTGTCAAACATGGCAAAAGTGCCCAGGAGGCTCAGTTGGATTTTTTATAATTACCATAATAGATTTAGATATTCAGTGTGTATGAACATTATGGTCTGTAATCAAAACATTTTGAATTTTAATTGCTTGGAGTGGACATCTGTATGTAGCTGTAACTACTCAGGTAGTAGCTATGCAAATCATTCATTGATTCAAGGGCTTTTATTTATGTTACTACATTGTTGTGTATAGCATTTCTTTCATTATTTCTTGGGATGTGAGCATTGTTGACAAAGTCAGCATTTGTTGTCCAATCCCAGTTATCCTCGAGATGATGATGATGATGGTGACCTGCTTTCTTGAACTGTTATAGTCCACCTGATATAACGACACCCACTGTGCTGTTAAGTAGGGAGTTCCTGGATTTTGACTCAATTAAAGTGGAAGAAAAGCGATTTAGTTCCATGTCAGGGTGGTGAGTGGCTTGGGAGGGACCTTGCAGGTGGGTGATGGTGTTTCTATGCATCTGTTGCCCTTTCTCTAGATGGAAGAGTTCACAGTGCTTCCAAAGGGGGCTTGGTGAGTTACTGCAGTGCATGTTGAAGATAGTACATACTAACTGCCACTGTGTGCCAGGGCTGGAGGGGGTGAATGTTTGTATTGGTGGATTGTGTGCTGATCGTGAGAGTGTTGTTGGTGCCTCCGGGCAAGTGGAGAGTGTTCCATATCTTGGGAACCCTTCTTTCAATGAAGGCAGACATAGATGATGATCATTGCTTCCAACAGGCCAAGTAGCCTTCGGCCAACAGAGTCAAAAAGCTTTTAAGGATCAGGATCTCATGGTTTACTGGGCAGCAGCAATCCCTGTGCTCCTATATGCTTTGAAAACTTGGATGACCTCAAAGAATGCAGTATCACCATCAGTAGTGCCTTTGCAAGTTGCTATAAATCAATTGGCACGAAAGGCAGTCCAACAGCAACGTCCTCTCCCAAGCCAACACGCCGATCATCGAGGTGCTAAACACCTAAAACCAGCTTTGCTGGGCGGGACATGTTGTTTGTATGTCTGACATCAGAGTCCAGAAGCAACCGTTCTATTCTGAACTTGGTCATGGCAAACAACTCACAGGAGGACAGTGGAAATGTTTGAAGTGTCCTCAAAGCATCCCTGAAGAAATCAAACATCACTGCAGACTCATGCAGTCCTTAGCTTGTAACTAACCAAAATGAAGAATGTTTACTCAGGAAGATGCGTAATGCATTGAAGAACTTCATTAGGAGAGGCGGCATAGACAAGTTGGGCTGAAGGGCTGTAAACTCTATGACTATGAGGAGCATGCGGAAGCAATGTTGATATATTGGAGAAAGCCTGCAAATCCCCTAATTCCTCATTTGCTTGGACCTTCAAACACTAATTGCCTCACATTTGGAGAATCTGCTGATTGCAAATCTACTGGCCATCTTGGAACTCATTGAACTGGAGTGGAAACAAGCTGTCCTCAATCCTGAGGGATTGTGTGCTTTGTAGGTAGTGGACAGGATTTGGGAGTCACGAGGTGAGTTGCACTTCATATTCTCAGCATGTGACCTATTTTTGTAGGCACAGTCATTAAACGGCGGGATAGTTCTGTTTCTGGTCAACAGTGACCCCCAGGATGTTAACAATGAGGGATTCAGTCATGGTAATGCCATTGGATGTCATGGGGGGATGGTTAGATTCTCTCATGATTGTATATTGGAGTTCTCAACAAGCGGTCTCCTGTATTTAAAGTTGTGCTTCCAATTCCAAACAGGTTTTTCATTTCTGTCATTGATGATACTTTGTAGAGATTACTTACTTAATTGGCAGGATAATCTGAATTGATTAACTGCAGGCCAGTTTTGTTTCTTGTATTGACTGGTTCAATAATGGAAATGGAGGAGGGGGGTGATTTTCTGAGCAAGATCTTGAATAGGGAATACTGTATGAATATGGTTGGGAGAAATAACATCAACATTAAAAATGGGCAGATGTTCTCTGCCATTTCCCAAACAAAATCTCATGGGGAAAACATGCAGGAATATGGGGAAAGAGCAAGGAAGTGGGACTAATTGGTTATTTCTTTTGAAGATCTGCCATTGGCACAATGGACTGACTTCCCATACAGCATTATTCCATGAAAAGCAGAAAAAATTATGTCACAGAGGGAGGCCGTTTGGCCAATTGTGCCTGTGTTGACCAAGAAAACGCATCCAGACTAATTTTACCATTCATCTCTTAGCCTGTAGCCTTGATGTTACAGCACTTCAGATGTTTTTAAATGTAATGAGGATTTCTGCTTTTACCACCCTCTCGGGCAGAAAGCTCCAGGTACCTACTATTATCCAGGTGCAATAGTTTCTCAGCTTCCCTGTGATCCTCTTAACAATTAAGATCTAAAGCCTCCTGTTGTTGACATCTCTACGAACAGAAATAGATCCTCTCTGTCTAGGCCCCTCAGAATTTTATACGCCTCAGTTAAATCTCTCAGTTTCTCTTCATTGTATATCCAATCTTTGCCAGAACTGGAGAAGTTACGCTACTTCCTCATAAATCTCCTGTGTATCCTTTTTGTTGTGATGACATCCTTCCTATGACACACCTGGAACTGTGTGCAGTACTCTAAATATCTTCTTGTGCTATACAGTTCAAGCATAACCTTTCTGCTCTTCTACTCTATGCCTCGGCCACAACAAAAGTATCTAATATACCTTCTGAGCCACCTTATCTGTCTGCCTTGCTTTCTTCATCATCCTGTGGACATGTGCATCAAGGTTCCTCTGTTTCTCTACAATTCTCATTATCCTTCTATTTGTCATGTAATCCCTTGCCTTGCTTGCTGTCTGTAAATGCGTTACCTCACACTTCTGTGGATTGGATTCCATTTTACTCTTTTTTTGCCTACCCGACCAGTCCATTAATATCTTGTCGTCTGCAGCTTTCTTCCTTTCTCTCAACCACAAGGTCAATTTTTGTATTATCTGCCAACCTCTTAACCATGTCCCCAGCATACAAATCTAAATCACTGTACACCGCAAACAGCAGGGGACTCTACTCAATCATATAGAACTACCTTGGAAACAGCCTTCCAGTACAGAAATGCCATGTGACCATTACCCTTTGGTTTCTGATGCTGAGTCAATTTTTGCATATATCTTGCCACTTTCCTTGACCAGCCTACGATATGCAACCTTTTCAAAAGCATTTTTAAAATCTATTTAACAGCATCAAATGAGCTATCCTCGTTGACCTCAAAACATCTGATCATGTTAGTCAACCAAAACCTCTTGCTAAATCCATGCAATCTTCCTTGATAGTCCATACCTTTGTAAACTACGGTTTTACTGTCAGAATTTTTTTTGATAATATTTCACCTATTACCAAAGTTAAGCTGACTTGCCTGTGATTTATTTGGCCTTTTTCTTAAAGTTTGTTTATTCACAAATGAGGCTTACATTAACACTGCAATGAAGTTACTATGAAGTCGCCACAGGCTGATGCTTGTTCAGGTCAATGCAACTAACCACGTCTTTCAGAATGTGGGAGCACCCAGCAGAAACCCACACAGACATGAGGAGAACATGCAAACTCCACACAGACAGTGACCCAAGCCAGGAATTGAACCTGGGTCCCTGACGCTGTGAAGCAGGAGTGCTATCATGCCACCCTCCCTTTTTAAACAATGATACAGTAGTAGCTGTTTTCCAATCTTCTGCCGTATAGCTGTGGCCAAAGAGAATTGGAAAATGATGGTTAGGGCTTCTACTATTTCTTCCCTTCCTTTTTTTGACCTGGAATGCATTTGATCAGGACCTGTTGGTTATCCATTTTCCTGGCTCCTGAACTGCTTAAGATTTCCTCCCTCACTATATCCCATCAAATATTTCACACTCTGCCTCAACCACAAAATCTGTATTGTTGACCTCTTTAGTGAAAACAGCTGCAAAGTATTCCTTAAGAACCAGGCCCATATCATGCTGCACCACAGTTGTTACCTTTTTTGGTTCCAAATTGGCCTTAATATTTATTGATAAAATGTCTTTTGGTTTTCCTTGGATTGCAGTGGAGGATCTTTAAGGAGATCTTTCTTGGTGCTCAGCAGGATTCCGGGGAAGTGTCGGAAGATTGGAAAGCGGCTAATGTTACGCCGTTGTTTAAGAAGGGTGCCAGGCAAAAGGCGGGGAATTATAGGCCGGTTAGTTTAACGTCTGTTGTAGGTAAAATGTTAGAATCCGTCATCAAGGAGGAAATAGCGAGGCATCTTGAGGGGAATTGCTTGATAGAGCAGACGCAGCACGGTTTCGTTAAGGGGAAGTCGTGTCTGACAAATTTATTGGAGTTCTATGAGGATGTGTCTAGGGCGGTGGATAGAGGAGAGCCGGTGGATGTGGTCTTTCTTGATTTTCAGAAGGCGTTTGACAAGGTACCTCACAAGAGGTTATTGCAGAAGGTAAGGGGGCATGGAGTTGGGGGTAGGGTGTTAGCGTGGATAGAAGATTGGTTGTCAAATAGGAGACAGAGCGGGGGTTAATGGGTGCTATTCGGATTGGCGGTTGGTGACTAGTGGAGTGCCCCAGGGGTCGGTGCTGGGGCCTCAGCTATTTACCATTTATATAGGTGATCTGGAGGAGGGAACCGAGTGTATGGTGTCGAAATTTGCTGATGACACCAAGATTGGTGGAACGGCAAATTGCGCGGAGGGTGTGGAGAGTCTGCAGAAGGACCTAGATAGGCTGGGCGAATGGGCCAGGAACCGGCAAATGGAATTTAATGTCGACAAGTGCGAGGTGATCCACTTTGGTAGGAATAATGGTAGGAAGGACTATTACTTACGGGGCGAAAAACTGCAGCAGGCGACGGTGCAGAGGGACCTCGGGGTCCTTGTGCATGAGTCGCAAAAACCCAGCTTGCAGGTGCAGCATGTGGTCAGGAAGGCGAATGGGATGCTGGCCTTCATAGCGAGGGGGATTGAACATAAAAGTAGGGAGGTCTTGCTGCAGCTGTATAGGGCATTGGTGAGGCCGCAGCTGGAGTACTGTGTGCAGTTTTGCTCGCTGTATTTACGCAAGGATATTTTGGCCTTGGAGGGAACGCAGAGGATGTTTACTAGGCTGATACCGGAGTTGAGGGGGTTGAGCTATGAGGAGAGGCTGAATAAACTAGGCTTGTACTCGTTAGAGTTTAGAAGAATGAGGGGAGGTCTCATTGAGATGTATAAGATGATGAATGGGATGGATAAGATAGAGATGGAGAGGCTCTTCCCGCTCAGAAAGGACAGTAGGACTAGGGGGCACAGCCTCAAGATAAAAGGGGGGCGGTTTAGAACGGAGTTGAGGAGGAACTTCTTCACTCAAAGGGTGGTGAATCTCTGGAATTCTCTGCCCGTTGAAGTGGTGGAGGCTGCCTCGCTAAATATTTTTAAGACGCGGGTTGATGGGTTTTTGATAGGCGAGGGGATTAAGGGTTATGGGGAGAGGGCGGGAATGTGGAACTGAGACATGACAGATCAGCCATGATCTTATTGAATGGCGGGGCAGGCTCGAAGGGCTGGATGGCCTACTCCTGCTCCTATTTCTTATGTTCTTATGTAATATGTTTGCATACTTTCTCTTTACTTCTCCATTTCCCTTTTAATGTCGCCACTGCACTTTCTACCTTAGTTGCGTCAACATTACAGACTAATATCCAACATCATAGTGCTAATATTAATCAGACAGGACCTGCTGATTATGGTAGTCCTGATGATTTTTATTATTTCATGTTGGGCGTTACTTGCTCAGCTAACATTTTGTTGTCTATCCCTAATTGCCCTTTAACTGAATGGCTTGCTAGGCCATTGCAAAGTGCAGTTAAGAGTCAGCCATATTGCTGTGTGTCTGGAGTCACATACAGACCAGACCAGGTAAGGGTGACCAATTTCCTTCACTAAAGGGCACTGTGATCCTGATGGGTTTTTACAATAGTTTCATGTTCACTGAGACTAATTTTCAAATCCAGATTTTATTAATTGAAATTAAGTTCTCCTTGCTGTTATGGTTGGGTTGAACCAATGTCCCCAGAGCGTTAGCCTTGGCCTCTGCCTTACTAGTCCAGTCACATTATCATTACATCACAATCTTCCCCCTGAAAAACTTTGTAAATGTAAATAATCTAGATATAGATCTTGAAGACTTCAAGTGTTAGGGCTTCTGACTGTTTGTTTCATATGGCAGCTTGTTCCATTCTGGGATTGTCCTTGGGAAGTAGGATTGTTGAACCATTGTCTTCGAAACAAATGCTCTTGTACTTTGCGAAGATAGCTCCCTTATGTTTTGGTATTGCCACGGGACACTTGGTGCTGTGAATTCCCACCAGCTTATTCCAAATCTTATAGAACCTTAGCCTACTTTTCTTGACGGTGATGATTCCCATTCCAAATCTTTAATCAAGTATGTGACAGTCTTGTATTTCCCAAACTGATTCATCAGAATCATGCAACATGTCTTTGGATCAATATTCCTCCTTGGCATCTGACAAGTTTTCATTTTTGCTTTATCCTGTGCTATAAGCTCTTTTACATCCAGCTGGTTGGCTTTGGGAGCCTGGTGGGGAAGGTAGCAGGGTGCGATATTGGTGGGTTGGTATTAGGATTTTTGATTTGGGTATTTTGGAGTTTCGCCCTTTTTTTTTCTTGAAAATATTTACTCCAAATCAGCATTATTTTTAATACTGCAGTGGTTAATGAGCATCGAAACAGAGATGATAGAAGCAGGAGGAGGCCATTTGGCCCTTTGAGCCTGCTCTGCTATTCATTTACGATCATGGCTGATCATCCAACTCAATAACGTAATTCTGTTTTTTCTCCATAAGTTGATCCCATTTGCTCCAAGTACTATATCCAGCTGCCTCTTGAATACTTTCAATGTTTTGGTATCAAGTACTTCCTGTGGTGCTGAATTCCATGGGCTCACCAATTTTTGGGTGAAGAAATGTCTCCTTACCTCCATCCTAAATGGTTTACCCTGAATTCTAAGATTGTGACCCCTGGTTTTGGACTTCTCTCGCGTGCTCTTCCTCCCCCGCCCGGGAATATCCTCCCTGCATCTATCCTATCAATTCCTGTCAGAATTTTATAAGTCTCTGAGAGCCCCCCTTCAATCAAAGAACAACACAGCATGGGAAACAGGCCCTTCGGCCCAGTGAGCCCGGGCTGCCATTTTAACATTGAGTGCCCTCCTCTACTCATGACCTATGTCTACACCTATTGGGGAAGATTGAGGGAAGACTAATTTGGGACAATTTGTTAACATCAAAGAGCACGTTTTTGGGATGTAGGAGGAAACCGGAGCACCCAGAGAAAACCCACACAATCACGGGGAGAATGTGCAAACTCCCGCAGACACTGGCCCAAATCCACGTATCTGCACAGCAAACAGTGATAGTCACTGAGCTGTCATGTTGCCCGTCAGATGGCCCAGTTTAAGCGTACAGTAACGACGTGAAGCAGTAGGCAACTCTCGAAGCAACATCCAAGAGCAGCCCTTGCATGCCCCTCTGCGTGTATGCTCCTTGTTGGTCAACAAGGCGGACCAAATCACCTGTGAAGTAAAAGAAAAGACATCAATTAGCATGCAAAACTTAGACAGACATTTATGGAACCCCCAGAAGTGCAGAAATAAAGTAAGTGAGCCCAAAGCTCTTGATCTTTATTTAGAAAAGTCTCCTGTATCCCTCCATCTCTAGTCTGCTCATGTGCCTGTCTAAGTAAGCCTTAAACAACCCTAGCGTGCCTGCCTCCACCACCCTAATTGGCAGTGCATTCCAGGCCCCCATCACCCTCTGTGTGAAAAATCTCCCTCTAACATCCGAGTTATACCTCACGCCCCCCACCCTAAGCCCATTGCCCCTCATAATGATTGTATCCAACCTAGGAAAAAGCTTAGCACTGTTCACTTTATCTATACCCTTCATAATCTTATACACCTCTATTAGATCTCCCCTCATTCTTCGCCTTTCTAAGGAGAACAGCCCCAATTTGCCCAATCTTTCCTCGTAGCTCAGCCCTTCCATACCAGGCAACATCCTGGTAAACCTCCTGCGCACGCTCTCCAGCGTCTCCATGTCCTTCCGGTAGTAAGGCAACCAGAACTGGACGCAATACTCCAAGTGCGGGCGAACCAATGTTCTATACAACTGCAACATTATACACCACCTTTTATACTCCATACCTCTCCTTATAAAGGCAAGCATACCATAGGCTGCCTTCTCCACCTGAAATGCCACCTTCAAGGACTTGTGTACTTGCACTCCCAGTTCCCTCTGCGTTTCTATACTCTTAATAGGCCTACCATTTACCGTGTAACTCTCCCCGACATTATTTCTTCCAAAATGCATCACCTCGCATTTATCTGGATTAAATTCCTTCTGCCATTTCTCTGCCCAATATACCAGCTGACCTATATCCCGCTGTATTGTCTGACACTGCTCCTCACTATCAGCAAGTCCAGCCATCTTCATATCATCTGCAAACTTGCTGATCACACCACTTACTCCCTCTTCCAAGTCATTTATGTATATTACAAATAACAAAGGTCCCAGTACTGAGCCCTGCGGCACACCACTAGTTACAGACCTCCAGCTAGAAAAGGACCCTTCCACTACTACTGTCTCCTATTACCAAGCCAGTTCTCAATCCATCTAGACACCTGCCCTTGTATCCCATGAGCCTTAACCTTTTCTACCAACCGACCATGAGGGACTTTGTCAAACGCCTTACTGAAATCCACGTAGATGACATCCATGGCTCGTCCTTCGTCGACCGTTTTTGTCCCCTCCTCAAAAAAATTCTACCAGATTCGTAAGGCACGACCTCCCCTTTACAAATCCATGCTGCCTATCACTAATCAAATTACCACACTCTAAATGCTTATACATCCTATCCCTAAGAATCCTCTCCAACAACTTCCCTACCACTGACGTCAAACTCACCGGCCTATAATTACTCGGGTTATCGCTACTACCCTTTGTAAACAACGGTACCATGTTCGCTATCCTCCAGTCCTCTGGGACCTCACCTGTGTCCAAAGAACAGACAAAGATTTGCGTCAGAGGCCCAGCAATTTCATCCCTTGTCTCCCTAAGCAGCCTAGGATAAATGCCATCAGACCCCAGAGATTTATTAGTTTTAATACTACCTAAAAACCCTAACACTTCCTCCCTCATAATAGATATTTCCTCTAACAGGTCTACAACTCCCTCCAAGACAGTACCTGACAACAGGTCCCTCTCCTTCGTGAATACTATGCAAAGTATTCATTCAGCATCTCCCCCATTCCCTCGGAGTCTAGGCATAGTTCCCCTCCTCTGTCCCTAAGAGGACCAATTTTTCCTCTAACCACCCTTTTATTCCTAACATAGGAATAAAATACTTTTGGATTTTCCTTAATCCTGTCTGCCAAGACCATCTCATGCCCCCTTTTCGCCCTTCTAACTCCCCGTTTGAGCTCTCTCCTACTCTGTCTGTATTCCTCCAATGCTCTCTCCATTCCCAGTTGCTTAGACCTAACATACGCCTCTCTTTTCCTCCTGACCAAGTCCTCAATCTTCCTAGTTATCCACTGCTCCCTGATGCTACCTTTCACATCCTTCCTCATAACCGGCACATGCCTGTCTTGCAACCTTCTCAGCTGTCCCTTAAAAGAATCCCACATGTCGAACGTGGACTTACCTCAAACAACCTCTCCCAATCAGTATCTGTAAGTTCCTGCCTATTCATCTGAACTCTAGCAAAAACAATCCTAACCTAGTCAGTCTCTTCTCATACATCAGTCCTGCCATCCCCAGAATCAGCTTGGTAAACCTTCGCTGCACTCCCTCAAGAGCAAGAACATCCTTCCTCAGAAAAGGAGACCAAAACTGCACACCATAGTCTAGGTGTGGCCTCCTGTATAATTACTACAAAACATCCCTGCTCCTGTACTCAACCTCTCGCAATGCAAATGGCATGTTGGCCTTCCTTCTTTACTGCCTGCTGCACCTGTACACTTACCTTCAGTGACCAGTGCACAAGGACACCCATGTTCCACTGCAGACTCCCCTCTCCCAGTTTACAGCCATTCAAGTAGTAACCTGCTGCCTTGTTTCTGTTTCCAAACTGAAAAACCTCACATTTGTCAAAATTATACTGCATCTGCCATTGATTTGCCCATTCACCCAATCTGTCCAGATCATTCTGAAGGATCTTTGCATCCTTGTCACAGTTCATCTTCCCACCCAACTTGGTATCATTTGCAAACTTTGTGGTGATACATTTTGTTCCCTCATACAAATCCTTAATATATTTTGTGAATAGCTGGGGTCCCAGCACTGATCTCTGTGGCACCCACTAGTTACTGCCTGCCAATTTGAAAAACACCCATTAATTCCTGTGTTTCCTCTCTGCCAACCAGTTTTCTATCTATCTCAATACAATCCCATGTGCTTTAATTTTGCATGATAATCCTGTTATGCGGGACTTTGTCAAATGCTTTCTGAAAGTCCAAATATACCACATCGACTGGCTCTCCCTTGTCAACTCTTCTAGTTACATCTTCAAAGAATTCCAACAGATTTGTCAAGTGTGATTTCCCCTTCTGATCCTGCTAATACTTTTTAACTATTCTACTATAAAGTCCTTGATAATGGATTTGAGAATTCTCCCCACTACCAATGTTGATTCCCAGTTTTCTCTCTACTTCTCTTAAATATTGGAATGACATTAGCTACCTTCTGAGGGGACTGTTCCAAAGTCTATAGAATCCTGGAAG
This sequence comes from Carcharhinus amblyrhynchos, assembly GCF_965287045.1. NCBI lineage: Eukaryota > Metazoa > Chordata > Chondrichthyes > Carcharhiniformes > Carcharhinidae > Carcharhinus > Carcharhinus amblyrhynchos. The sequence goes on along the minus strand of NC_137337.1, from coordinate 40,276,692 downwards.
ATGACTACCAACGCGTCCACTATTTATAGAGCCACTTCCTTAAGTACCCTGGGATGGAGATTATTAGGCCCTGGGGATTTATTGGCCTTCAATGCCATCAGTTTTCCCAGCACCATTTCTCAGCTAATATTGATCTTCCTCAGTTCTTCTGTCTCACTAAATCTTGCATTCTCCAACATTTCTGACATCTGATTTGTGGTCTGTTGTGAACCCAGAACCAAAGTATGTATTCAGTTGCTTGGTTGTTTTTGTCCCCTATTATACAGTCCCCCATTTCTGCCTGTAGGGGACCTACATTTGTCTTCAAACTCTTTCTCTTCACATATCTATAGAAACTCTTAGTGTCAGTCTTTATGTTCCCTGCAAGCTTACTTTCATACTGTGTTTTCCCCCTCCTTAATCAATCCATTGGTCCTCCTTTGCTGAATTCTAAACTGCTCCCAATCCTCAGACCTTTTTTTTTGGCCAATCTGTATGTTGCTTCCTTAGATTGGATAGTCTCTCTAATTTCCTTTGTAAGCCATGGATTGGCTGTTTTACGTGTTGCCTGCTGCACAGTCTGTTTTAACCCTTATGCGGTGGACAAATAACTATGAGTAGACGTTTTATTAGTACAACCAATATTTATTTAAACCCACACAATCAATAATCATCCACCCAACCAATAATTTATCTTACAGGAAAATACTAAAGTTCAAGTCCAATACAAGACCTTGACTTAACTTTGCGTGACTGGCAAGTACCCAAGCAGATCTTGGCCTTTATCTGTGCATTGGTCTCGGTAGTCATCTGCATATTTTGGTTCTTAGATCTGGCACTCTGGCTCTAGTTAGTCTGTCTCTCTCTGGTCGTCGCTGGCAATGTTCACCATTGTTGTAGTTCATTCATGGGGTCAGAGAGAGAGGGATGCCTGGTTGCACAGCACCCTTTGAACTCTGTTGGGTTTCACATCCCTTTTGGTCATTGCCAATCAATTGATCAGAACTTGATCCCCCTGATCAATAAGAGTCGCATCAAATGCTACCACACTGATCTCTGGGTGTGTCCCCAACGGCCATGTCTGTAAGTGCTGGAGGCACATAGGTCACATACCTCCTTCCTAAGAGGTCACAGTGCCCTTATGTCTGGTACACAACCCAGTGTGACCAAAAAGTCTCTTTCATCCCGGAGATGAAACACCCCAGTATGACATAAAGTTCCTTTCATCCTGGAAATGACCCATATCCTGTTTATTCACTTGTCAGGGTTGCAGTCTGTTTGTCTCTGTCTTTAAACTGCAGCCTGTCATTTTAAGAACATAAGAGCAGGAGTAGGCCATCTAGCCCTTCGAGCCTGCCCCGCCATTCAATAAGATCATGGCTGATCTGTCGTGGCTCAGTTCCACTTTCCCGCCCTCTCCCCATAACCCTTAATCCCCTCTCTTATCAAAAACCAATCAACCCGCGTCTTAAAAATATTTAGCGAGGCAGCCTCCACCACTTCAACGGGCAGAGAATTCCAGAGATTCACCACCCTTTGAGTGAAGAAGTTCCTCCTCAACTCCGTTCTAAACCGCCCCCCCTTTATCTTGAGGCTGTGCCCCCTCGTCCTACTGTCTTTTTTGAGCGGGAAGAGTCTCTCCACCTCTATCCTATCCATCCCATTCATCATCTTATATGTCTCAGAGATCTCCCCTCATTCTTCTAAACTCTAACGAGTACAAGCCTAGTTTATTCAGCCTCTCCTCATAGCTCAACCCCCTCAACTCTGGCATCAGCCTAGTAAACCTCCTCTGCACTCCCTCCAAGGCCAAAATATCTTTGCGCAGGTGCGGCGCCCAAAACTGCACACAGTACTCCAGCTGCGGCCTCACCAATGCCCTATACAGCTGCAGCAAGACCTCCCTACTTTTATATTCAATCCCCCTCGCTATGAAGGCCAGCATCCCATTCGCCTTCCTGACCACATGCTGCACCTGCAAGCTGGGTTTTTGCGACTCATGCACAAGGACCCCAAGGTCCCTCTGCACCGTCGCCTGCTGCAGTTTTTCGCCACGTAAGTAATAGTCCTTCCTACCATTCTTCCTACCAAAGTGGACCACCTCACACTTGCCAACATTAAATTCCATTTGCCATTTCCTGGCCCATTCGCCCAGCCTATCTAGATCCTTCTGCAGACTCTCCACACCCTCTGCACAATTTGCCGTTCCCCCAATCTTGGTGTCATCAGCAAATTTCGACACCCTACACTCGGTTCCCTCCTCCAGATCATCTCTATAAATGGTAAAAAGCTGAGGCCCCAGCACTGACCCCTGGGGCACTCCACTAGTCACCATCCGCCAATCCGAATAGCACCCGTTGACCCCCACTCTCTGCCTCCTATTTGACAACCAATCCTCTATCCACGCTAACACCCTACCCCCAACTCCATGTCCCTCGATCTTCTGCAATAACCTCTTGTGAGGTACTTTGTCAAACGCCTTCTGAAAATCCAGAAAGACCACATCCACCGGCTCTCCTCTATCCACCGCCCTAGACACATCCTCATAGAACTCCAGTAAATTTGTCAGACACGACTTCCCTTTAATGAAACCGTGCTGCGTCTGCTCTATCAAGCAATTCCCTTCAAGATGCCTCGCAATTTCCTCCTTAATGACGGATTCTAACATTTTACCTACCACAGACGTTAAACTAACCGGCCTATAATTCCCCGCCTTTTGCCTGGCACCCTTCTTAAACAACGGCGTAACATTAGCCGTTTTCCAATCTTCTGGCACTTCCCCGGAATCCAGCGGCGTCTGGAAAATAACCACCAAGGCATCCACTATCACCTCCGCCATTTCTTTCAGAACCCTCGGACGCATTCCATCCGGTCCTGGGGACTTGTCCACAATCAGCCCCTCCAGTCTGTCGAGCACCGCCTCTCTAGTAACAGTAATGTCATTGAGACCCTCCAGTCCTACCACCTTTCCATCGCTAACACCCGGCAAATTATTCACGTCCTCCTCCGTGAAGACAGAAACAAAAAAGTTATTCAATACCTTAGCCATATCCCCATCCCCTACCACTAGGTCCCCTTTCTCATCCTCTAAAGGACCAACGTTCACCCTAGCCAGCCTCTTCCTTTTTATATATTTATAAAAACTCTTGCTATCCTTTTTTATATTAAGCGCTAGCCCAGCTTCATAGTTTCTCCTACCCTTCTTTATCAACTTCTTTGTCAATCTTTGTTCACATTTAAACCTCTCCCAATCCTCTTCTCGCCCACTACTCTTAGCTACTCTAAATTCCTCCGCTTTTAATTTAACACTTTCCTTCACCTCCTTCGTTATCCACGGCTTATTACCTCTCCTCCTACTGTCCTTTTTGACCATCGGAATAAATTTCCGCTGAGCACCAAGGAAGATCTCCTTAAAGATCCTCCACTGCTCCTCAGCAGACCCTCCCTCCAACGCGCTCCCCCAGTCAACATTCGCCAATTCTTCTCTCATCCTACCGTACTCCCCTCTATTCAAACAAAGTACGCGTGTCTGGGAACCCACTTTCTTCTCCTCCTCCATCTGCACCAGAAACTCTTGCCCAATTGTCCCAGAGTGCTTTACAAATCGCCATTTTAGATGTCTCGTTTGGCCACATACCCATTTTGCTTTTGTGCCAGACAGGAATAAACAGTTGCTGCAGATCCTCCATGGGTTCCTTGAATGTTTGCCATTGCCTATCCACTGTCATCCCTTTAAGTAATCTCCCCAATCTATCAAGGCCAATTCATTTCTCATATCCTCATAGTTTCCTTTATTAAGAGTCAGCACCCTAATCTCCGAATTAACTACTTCACATTCCATCTTGATAAATTCTATCATGTTACAGTTGCTGATCCCCAAGGGGTCTCATACAGCTAGATTAGCAATGAGTACCCAGTCTAAGGTGGCCTGCTCTCTAGTTGGTTCCTCCACATGTTGGTCAAGAAAACCATCCCGTATACATTCCAGAAATTCCTCCTCGATGGCATTATGGCTAATTTGATTTGCCCAATCTATGTCCAGATTAAAATCACCAATGTTCCCTTATCACATGCATCTCTACTTTCGTGTTTAATGCCATTCCCAACATCACCGTCGTGGGGGGTCTATATATGACATCTACTAATGTTTTTTACCCTTTGGTATTTCTCAACTCTACCTGCACAGATTCCACATTGTCAGAGCTAATATCCTTTCTCACCACGTTAATTTCCTCTTTAACCAGCAGTGCCACTCCACCGCCTTTTCCTTTTATGCCTGCCCTTCCTAAATATTGAATACCCTGGGACATTCAATTCCCACCCCTGGTCATCCTGCAGCCACGTCTCCGTAATTCCAAAAACACCGTACTCGTTTACATCCTATCTGCGCAATTAGTTCGTCCATTTTATTGCAGATGCTCTGCGCATAAAAGCACAGGGTCTTTAACCTTGTCTTTTTAACATTGTTTGCCTTGTTCCCAATTTTTTTCTCTATAGCGCTGTTTGAACTTTGTTCTTGGCTTCTCTTGGTTTTTCAGCTCAACAAGAAATGAGCAATAAATGTGTTCCTGCCATAATCCACGAAGCTTTTAAAAATTCAGTGTAATGACTTGAGTAGGCAGTGATTACATACCAGCTACCCACAAAATCTGATACCAGGATAAAGTAAAAAGTGATTTTAAGAGAAAAATTAGATCTCCATTCATTTCTTATTTAAAAGCTGCTAATATAACTCCTAAGTACTACATTGGCAAATAATTTTAAATTATATGATCAAGTTCTAGCAAGTAGCACGAACCATAAGCCATACTTTTACCTAAAGGTAAACGGGCTAATTTTTAATAGTTCTGAAATCTTTTGCAATTTGTTGTTATCTGAATTTAATCGCAGCTTTGGGGCAAGGAACTGGTGCTGTGAAATTGTTTCATATACTTGTTACTTAGCAGCTCTGGTAAATAGTAGCATTCTTAGCCTTGTGCAGCTAACTGTCAAAAAAAAATCAAATGCCTGATTTCAGTTCACACTTGCTTTGGCAAATGTTGGAAATATTCACAGTTCAGGCGGCATCTGTGGAGAATGAAATAGGTATCAACCTGAAGTGTTAATTCTATTATCGGAACTGGAGCAAGTTAGTGTTGTGACAGGATCAAAACAATTACACAAACAGGAGAAGCGTGGGTAAGATGGGGCAAGAGCTCTTATCTTCATTGGAGATGCTTTATTGATGTATGTTTTACACTGGTTTTATAGCCTAGGATAGCCAGGTGAAAATCATGTCATTAAAGTTGGCCTCAAAACAGTAAATTTTGGTGTAATTTCTGTGCATGTGATCCACAAAATTTTGGCCAGAGTTTTACATTGTCAACTTTCAATAAAATAATAAATGTTTATTTTATGTACATAATGCAGTGCCTTATGTTCAGATTCAGCAAGGTTAGCATAAAAACTTGGTGTGAAATCACATTGGGCATTGCTAACTTCATTGCTATACTTCTGTTTTCCTTTCATATTTTTGTAGATTAAACTTGAATGAAAGTACAAAATAGCTTGCACATATAATTATGCATATACTTATGTGAAATGATAACGTACAACGTCTATTGTTATGCTGAATTAGGATGATGTTAATTGAAAAGAGCCCAAATAATTTATGCAAGATCATACTCACTTACACAAAAGATTTATTGAATTGAAAGTAACATGCTCTTACCTACAAAATTTGGGTTAACTAATTAATGCATAAGTATATATTTTAGTTCTGGAGTTTCATCTATAAACCTGTCCACATCTTTATCTCTTGTTATTCCTTTATGATGCTCCTTCAAACAGTCTCTTTGGCCAAATTTTTGGTCACCTCTCTTAATGTCCCAATATAGCCTGGGATCAAATTTTATACTAATAACACACCTTTGAAGCACCTTGGCTCATTTTACTACATTAGAGGCCCTCCATAAATGCATGTTGCTGTTGTGTAAGAAGGATCTTATTCACTGATCTCTCATGAGGTAACCTCCCTTGTTAACAGGATAATATTGCGTTGATAGAAGTTAATTATGGATAATGTGTTAATGCATGCCTTTTGTAGACTGGAAAATCTTAATGCTTTGCCCAAGGTTTTATTGGGTGTACTCTCAATTTCTCCTAATTAGCGGTGACATAATTATTTTATTAATGCATTATTATATGTGCTAGGCACTTCAGATGTGAATTTCTAGTGGTTAATTTTTATTTTGTTTCCAGGAACCTTTTGATGTTGATGAGTATATTGAACGTCTAGCATGGAGGACGCCTGGTGGAGGTTCCAAAGGTGGAGCAGAAGCTTTTGATCCAAAAAGGTGCTGGATTTTAATGAAAGGTTTTTGTTTTAGTCCAACGTTTAAGCTGTTGCAGGATTGGTATGCTTAGTGTGATGTAGTTAGAGAAATAGATGAATATATAATTAATATTCTGGTCCAGTGCAATTATTTTTGTTCTTTGGGCGCATGAAGTAGAGAGCTTTAACTTGTTAAATGATAAGCTGGGATACAATGGAGTATTTGGTATTTTTGTGCTTCTTATATCATTGCCATTTGCAGCCCAAGACTTTTCTGACTTGACTGGATGGCTGGTTCAAATTTTGCACCTTCGTCCAGCACAGCCCAGGCATTCTTCTCCACACAGCCAATCCCAATTCAACTTAACATCACTACTTTTTCCCATTCATCTTTGATTTCATTGCTCTCAGCACTTTATACGTTTCCAAAATGTAAAAATATTTCTGCGTTTCCTATTGCCCCTGCTTTTAGATCAAATTAAATTAAATAACCTTCCCTTGTTTACTTATGAAACTGTTGAAAGATGTAGAAGTTTTTTGCTCCCCTTTTGAAATTTTAACAGCTGACAACACCAAGTCCACTGCCATTTCCCAATACAAATTTCTGAACTTACTTATGCACTTATAAAACCACTTGATCACAGTTTCAATACAAATGCATGCATTCAGCACCACTTCTTCCTTTTGTTTCTCTCAATTCTTCAGGAAAACTTAATTAAGCTTTGCCCAGCTTAATTAAATTATTTACACACAGAACCTTATTTACAAAATAGCACAATTTTCCCCAAAAATATTTGAAAAATAACAGCTGTCTTCATACTATTTAAGAAATGCTTTGTATTTCTGTTTTTTCTACCAAAGTGGATAACTTCACACATGAGCACATTATATTTCATCTGCCATATCTTTGCCCATTCACCTAAACCTATCCAAGTCCCATTGAAGCTTCCTTGCATCCTCATGACAACTTGCATCCCCATCTAGCTTGAATAATATTTGAAAATATTAAATTTGATCCCCAAACCCAAATCAATTGCAGAGATTTGGGAACAGCTGCGGCTGCAGCACTGATCCTTGCGGTACCCCACTTAATAGCTTGCCATCCTGTGAATTATTTGTTCATACTGTTATGTCTGTTAATCAATTCTCCTTCAGTAGCAGTGTGTTACCCCCAAGCCCATGTGCTCCAATTTTGTTCACTGACTTCCTATATGACACCTTATCAAGAACCTTCTGAAAATACAAGTGCACCACACTCTCTGATTCTCCTTTATCTATGCTACAGGTACCATCCTAAAAACACTCCCAACAAGTAGTTCCACATTCCCGCCCTCTCCCCATAACCCTTAATCCCCTCTCTTATCAAAAACCCATCAACCCGCGTCTTAAAAATATTTAGCGAGGTAGCCTCCACCACTTCAACGGGCAGAGAATTCCAGAGATTCACCACCCTTTGAGTGAAGAAGTTCCTCCTCAACTCTGTTCTAAACCGCCCCCCCTTTATCTTGAGGCTGTGCCCCCTAGTCCTGCTATCCTTTCTGAGCAGGAAGAGTCTCTCCACCTCTGTCCTATCCATCCCATTCATCATCTTATATGTCTCAATGAGATCTCCCCTCATTCTTCTAAACTCTAACGAGTACAAGCCTAATTTATTCAGCCTCTCCTCATAGCTCAACCCCCTCAACTCCGGCATCAGCCTAGTAAACCTCCTCTGCACTCCCTCCAAGGCCAAAATCAGCCATGATCTTTTTGAATGGCGGGGCAGGCTCGAAGGGCTAGTTGGCCTACTCCTGCCCCTATTTTCTTATGTTCTTATTTCCCTTTCTTAAACCCAAATCGCTTCTAGCCTAATCATATCATTATTTTCTAATTGTCTCGTTAACATTTTCCCTGCTACTGATACCAGACAAATAGGTTGTCTTTCTTTCCCTTTCCCTCCCCCCTCCAATAGTTGGGTTACATTCCAGTTTGCAGGAATCTTTCCAGATTCTGTAGAATTTTGAAAGATAACTACCAATGCACCCATTATCTGCAAATGCATCTCCTTCAATGCCCAAGGATGTATCTCATTAGTTCCAGGAGATTTCTGAAACTTCAATTGAATTAATCTTTTTTGAGTAATAGCTCTATTAGTAATTTCTTACAGTCCCTCATTTTCACATGTCCCTATCTTCCCCAGTATTTTTGAGAGATTTTCTGTATCTTCCTCTGTAAAGACAGACAAAAAATAATTGTTCAGTTTCTGCTTGTAATGCAACCATATTTGCCCTTGCTAATCATTTTGTTTCTTCTGTGCTAAGACTTTTACAGCCTGCCAGTATGTTTTGCGCTAGCTTGCATTCATGTTCTTTTTCCAATATCAGTTTCTTAGTCTTCCTATGCTGGATTCAAATTTACTCCCTATCCTTGAGATTACCACTTTTACTGGCATCCTTATAAACCACTTTCCTTGATCTAATGCAATCTTTAACTTCTGTTAGCCATTGACAGCCACTGCTGTCTACTGTAAAACATTTTTGTGTATTTTCTGAATCTACCATAGCCAAATTACTCCTCATCCCGTCACCATTTAAGCCCATGGTCTTAAGTCTGAGATTTAAGTGGGATTGGGTGGGATTTTACAACCTTGCTCAGAGTGAGACCGGAAATTCCCACCTGTGGTCAAAGGACATTTCCATTGTCTGCCCCTCATCCATTCTGATTCCGTGGCAGGCGGGGTGGTAGAATTCTGGCGCATCATTCGGAATGAACTATATCACTTTCAAACTTTGTGTAAAATTCTCGTGTTATGGTCACTATTCCCTGAAGGCTTTTTTATTCCAAGGTTGTTAATTAATCTTTTCACATTACGTAATACTAAATCTAAAATAACCTGATTCCTGGTTGGTTCAACGTACTGTTCCAGAAACCCATATTGTGTACACTCCAGAAATTCTCCTTCACAGCATTAGTGCTAATTAGATTTCCCCAGTCTACAAGTAAATTGAAGTCGCCCATTATTACTATATTACGCGTGTTACGTGCAGCTCTAATTTCTTGTTTTATGTTTTGCCCAATATTGCCACTACTGTTTGATGACCAGCTCCCACAAAGGTTTGCTGTCCCTTGCTACTACTTAGCTCCATCTAAACTGATTCTACATCTTGATCCTTCAATCTAAGAACCTTTCTCAACAATGCACTGATCTTGTTCCTTATTAACAGAATTACCCCACTTCCTTTGCCTATCCTTTCTAAATGATGAATATCTTTGAATATTCAGTTCCCAGTCATGGTCATCCTGTAACCACATCTCTAATGGCAATTAAATCATATCACTTGCCTCTATTTGTGCCTTCCAGTTCTCTAGCTTGTTGCGAATACTGTATGCATTCAGATCAAGTACCCTTAACTTTTTTTTTAATGTTATTTTGTATTCTGATTCTATTTGATGCTTGCCTTTGCTTCATCTGTCTTTTAATTTTGCCTCCGATTGTCCTACATCCTGTTACCAGTTTTGCTCCCCTCCAATCTAAGCTCCCTGTCCAGTTCCCATCCTCCTGCCACTTAAGTTTAAACCTTCCCCAACAACAGTATCTCCCTGGGAAGATGTTAATCCTGGTCCTACGAAGGTGCAACCCACCCATCTTATAAAGGTCTTACTTGCGCCAGAACTGGTTCCAATGTCTCAGAAATTCGGTGTGCTCATCCCACACCAATTCTCTAGCCACATGTTCAGTCCTCTCATTACTGTATTCATTTGCATGAGGCACTGGGAATAATCCTGAGATTACTGTTCTTAAGGTCCAGCTTGTTAGTTTCTTGTCTAAAACCTTAAAATCTGCTTTCAGGATATCGTCCTATGTCCTCCTTCCATTGTTGGTACCTCTGTAGACCACAACCTCTGGATGTTAACCCTCCCTTGGGGGAATGTCCTGTAGTCACTTAGAAATGACCTTGGCCCAGGCACCGGGGAAGCAACATGTTCTTGAGTTACGTCTATGGTCACAGAAGCACTTGTCTATTCCGCTAACCGAATCACCTATGGCTATTGTTTTTATGCACTTCTTTCTCCCCTCCTGTGCAGTTGACTCTCACATGGTGCCAATGACTTAGCCCTTGCAGCACTCCTCTGAGGAATGATAATCTTCACCAATATCCAAAATGGAAAACCAGTTAGTAGCAAGATCGACTTGGGGACTCTTGCAATACCTGCCTGGTTCTCTTAGATGGCCTGGCAGTCACCCATTCACTCTGCCTGCATGCCCCTCGCCTGCATTGTAACCACCTTCCTAAATGTGCTATTCAGTGATTTCTCAGCCTTGCAGATGCACAACAGTGACTCCAGCTGCCATTCGAATTCTGAAATCTGAAGCCCAAGCTTCTGCAGCAGGTGACTTCCTGTAGATGTATCCATGATGTCCCACTTGCACATTTCACTTGGCTGAGCTGCTCTGCCATACTTAAGTATAGAACTATTTATTATATGGCGAATAACTTACCAGTTATTCAGCTTCTTTCCCTGTACTGAATTGAGAACCAAATACTGAAGACAAGAAAAGGTAGAAAAAGAATGGATCACCTCCTTCTCCACCAAATTCCATCACCACTGAGTTCCCAGCTGCTTACTCTATCCAAGCTGTTTCTAGTTTTTAATAAATAACTCATTTGAGTTTCATAAAACACAGACTGTTTTAGTTAACTCACATATTCTTTGCGTGGACAAACTAGAAATATGATAAAACTTTATTAAGCTAGCATAAGCATTTTATTTAAATGGAGTGTGTGTATGCGTGTGCATGTCCCTCCTTACCAGTTGCAGAGGGACCACCAGTACCTCTTTGGGTCACAAATGACCCCATATCATCAGACATTGGTGTCCCATTGAATGAATCTTCAGTGCATATTTGGCTACAAAGTACACTGTATATTTTGTCTCCCTACATGTCCTCCATTTTTTGTTTTTATTATGAATTTCTTTCTGGCTTTCAAAAAGTGTATTTTTTTTGCGTACTGAGAACAATAACATGAAGAATGTTTGGGCGTTACAATTAATGCTCATTTATTGGACAATTCACCTGGAAGGGTGTGAATATTTCACAGTATTTAAGTGCTGGAGCATTTGAGATGCAATTGCTGTGATGCACATTTGCAAAAGATGACTGTTAAAGCGTCCATCAGCGATTAAAATGCGTAGATTTTCTCAAAGTCTTAAGCTCTTTGCTTTGCTTTTTGGTGTGGGGGGTCGCTAAGCAAATTATTGCCATGTAGCTACTGTCCAAGATGTTTAGTTGAGTGTAAAGGACTGGTAAGATTTTGGACATGTGTTGAAACAGTTGGTATCTTTTGTAAGTCTGCTTATTGTACTTAGTGTCCTGATGAGACCACATCTGGAGTATTGTGTACACTACTGGTCTCCTTATTTAAGATCTAAATCCATTAGAGACAGTTCAGAAAAGGTTCACTAGAGTAATCCCAGGAAGGGGTGGGTTGCTTTAAGAGTAAAGCTTGGAGAGGTTAGGTTTGTATCCATAGAGTTTAGGAAAGTAGGAGGTGACTTGATCGAAACCTTTAAGATCCTGAAGAGTATTTACAGGGTGGATGTGGAGAGGATGTTTTATTTTGCTGGAGAATCTAGAATTAGTAGTCACTGTTTAAAAATAATGCTTTGTTTATTTAAGACAGATGAGGAAAAATCTTTTTCTGAGGGTCTGGAACTCTGTCCCTGAATAGGTAATGGAATTAAAGTCTTTGAATATTTTTAAAGCAAAACTAGATAGATTATTGATCAACATGGGGAGTGAAAGGTCATTGTAGGTAGTGTTCGGGTATCTGAGCAGAAATCCCAAGGTATGTTATGAAGCCCCACTAGACCCCAACAATTTTTCTATTTTGGCATTAGTGTGAGGATAAGGTGTTTCACTTCAGATGTGATTCTATTGACACGTTAGGAAACTTTTGTCAAGGCAATACAGTTTAACTAGAACAAATGAATTAGCTAAACTTAAACATGGCAAGTTACAATTCTTAAATGATAACTTATCCCTGGTTTCAAATCAAGCAATATTTCTCTTAGATTTAAATTCCTCTTCAGAGTCGGTTAACAACGCACAGACTTGCGTGTTTGAGCTTGTTTCGTCTGGGGGGAGAGAGAGCGAGAGAGACACACACACAAACACACATGCAGTCTTCTGACAGGCCCAAACATCAACCTCTAGAGAGAGAGAGGGGGAGACAGAAAGAAAGACACCTGTTGCTGCTTTCAGAACCAGGCAGAAATTGCTCTTGATTTTAAAAACACTGTCTCTCGTACAGGCCTGGTTCTGCTCATTAACACGTGACTGTCTCTGTCAATCAACATGAGCAAAACCCCACTCTGAAACCCCAGAAAGAAAACCAAATAAACAAATACATTCGTAAAACAAACACTAAAGTAGCCAAAACCAACTATTTCCCCACCTCCCCCATACTCTCAACATGGAGCTATCAAGATAAAAACCCAAAATGTAACATAATTGCCAGCATACAAATTAGGAACAGGAGTGGACCATTCAGCCTACCTCCTAGCCTGCCCCCCCATATAATAGATTCATGAATGATCTATCTGATTGTAACTTCAACCCAACGTTCTTGTCTACTCGGATGATATTGTGCCTTTAAGAAATGTATTTATATCATGCTTCTTGTGAGAGGTATATTTAAAACTCAGCTGTCCACTGTAAGTGTGAGGTTGTATGTTTTGGCAGAAAAAACAAAAGTGAATTATTATCTGAATGGAAAGCAGATTGAAAATGCTTCTGGGCACAGTATGCAGGTGCAACATGTAATAAAAAAAAGCAAATGGGATGGTGGCATTTATTGCAAAAGAATTGGAATATAAAAGTAGAGAAGTGTTGTCCCAGCTGCATAAAGTATTGATGAGACCAAATCTGGAGTATTGTGTTCAGTTTTGGTCTCCTTATTTGAGGAAGGGAGTGGTGGCATTGAATGCAGTTCAGAGGAGATTCACTAGATTGATTCTGGGGATGAAGTGGTTAACGTATGAGGAGGGATTAAACAGTTGTGGCTTTACTCGATGGAATTGAGAAGGATTGGGGGGGGATCTGATCGAGGTATATAAAATTTTAAAGGGGATTGATAAAGTAAATGTAGACCAAATGTTTCCTCTAATGGGGTAATCAAGAACAAGAGGTCACAGGTGTAGTTAAGAGGCAGTGGATTTAAAACTGAGGAGGAGGAACTGCTTCCCGTACAGGATGATGACCTTGTGGAACTCGCTGCCCCATAGTTTCAAGAAGGGGATGGATATATTTCTAATAACAAAAGGAAAGAGGAATATGATGAACGGTGGGAAGGTGGATTTGAGACCAGGCAGAGATCAACTGTGTTCTGATTGAATGGTGGAGCAGGCTCGAGGGCCTGAGTGGCCTAATCCTGCTCCTAATTTTTATGTTTGTAATTGTTAATTTTTTTTCTCGTACAACAGATACATTGACCATTGTTTTTCAGGCTATTTTCAAAAGTATGTTCTAGCTCACTATATCCTAACAATACAATTAGTCCTACCGTTGAAATATAATTAGTGGTGTGTCCAACTGATGTTTCAAATTACTTCAGTATTTTTATGGAATGTAGGCACCACTGACAAGGCTAACACTTGTTGCCTATCCCTAATTGCTCTTAAATTGCATGTGTTGATATGCCATTTCAGAGGGCAATTAAGTGTCAACCACACTGCTGTGAATCTAGAGTCGCATGTTGGCCAGGTCAGGTAAGGATGGCAGATTCCCTTCCCTGAAGGACAGTAATAAGCAGATTTTTATTACAATTGATATTTTTGTGATCATTTACGGTGCTTAATATTTATATTTCAGATTTATTAAGTGAAGTTAAATTCCACCAGCTGTTGTGGTGGGATTTGAACCAGTGTCACCAGAGCATTAGATTGAGCCTCTGGATTGCAAAATAGCAAAAAAAATGATAGTAGAACTTAAGCTTGATTTGCCAAACAATTTTAAGCATCAATAGAATGAGCTCAGTTTTCCACAATATTTGTTAAGTGTGACAGATTTTTATTGCACCAAACTAAGTAGATTATAATTTCCATATAAACTAGACTGTGTTAATTTTCATATTTTCAATTATGTAAGTTATCTGGCTGAAATAATTTTCTTGAAGACTTCAGGTGAATTCACTGTGGAGGCTACATGTAGGTTCATTGAATTGCCAGTCAAGCATAGTTTAACAAATCTGAAGTATATCTGTGACCTTTTGCCCTCAAGGTCACAGAATAGGCAAGCAGTGTCTGAAATAGGTAGAGGAGAGAAAAGAGAATGCTCATCTTTGCCTGACAGTGATCCTTGGTGGTTTCATGTGGTTAGATAATTATTTATGCTGAGGAGAGGGTAGAGTGGAAAAAAGAATTCCTTTTATACAAGATGACAAATTCCCAGTGTACATGTACTTTGAGGATCCAAAGGATGTCCTTGATCACAACAAGGTTGAAAAACCCTGTTGGAGGGCATTCCTTCCATTTTAGTGTGGTTGAATGTAATCAAGAGTTGTCCAAATTTTTGTGTTTTAGAAGATACTAAGGGAAGAGGTGGTTGATTGTTACACGTAGCATGTAGCTTGGATACGGAATTACTTGTCTTTGTTCTCTATGTCATGGCTGCTTTGGTTGACTTGTTGGAAGCTCTGTGATCAGGGCAAACAAATGAGATGGGGAGAACCTTGTCTGGGCCTATTCTATAGTAATAATGGAAGAGAGCTGCGAACATTGACATGCACGGTTAATGTGGGATGTGAATTCTTTCCTGAGGAGGAATTTCTGTTTGTTTGTTGAATGTATGTTCCACAACCAAGGTGGCCGTAGGTAGGTGTGTTATTGCTGTGCTGCATGATATTGAGTAGCTATCTAGTGTTTTTCCACAAGAGATGCCTGTTTGGGCTATGTAGTCAAGCCTGGAAATAACTGCATGTATACTAGAAACTAAGATTTTGGTCAGTATTTCATACTTTATTGAAGAAAAATATAATTCTACACAATGAATACCATTGCTTCTACTCAGTCCACCTTTGTTTCCATTTTTCTCTTGGTTGATCCCCCTGGGGTAAATTGGGTGCTTGGCGGTGATGTAGAGTTGTTTATTTCATTGACAAAGCTGAACTCGAGGTGAGAGTGACTGCCCTTGACATCAAGTTAGCATTTCATCCATTGTGGCATCAAAGAGCACCAGCAATACTAAAGTCAGTGGGAAGTAGGGTGAAAATTCCTCTGGTTGGAGCCATACTTAGCAGAAAGGAAGATGGTTGTGGTTGTTGGAGGTCAATCATCTCAATCCCAGGGCATCACTTCAGAAGTTCCTCAGGGTAGTGTCCTAGGCCCTACTATCTTTTAACTGCTTAATCAATGACCATCCCTCCATCGTAAGATGAGAAGTGGGGATGTTCACCTGTTCACTTGATGATTGCACAATGTTCACCATTTTACAATTCCTCAGACACTGAAACTGGCTGATCCTATATGCAGCAAGTACTGGGCAGCATTCAAGCTTGAGCTGATAAGTGGCAAGTAATGTTTTATGTTGCACAACTGCCGGGCAGTGACTGTCTTCATCAAGAGAGAATCTTAACCAACTTCCCGTGACATTACTATCACTGAATCCTCCACTATCATGGGGTACTGTTGACCAGAAATTAAACTGGACTGGTCATCTAAATACTTTGGTTACAAGAATAGATCAGATGCTGGGAATTCTGTGGCGAGTAACTAGCCTCCTGTTTAACCAAAACCTGTCTACAAGACACAAATCAGGAGTGTGATGAAATACTCTCCATTACCTGGATGACTACAGCTCCAACAACACTTGAGAAACTTGGCACCATCTGGGACAAAGCTAGCCACTTGGTCAACCTACCATACAGCAACATTCACTTCCTCTATCATCAGCTCACAGTGGCTGCAGAGTGTGTATACAATATACAAGATGCACTGCAACAACTTGCCTAGCCTCCTTCGACAGTACCTTCCAAACTTGTGGATTCTATGACCTAGAGGGACAAGGATAGCAGATGTATGGGGACACCACCAACTGCAAATTCACCTCTGAGCTACATACCATTTTAATTTGGAACCATATCACCATTCCTTCGTTGTCGCTGGATCAAAATCCTGAATCTCCCTTTCCAACAGCACTGAACACTGAGTCTACCTACACCAGATAGACTGCAGTGACTTGAGAAGACAGCTCAGCACCACCACCTTGAAGGCCGTTCGGAATGGTTATCAAATATGGTGTTGACTGTGCCCATATCCCAATGAAGAATCAAGAAAATCTTCCCATGTGCCTACACAGACTCCAGGCTGCTGTGAATCCATGTGCCTTTTGTGGACAGTGTCCAATGTTAGATCCACACACTCATCTGTGGCAGGGAGATACCTGAGGATATCTGGATGAACAGTATGGGCTTTTTCCCAAGGCTACAGCTAATGTATGTTGGAGCAACACCTGTGTGTATATCCTTATAAGGTCTCATTATAGAAGAGTAACTGGGCCTTGTTCCTGCAAACTGAGCATGGCGACTCTTTTAATTTCTGCGTAGGTGTTCTGACTGGGAAGCTCATTGATCATTACCTTTGTTTTGAATGACTACCACAGCACTTCTGTTGAGCTTTCTACTTTTCATTTTCCTAATCCCTCACTTCCCCAAATTGAGATTAAATTGGTTTATCCTATCTGTCCTTAGAATCTCATTTCACTGGGTGATTCAAAATGCATTGGTGTACGGACAGTATCAGAGGTCAAAGGAAAAAATTATGGAGATAACCTAGCGGAAAGAAAGCAAAATTTGGAATGATGTTTAGAGAGCAGTAAAGAATTAGGATTTTAAAGAAGAAATAGTTGCGGGGTGGAGGTTTGTTGATGTGGCAGCAGGAAGGGGGAGAGACTGAGGTGTGATTTAGTGATATTGATTGATCTGGCACTGCTATTGTTTAGTTGAGGTAGATCATGGGTAGTGTCGCCAAGCAGGATGTTTCAATAAGGGATTTAACTTTATCACTTTTAAGCCAACTTTTAGCTAGGGCAATGATATTGATGCATTTGCCCATAATAAAGGTTATGAAAATGTGGAGAGAAGCAGCGATTGTTGATATGGTGCTGTAAAACTAGTATGTGAACATATTGAATGAACATACTTTTATGCAACAGGCTTTTGGAAGAATTCGTGAATCATATTGAGGAGCTGAAGATGCTGGATGAACGCATCCAAAGGAGAGTGGAGAAACTGGAACAGCAGTGCCAGAAAGAAGCGAAGGAATTTGCTAAAAAAGTCCAGGAATTACAGAAGAGCAATCAGGTCAGTAAAGTATCCCTGGAATATTGTGTTGGATTTAAAATACTGTATTTTCTGTTTCACTATATTTAAACCAACCAGACTTTAAGGTTTAGAATTCAGTCATAGTGGTGAATACCTGTCCACAGCAGATGTTGCCATTTGCATTAATCATCAGCTAGAGTTTCCCACTTTAGGTCATTAATGTTGAGTGCTTTCATGTTTCTTTTGATAGCATCCTTGAATCAGGAAAGTGATAGGCAGAGAAATCAAGGGCCAGAGTTTGAAAAGGACTGAGTTTAAAAAAAAAGTAGAAAAGGGAAAATAAATGTTAGAAGTGTCCACCTTTAAGGTTTTGTATCTGAATATTCAGAGCATCCAAAGCAAAATGGATGAGTTAGTTGCACAGATAGGTGTAAAGGGGAAATGATATAGTTGCCTTTACAGAGACGTGCCTCCAAAGTGAGCAAGGATGGGAACTAAACATTGAGGAAAATTTTCTATAGTTATCTAAAGAGGAAAAGGTTGACAAAAACGAATGTATGCCTCTTGCAGTCAGAAACAGGAGAATTCATAATGAGGAATAAAGAAATAGCTGAGGAATTAAATTTGTATTTTGTTTCGGTCTTCACAAAGGAAGACTTGAATAATGTACCAGAAGTACAGCATGTTTTATGAGGAGCTGAAGGAGATCAGCATTAGTAACAAAATGATTTTGGGGAAATTGATGGGATTAAAGATGGATAAATCTCCAGATCCTGATGACCTTCATCCTAGAGTATTTAAGGAAGTAGCCCTGGAAATAGCAGATTCATTGGTGGCTATTTTCCAAAATTCTTTGGACGCTGGAAATGGAGGGTAGCTAATGTAAGCCTGCTATTCAAAAAGGAAAGTAGAGAAAAAGGAGGGAACTATAGATCAGTGAGCCTAATGTTGGTACTGGGGAAATTACTAGAGTCTTGTCAAGAATTTCATAACTCAGCATTTGGAAGACAGTGGTATAATCAGTCAAAGTCAGCATGGATTTACAAAAGGGAAATTGTGCTTGACGAATCTATTGGAACTTTTTGAGGATGTAACCAGCAGAGTTGACCGAGGAAAACGAGTGGATGTAGCTTATTTAGACTTTTGGAAGGCTTTCAACAAGGTCTCACATAACAAACTACTATGTAAAATTAATGCACATGGGATTGCAGATAATGTTTTAAGCTGGATAGAAAGCTGGTTAGCATATAGGAAGCAAAGAGTTGACGTAAATGGATCGTCTTCTGATTGGCAGTCAGTGACTAGTGGGGTTCTACAGCGATCTGTGCTAGAACCCCAACTACTCAGATATATATATGAATGATTTGGAAGAGGAAACTGTATCATCTCCAAGTTCTCTGATCAAGGCATTCTGCACTTTGTCTTGGCTTTCAATCTTGATTTGAGGAGTTTCCTGCATGTCAGCAGGAAAATTTAAGTCAGTAAGACTGAGGAAAAGGTACCAAATCATGTAGGGGCTAAGATAGATTCAAGTATGTTTGACCCCACCTTTGATTTTCAGACTGTCAGGTGGAGCTGTCGCACTGTATGGTGCCATACGTGTTATCATGGAAGGACAATATAAGAGTGTGAAGAATCAATAAGTATTATGGCACAGAAGGAGGCCATTTGGCCTATTGTGTCTCCAAATGAATGTTATGACTTTGTGCCATTCCCCTGCCTTGTCCAATATCCTTGTACATTAGATAATTATATGAATAGAAATAATGTCTTCTTCAATGTTTTGATTGCACCTGCCTCCACCACACTTCCAGGCAGTGCATTCCGGACCCCAGCCAGATCAGAAAAAATTTTCCCACATCGTGTGCAGTAGTTAGCTGCAATTTCTCTCCCCACAAATGCATATTTCCTTACCAGAACCTTATATTTGCGTGCAAAGGCTCAAACAGATGATGGCAGAGTGCATGCAGGAGCTTAAGACTTTTAGAACCATGGAGCCTCGAAACTGCAGAAGAGGCCATTCAGCCCATTGAGTCTGCACTGACTCTTGATAGATTATCTTACCAGACCCGCTTCCCCCATCATATCCCTGTAACCCCATAAGTTTACCATGGCTAATCCAGCTAACCTAAGATCTTGGGACACTAAGGGGCAATTTAGCTTGGACAGTCCACCTAACCTCACGTCTTAGGGAAGAAACTTAGCACTCGGAGGAATCCCATGCCGACACAAGGAAAATGTGCAAACTCCACACAGACATTCACCCAAGACTGGAATTGAACCCAGATCCCTAGTGATGTGAGATGACAGCGTTATTCACTGTGCCGCCCTTCATCAGATGCTGATGACATTTCACAATAATGACAACCCACATCAATAGTTCACTTCTATATTCATCCTAGAGTATTTAAGGAAGTAGCCCTGGAAATAGCAGTGTTATAAGTTGATCCCCACTTTCTGAGGGATTTTTTGAGCATCCAAGTTTTTATGTATGTTTGGTGCAGGTGGACCATAGAGCATAGCATGGGGACAATGCATGCTAGATAGGGGACTTGCATCCACCATCAATAGCCCTGAAGGACAGCTACCACACTTGACTTGTGGCAGGTGGCGAGGAAGTAAAACTGAGCAATATTCCACAATGACCATATTGCTGTAATCATTTTTCCATTTATGTTGATCAGTGCCATAGTTTTGGGCTTCTTAACTTTATGGATTATCAAGTCTCCCACATGAAAGTCATCTCCCATGATACCATCTTTTGAAATAATTCTATTATAGAGTGATATACCAATTATTATGTATAGTTGATTATAAAATCTTTTCTAGTTAGTCCTGAAGCAAATGAAAGAGGATATTATGATCCCAGACCAGATCCCAAATTTTGGTTAAAAGCAAATTACTGCAGAAGCTGGAATCTGAAACCAAAAGAGAAAATGCTGGAAAATCTAAGCAGGTCTGGTAGCGTTTGAAAGGAGAGAAAAAAGCTGTCGTTTGGAGTCCAGATGACCTTATGTCAAAGCTGAATTTGTCAAACCTAAACTTTGGTCCGGATCTGGACAAGAACTCCAAATTTCACCAAGATCTGTTTAGAAATTTTTTGTAGACAAAATATGAAATCCCAATTACTTGGAGAATAGAGCCGCAAGATTTTGCAGTTTTAAACAAACAGAATTAATTTATTATACAAAAATCTGCAAAGTAAACGATCAGCACAGTCCATCTTGTACTCAACATCCAGAGTTAACATGTGGTGAACATGTATTAGCAAACTGTGATCAGATATGCCAGAAACTGCATATGGAATGACAGACACAACAAAGACAGATTGCATGGCTTTCTTCAGCAGTTCACACAGACATCAGTGAGTCACAAAAATTCTTCAAACTTTGTCTTCCTCATAGAGTCATAGAAAAATTACAGCACAGAAGGAGACCATTTGGCCCATCTTCTCCATGCCAGTCCAAGGACACCTAGGAGCCCTTTCTAACCTCACTTTTCAGCACCCAGCCCATAGCCCTACAGCTTATAGCTTTTAAGATGTAGATCCAGGTACTTATGGTTGAGGGTCTGCCTCCATCACAAACTCGGGCGCCGAAATTCCAGACGCCCACCACTTACACAAAAAAAAGTTCTTCCTCGTCCTCTCTACACTTACTACCATTTATCTTGAATCTATGTCCCTGGTTCTCAAATCCTCCACTAAGGAAAACGATTTCTTAAGGGAATTAAGCCGCTTTATTTTGAGGATCTAGCCTTTGATTTCCCTCAATAGCAGCTCGAACTCAAACTGTCCTAACAACTTCTTGCCCTCAGTTGTTCATTCGCTTCTCCTGAGACTGTACCCAGCAGAGAGCTGTCAACAGCATTCCAGTTCTAGTAGCATCCCACTATTCAAAGGCTTTTCTTTGTCCCATCTGTCATCTGTCAGTTTTATAGACTTATTACTATCATCAGCCTTCTCTGAGGCTCAGCTTCTTCAGTAGTATAGAAGTATTTCAGCATCACTGAGCCTCTCTCCTCCCTATCTGCTGTTCACACTGATCAGTGTGACCTGTTAATATGCCAAACAGGTTCTTGGACAGCATCTAATATAGCCAAGCTAGATACATTATGCACTTTAAATGTTACAATCTTTGGTCATCCAAAGATCACCTGTTCAGGTGATAGCTTGGAAAAATATGAACAAAAAATTCAAAAATATTGATTCCTTCATGAGGAATTTTTTGATACTAGCATTTCCACTTAAGTTGAATACGCTTTGATTGAAGGAAAACATCTAGGGAATGGAGACACTGACTATTATATACGTGAAATATGTATGTGGTGCTCATGAGTCTTGTATCTTCAATCACATTGCTCACATCTTTGTAGAAGTTAACAGGGCAAAGCTACTTGACTCATATATGTTAGCACTTTGTTCAGCAATCCAAATTAAATTACTGTTCTGTCTAGCGCTGCATATTCCTTCACTTTGTTTATCTATCTGTTCTCCCTTAATAAAAGCAAGAATCTGTTTCAACTACTCCCTGCAGCAAAGCAATCCATGCTCCAGTAACTCTCCTATGCCAAGAAATTTCTGCTAATCTCCCCTTGTTTTTTAATGGCATTTTTAATTGATCCCTTTCCACTGACGACTCAACCAGAGGAAATCATCTTTTCCTATCCGCTTTATCAAAATTCATATTTTAAAAAAATCCTCTTAGAGTTTTTTACACTGGTGGGAGTGTCACTGAGTCACAGTGTCTCATCTCTCCTCAGTGAATTTGCTGTTGTCAGTCTGGCAAATCAACAGTTTCAATGATTTTACTGCCCTCCTATAATCATGGAGTTTCACAACTGTACACAATTCTCTGACTGTGTCCTACCCATTGCATTGTATACATTCTTGCCTCGTTGCTCTGTTCCCCTATTAAAAATAGTGTTTTTGGTCTTTTTGTGGTTTTATTTACCTGTGGTTTCAAAGAATTATGTATTGGAACTCTTTGATACCCCTATTCAAGCATTTCCTTCAATGAATTTTCATTGTGTGAACTTAAACCAAACTTGTAGAGCTGCTTATCATTTTTAAGAAAATATATGCAAGTTGGTTAAACTTAAGGACATTTTGTGCACTAATCCAAAAAGGATGGCTATTATTGAGAAGGACAGACGTAATTTGAAAATTGCTTGCATACCTAGTTTAAAACGTGCTGTTGTAATTAATCATAAATTGTCTTGATCGGGGTAACACTAAAATTCACGACTAAACCAACTTGAATCAGTTAGCTAGTAGCATATGCAAATATCCAAAGAAAGGACAAGAACTGTACATTGATGCTAAGCGGAGACTGAACAGCATTCAATGCTACACTCATTTTTTTCAGTTATTTAAAAAAAGAGTAAGCCATGAGTGATTGTATTCCTTGCCATTTCTGGATAGTTTTGCTAATTAGCATTTTAAAAGTTTAATTTCTGACCAGTTTTAACCAAAATTATCTCCCTTTAATTGAATTATGTCACGGCAACAGAGCCTAAACTTAATTCCATGCTTACATTTTCAAATATTGGAGTTTCCAGGCAAGGATGCCTGCTGTTTAGCATTAGATTGATACTAACATATCTACTGCATTCAAGATCCACCTGTTTCTGTACAGATTTATAGAATGCTGTTAAATTAGATTGATTGTAAGGATTCCAAAACAGGTAATGGTGCAAATTGATAATTGTGTCTAGATACTGGAGTTATTTTATTTTTCTGCATTTGATAAACTGTAATGTATATAGCTTTTAGAAAGGAAAGAAGTGAAAGACTGTTGAGGAGAGTTAAATGAAGAGATGAGGTGAGAGTGACTGTCCTTGACATCAAGGCCGCATTTGACTGTGTGGCACAATGAATGTGAGCAAAACTGGATTCAGTGGGAGTCAGGGAAAACTCTTTGCTGATTGGTGTCACACAGAGCACACAGAAGGTGGTTGTGATTGTTGGAGGTCAATCATCTCAACTCAAGGAAATCATTGCAAGAGTTCCTCAGGGTAGTGCCCAACCTTCAACTGCTTCATTACAAGATCAGAAGTGGGATGTTTGCTGCTGATTGCATAATGTTTAGCACCATTGGTAACCACTGAAACAGTCCATGTCCAAATGATGAATGCTGACAGTTTCACTATCGCAACTACAAAATTCAGGCTATTCTTTTAATGCTACGTGAAGTTAAAACAAAAAATTGTCTATCACCTGAACAGAAGCAAAAGGGATCTTTTGTAAGTTGGGGTCATGCTCTTTCAACATGTGGTCAAATGACCAAGCTGTACCTAAACCATTTTTAGATGTCAAGAACATAAGAACATAAGAAATAGGAGCAGGAGTAGGCCATCTAGCCCTTCGAGCCTGCCCTGCCATTCAATAAGATCATGGCTGATCTGAAGTGGATCAGTTCCACTTTCCCGCTTTCTCCCTGTCTGTGTGCAACATTTTTCTGCTGATAAGTGATTTGATTTGAAGTGTTGTCTTGCTCATGCACAGTTCAGTAGGAACCTATATTAATTCCCTAATAAATATTAATTTACTCTAGTTACATTTGCAGTAATGAATACTAATTAAAAAACCCCCAGTTGTAAGTATCTCTAACATTTCCCTTCTCACTCCTTTTCTCTACTTGCATTGTTTCTGACCTCTGTGCACATAATGTTTAACATTCCAAAACGAAAAATAGATGATGTTGGAAGCACTCAGCACAGCCAAGCATCATCATGGGGAACAGATGATTTAACATTTCATATGTGGATCATTCATAAAGTTAGAACCACTCAAGTTGTTCCACGCTGACCACAGATAATTGGGGTGAAAAGTTTTTGATTTCTCCAGGAATCAAGAGATATGGGGAGTGACAGAAAAGTCAAGTTGAGGCAGCAGATTAGCCATAATGGTAGGAAATGGTAGAACAGTGTTGAGGGGCCATATGGTCTACTCATCTCATTTTGTGTTGTTCACCAAACTGAAAAAGCAGATGGAACTCAGTGGTAAGTTTCATTCTGCTGTCAGTATTCTCCCTGATTCCCAATGAATCCAGCTTTGCTTGGGTTCTCTGATGTCACACTCTATCAAAGACTGCATTGACGTCCAGGGTAGTCGCTTTCATCTCAACTCTGATGTTCAGCCCTCTTGTCTATGTTTAAACCAAGGCTATAATGAAGTCAAGAGCTGAGTGACCGTTGCAGAACCCAAAACCCGCGTCCATGAGCAGATTATTACTGAGTAAGTGCCACTTGGCGGTGCTGTTGACCCCTTCCATCATTTTACTGACGATCAAGAGTAAACTGATGGGGTGGTAATTGGCTGCAATGAATATGGCCTGCTTTTAGTATCCAGGACATAATCTGGGCAATTTTCCACATTGCCAGGTAATTGTCAGTTTTGTAACTATAATGGAACGGCAAGTTCTGGAGTGTGTTTTCAGTACTGTTGCTGGAATACTATCAGGGCCCATTTAGGCTTTTGCAGAATTCAGTGCCTTTAGCTGTTACCTGGTATCACATGGAGTTTGATATCTCCATTGTTGTGGGGACTACACCATGAGCAGTGAAAAAAGTATTTTAATTGGAAGACATGTTGTAAATTGCTATCTTCCCCAGGAGTGTTTTGGGCTTCTGGACAGTAATGTAGGACATGGTGAATGGCAGGTAATGCATCTACTGCAGTTGGTTGGAATGTTTCAGGCGGGGAGCAGATTGTAGATATGGTGGAAGCATGTGGTCAAACTGAAGGAATAGTCTCTGAATGGTCAGATTAGTGAGGGCAAGGTCAGGTAGCTTTTTCATCTTGTCACTCCTGTTCTCACCTGCTACATGCCCAGCCTGGCAGATATGTCCTGCATAACTCTGCCAGTTTGGCTACCGAGCCATTCTTGGTGATGGACATTGATGTCCCCACGCAGGGTGCATCCTGTGCCCTTTCTATCTTCTTTCCTTCATGCTGTTGATATGTAACATAATGCATTTCTGATGAAGGGCCTATGCCTGACAATCACTTTATTCCACACAACTCTTGAAATAGATGGTGAGAGTTTCAAAATGTTTTCTGTAATGGTTTATATTTCCAGTGTTTTCAGTTTTTTCACTTTTTAAAAAATTGTTCTTTTTAGTGTTGACTTTTTTGGTGGATTTTTTTTTAAGTATGAAAAATTTGAAGTTGCTGTTTTGCAAGCCATTTGTCATTCCGTTGGAAGTTTTGCTTTTTATGTCCTTTTAAACCTCTACATATGACCTTGGTTGAAAATTGAAACTTTACTGACTTTTTATGCAAATATCGATTTAAGACACTACTTGCAAACATTTTACTGAACTGAATACGATATATTTCCAAGCCTGAGAGATATGTAGAATGGACTTCAATGCTATATCATGAACAGTGCCATGCACCATTTAAATAATCTGTAATCATGATCAAGTCCAAAGATGTGTGGGCTAGGTTAATTTGGCCATGCTAAATTGACCCTATTGTTAGGAGATTAGCAGGGTGAATACGTGGGGTTGCAAGAATAGAGCCTGGGTGTGTTGGTGGTTGGTGTGGACTCAGTGGGCCAAATGGCCACCTCCTGAACTGTAGGGATTCTACGATTCTATGAATATTGCCTGCCATTACTGTATTCACAGGGTCATTGATAAGAAAAGAAAGCCAGAGAACCATTTATTGAAACTGGTAATACTTAGACTATCTATTTCATGCTCACAGATCGGTGTAACAGTGAAATTAATCTGTAACATGTTATCCAAGCATGTTTAGAAATGTTTTGGTAGGTATGAAAGATATGCTTTGAGCATCCAGCGCTGCTTTTATTTTGTATAAGATCTATTGGTTTACCACCCTCGCCCCGACCTTATCTTAAATTTGGAGAGAAACATTAAACAAATATACAACTGACTGTATTGTACAGCTAATTGCATTTGTTTGATAGAATATCCCGAGGTAGAGAAAAGGCACTCAGCAAGATTCAAAACAGTCAAAGGACTATTGTGCAACGGGGTAGGATTGATTAATTACCTCACAGTGAAGGCAATTCTAGGTAGCAGTGATCATAATATGTTTGAATTTTACATTCTTTGAAGGACAGAAGAGACTCATCCAAGTGAGGGCAATTATGAGGGCATAAAAGCAGAGTTAGCTCAAGTGAACGGACTATTTGGATTATGGGATAGGCCAGTAGAGATGCAGTGGCACATGTTTAAGGGGATAATCCAGAATACATGGTAGATATACCTTTTAGCTGATTGGAATATAGCGAATGTAGTGCCTTCATTCAAAAAGGGAAGCAGACTGAAAGCAGAGGTGGCATGGTGCCAGGGACCCAGGTTTGCTTCTGGCCTTGGGTGACTGGAGTTTGCACATTCTCCCATGTCTGCATGGGTTTTCTCTGGGTACTCGGGATTCCTCCCACAGAACAATGAAATGAAGTGCATGTTAGGTGGATTTGCCATGCTAAATTGCCCCTTAGTGTCCAGTGTGTAGGTTTGATGGGTTAGCAATGGTAAATGCGAGGGTTACAGGATGGGGCAGAGGGGAGGGCCTCAGTGGCATGCTGTTTCGGAGAGGCAGTGCGGACTTCATGGGCCAAACGGCCTCTTTCTGCACTGTAGGAGTTCTATGGAAACTACAGGTCGAGTTAGCGCAACATCTGTCATAGGAAAAATGTTGGAAATTATTATTAAAGCTGTTATAACAGGACACCCAGATAAATTCAAGTAATCAGACAGTGTCAACATGATTTTGTGAGACGGAAATCATGTTTAACCAATAATATGCTGCAGATATGAGGCAACTGAGGGCTGTGCTGTACTCGGATTTCAAGAATGTATTTGATAAGCTGCCATTTCAAAGGTTGTTGTTAAAATTAAAAGCTCAGTGTAGGGATTTAACATATTGACATTGGCTGGCTAGCAGGAAATAGTCCATGTAAAATGGTCCTGTTCTGATTGGCAAAATGTAATGAATAATGTGCCACAGAGAACAGAACTGGGCCCTCAATTTTTTTTCACAATTTATATCATTGATTCAGATGAAGGGACAGAAGACCTAGTTGCTAATTTTGTTAATACAAAAATCAGTTGGAAAGTAAGCTGTGAAGGGATATTGATACATTAAAGGACACTGTTTTGGCAAATGGATTATATGTGCAAAATGTAAAATAATCCATTTTGGCATGAAGAATAAGAAGAAGCATGTTTAAGTGGTGAGAGATTGCAGAGCGCTGAGATACAGAGATTTCTGAATAATCTAGTGCACTAATTGCAAAAGGTTAGTATGTAGGTGCAGCAAGTAATTTGGCAAGCCAACTGTGTTAAACATTTATTGTGAGGAGAAGGTAAAGTCACCATAATCCCAAATGATCATAAACTGCCCTTTGAAGGGAAGAGCTGATTGGTGGTGATGTCATCTGAGGATCACCACATCTTAAGCGAGGGTTGAGGTGGGCCTTCATGAATAACCTCAGCTGGTACAGGAATTGAACCTTGCTGTTAGCATCATTTTGCATCACTAACCAGCCTTCCACCCAACTGAGCTAACTGACTCTATATCAAAGCAAAGAGGTTATGCTTCAGCTATACAGTACATAGGTGTGACCATGCCTAGAATACTGTACAATATTGGTCTCCCTATTTAAGGAAGGATGTAAATGAGTTTGAAACAGTTCGGGAAAGGTTTACAAGACTAATAGTTGGTTGTCTTGTGTGGAAACGTTCGACAAGCCAAGGTTGTACCCATGAGTTTAGAAGGGTAAAAGGTGGCCTGATTGAATCATATAAGATCCTGAGGGATCTTGACCAGATGAATGCAGAAAGGATGTTCGCTCTTTGTGGGAGAATCTAGGACAAGGGATCACTGCTTAAAAATAAAGGGCTGCCCACTTAGGACAGATGTGAGGAGAAATTTATTCTTTTGAGAGTGGTGAGTCTTTGGAACTCTTCCTCAAAATAGTGGAAACAATTTTTGATCACTCTTAAGTCAGAGCTACATTCTTTCTTATAAGAAAGGAGGTGAAATGTTATCATGATAGGTGGGAATGTGGAGTTGAAGTTACAGTCAGATCAATCATGAACTTATTGAATGGCTGTGTAGGCTCGAGAAGCTGAGTGGCCTATTGTTCCTAATTCATATATCTGTGTACATAAGGTGACAGTCTGGTTGAAGAACACAATTTTGAGGCTTTTGTAGGTGTGGAGAGACAGCGCAGTGAGGAAACTTGCGTTTGCAATGTCTTTGGCATGTCCCTTAATTCTTCACATTCAATGAATTTTATTAAAGTGTAGTCACTGTTGTACGAATGAGTGCACCAACCAATTTGCATACACTTTCATGAAGAGCAAATTAAATAGAGGATTCATTATTCTGTTTTTGGTGGTGAGGCATCAGGTTAAGAGCGAATTTACTGCTGTACATGTGGGACAGAATCTTGAAATCCAACCTGATCAGGAAAATGAGATCTTGATTAAACCTCTTGTATGAAAATGACATTTCTAACAATGCTGTATTTGCTAAATTGGTCTAGGTTATGTACTGAATTCCGAGAGTAGAGCAAAGACTTGTGGCTTTCGAATGCAGACAGGAATGTTACCAACTGAACCAGGCTGACGCTTTGAATCCTGAGTTTTAGACATGCAGCAGCTGAAGGCTATGCAAATGGTGGTGTGGTTTGCAAAGCACAGTAGACCAGAGTTGGACAAGTAGATCATGAAGGTTTTAGCGGCAGGGACAAATAGCATTTGGCCACGTTTGCATGTGCAGGCAAGGACAAGCAATTTGAAATCAACTTCTCTCGTAACATTTTGAGTGAGATTGGTAAAAATAGGATGAAGACTGATTTTTGTCCTTAGAAACATGGAATTCTCAACTAATAAAGTGCTAACGATGCTTCGTTGAAATCTGCATTGCAATATACTTTTGTCACTGGGTAGTAGGATTGATTCTTCTTTTTGAAGAGAAAAACTGAGCATTCTTTATGCTTTAACGTAAAGGTCGTTTCATTCTTCATGACCACTGAACCTTAAATATCAATATTTTTCTTCTATTAAAGTGAGATATTTGGTCAATGTATGCAATACAACCTTAATTTTGACACTTCACTTCTATGCCTATAGATTGCCTTCCAGCATTTCCAGGAGCTGGATGAACATATCAGCTACGTAGCAACAAAGGTTTGTCACCTTGGAGACCAACTGGAGGGAGTAAATACACCAAGGCAACGAGCTGTAGAGGCGCAGAAACTGATGAAATACTTTAATGAGTTTCTGGATGGAGAGCTGAAGTCTGACGTTTTTACAAATCCAGAAAAGGTAAGTGCTGTCAGCAGGGTAAAAATGGTTCAAAGCAGTAAGCAGTGCTTCTCTAATTACAAGCTGCTACCATGACTTAGCACGGTCAGACTTCAAACCACTGAGTCTAAACTTTTCAAAGAGTCTAACAGTTTCATTGTTCAGAAATGTAAATTAAAAGTGGTAACCTGCAGAGTGCTGATAAAGCATTTGTTAGTATTTTTTTTTTCATTTTATTTTCCAATTTTGCTAATGAAGCTAAGAATTTTGGCTCTTGGCTTAATCATATTCACATGGATAAAGAAGTGAGATTCCATTCTCCCCCCCCCCCCCCCACCCCCACACACACTTTAGTTAATTCTAATTGAATTCTATTGTGTGCTGAAGCATTTTAATAAAAATATATCAACAGCATAAATGAGGAATAAGTTAGTATGAAGATTTTTAAAATTTTGGATGGCAAAATCTATAATGTGTTTCAGCAACAGTTAAAATTTTACAGTACTTTAACTTTCAATGCACAGCTATCATCAAGAAAATCATAGTGTTTGGGTATATGTATAATCGTTATGTGTTAAATAAGTATAACGAAGAAACGTCTAACGTGTCCACGCTTCCTCATCCCCTTGCTGACACCTTTAAGTTTTTGGAGAATCTATCCCAGAGTTTGAAGCACTCCTCCCTATCCATCCATGTGCCTCTCAATCTATTTTCATAGAGTCATGAAAGTCAAACTAAAGCAGCTGCTGGCAACTTATTGTATCTGTAGAAAGAGCCCAATGAAGCCACAAGAACTATTCTCCATGGCATTCATTAAGACTGGCTGGAGGAAAAGGAAGCACTTGGCAATAGATGAAACAGAAATAACAGTTGGAAGATTAATAACTTTGCTTGGGAAATCACTGACCACCAAAGCAAAGAAGAATATGATGTAAAAAAGAACAGGGAAACAGAATGTAGAGTCGCATCTACCCAATCATGGTCTGACAGCATTAAATAGTCCAACTAAATAAATAATGCAAATTGTTTGAGATTCATGCTGCACCTGTCACAGAAACTCTTGCATTTCCTCACTTCACTTCCAGCCACACAGTGCAGATATCCACTTTTGTTTTCTTTAAACGAGGAAGTTCCACCTCCCCCAGCCCATCAAACAGATATGGATCTGCACACTCTTGGCTGAAAAGGGAGAGTTATTTGAAGGATGCATTTTTCCAGGAGAAGCACCAGGGTGAGAGTAGATTACATGTAGACCATTCCTGCCTCGAGTTCAACCTTCCTCACTGTATAGATCAGAGTGCTTAATTCCCTTGACCCCCAAACACTTAGTGGAAATAATTATCGGACGATGAAGAAGCTCCAATCCACAACTGAAAAACTGCACCCACTTTCTTCCCATTACCTTCACCAAGCATTGTATTCGTACTCATGCAGACATCATGCCACCCCCTCTCCCTGAGTTACCTCTGCTCACATCTCTGATGATGGTGATAGTATCAGATACGCCATCTGCTTATTGGCAAAGGAAATAGGTTTGATCAAATACTATCTAAACCCAATTTTTCCCTTCCATCTACACCTTCCTCTCCATTGTTTTCCCCATATTCCCCTCACTGCTGAGAGCCCTAGTCTAGTGTTCCATTGTCACTGTTGTCTTTATCTTGCTCCCTGTCTGTCTTACACGCCCACCCTTCTCTTTCTGCTTTCTTTTTTCCCATCACACTCCTACTTCATACTGGTCAAGTTAACCATCCAGTTTCTAACCTGCTTGACATGAATACTAGATTTGATGTGGACATACTCAATGCTGGTGATTAGTATTTTAATATCATTCCAGTATCCTTTAATAGTAATCTGAGCTAGTTTAAAATGGTAGATTTATTTTACTGATTTCAGTGCCCTAAAGTGTAATCAGTATTCTTTCATACTACAAAAAGAACAGTTAAGACTTAATGAGGTTGCGTCATTATCACAAATTTAAACAGTGTCATCTCAAGATAGATCTTGCCCTAACACAGTTCTATTAGGAGATTTACTGCATTTTGGGTTATAGAAAGAAAATCTTACATTCCAGTAATACCATTTGCAGAATATCCCAATAATGTTATGCAACCAATGAAGTACTTTTGAAGAATAGCCATTGTAAGCAGTGTGTAAATTATTCTTCAGTCAAGATCATCTGGATTATTTTCACTTAATCATTCCATGGAATATTCATTGTTTCCATTTACTTGAAGCTTATGGTTAGAAGGAAGCTAAGCTGAGCATCATGAGGATGTGATATAATGGAAAAAAGGCTACTGATGGCCATCAGTGTTGTAAATTACTCCTAATTCGCAAGCAAAAAAAAAAGTACTTGAAGCCACAAAGTAAATTGTTGTACTTTTTCCTTTGCTAGGATCCGGAGTAATGCACAACCCTGATGGCTGACTCAGTGCCATCAGTAATCTGCAACTTTCTATAAACTGTGTACATTTTCATTATGCTCAACTTTTAAGCCCTTCTAATGGAGAGTTAGACCTAGTGAAGGTGGAACAGAAGAGCATTAATAACCTGCATTATTTGTGTGTGGATGGTCTTTTTTTAGCTCTGTTTCCAAACTGTTGCTTTACTTTTAATCAAAATTGTGTTTTGGATAAAATAATCCAAGATTGTACTCTTCACTAACCATATTCTTTTTGACGTATAGAAGGATCCTTAAATTTGGCAAGCCAGTTTTATATTTTCACTACCTTTTTTTAGAACTCTCGATTTTTTTTGAAGCAGGAAAAAAGTTGTCTTTTACTTCATAGTTGAATATGACCTTTTTTCTTCAGATTAAGGAAGCAGCTGATATAATTCAGAAGCTGCACCTTATTGCTCAAGAACTGCCCTTTGACAGGTGAGCAAATATTCAAAATAGAATTTCATTATATAACCTTTAACTTGGTAGGCATTTGAATGAAATTGGCCAGGATTGAAAAAAAACCATGTTAACAAAGTAACCATACGCACTGCAATAAAGTACTGTTTTCTCTTTTATGTAAATGACTTTCAGCATTCAGTGCAACAATGTAGTGAGAATGAAGTGTTTAACCAGTGAGATCAAACTTTTGTGTTTCAAATGTGTTGATTAAGAATAAGGAGATATGTTAGGATTCAAAAGTTAACTTATCTTGGTGCACAGTCTTGCACTTTTTGTGTGAAGTGTTGGAGTGTTCATCAGACATCTGAAAGTTGTCACTTATTGAATTTTCAATATGAAAAAAGGATAGTAAGAGATCTCTTATGGGGTATTTCTCTTTCTTCATTCCTTGTAGGTTTTCGGAAGTGAAGTCAAAGATTGCAAGTGAGTTCTTGTAACTATATTGATGTTCTGTAACTATTGCAAGGAAACCCTCCAAATCGGCATATTCAGAAATACAGTTTGGACACTAATGTTCTCCCAGTATGCCATGATAACTTTGTAGCGATTAGAAGTTAACTTTTTATGGTAAAATACTATAATTGGTTAATGAGAAGTTGAAGGATGTCCAATAGTCATAAAACAGAATGCTTAAAAATATATACAGTGTTTCTATTTAAAATCTGAGAATTTAATAAATGATTTCAGACTCCAAGTACCAAACAAAGTAAAAGATGATTTCTGACTTTGCTAGGTAAATATCATGACTTGGAATGCCAGTTGATTCAAGAATTTACAAATGCACAGAAAAGAGGTGAAGTTTCCAGGATGCATGAGGTTGCATCAGTTTTACTCCATTTTAAGGTATTCATTTTAAGTTTAACTATATTTGTCTAACTATATTAATTGTTAAAGTTTACTAAAATCCCCATTCTCCCTTACCCACCTCCTCCGGCTTTGTGAACCAAGATCATCTGAGGCATTTTCTTTTGAGGCTGAAAACTGACGTACCTCTGATTTCTTCTC
Organism: Carcharhinus amblyrhynchos; assembly: GCF_965287045.1. Taxonomy (NCBI): domain Eukaryota; kingdom Metazoa; phylum Chordata; class Chondrichthyes; order Carcharhiniformes; family Carcharhinidae; genus Carcharhinus; species Carcharhinus amblyrhynchos. Next base: position 40,242,902 of record NC_137337.1, on the reverse strand, counting down.
AACTCAGACCTTAATGCTGTCTCCTCTCCTCTGCAGCGAATTCCCAAAGCTTTCAACTCCTGAATTAATTTCTTACACATTCCTAAAATTTCCCTGAATCCCCACAGGTTTGAAGGGATTTTCATAGTCTCTATTTGATTCTAAGAGGTTGATCAAGCAGGATTTTCCCTCCTGAACCAAGGTTGACTGCTGTTCATTTATTATAGCACAGAAAGACCTTGAGTGTGCTCTTGATTTTTTTTATTATTGTAAGGGAGTGAAGTGAGACTAATGGGTTTGTAGTTGCTGGTGCTTGTTCTCTCATCTTTTGTAGGTGAGAACGGAGGTCTGTTTCCAATGTGCTGGCACCTTGCCAATATTCAGTAACTCACTCATTTTGATTATCAATACTTCTTGCAGTGCCTTGCTGAGATAAATAACATATTCTCTGGAAATTTTTTGAGACTTTTGTCTGTCAGGTCATTTATTTTGCAAAAGCTTCTCTATTTAAGAAAAATGTGTTTTAACTTCCTTTGCGAGTACTTGGAAGAAATAATTATTCAGAATGTTTACTGCCTTGTACTGGTCCTGCTGTTTTTTATCCAAACCTTGACTGTCTTATTGGTGAAGAATTGACATTTTTTTCCTGTTATGTTTTACCTCTGCAGTTATGTTTTTGTTTCATCTATTTGTTTGTATCTATCTCATCAGTTTTAACCTCAACTGTTTCCTATCTCTCGATTATTTTAATCCTTTGTCTCTCAATTCCAATTGCTTCCCTTTCTCTGATTTCTGATTTTCACCTACTTGTTTCATCTGCTTCACTTGCTGATATGTCACCTGTTACACTTTCATCTACTTTAGTCTCTTTCATTTTAGTTTCAATCCTACATTTCCTACCTGCTTCTGTCTCGCACATCTATCTCATTCTTGTCAACTTCTCACATTTACCTACTTCAACATCGACTTCACATTTCCCAATGGCAAAATACTGCAGATTTTATTTATTTATTAGTGTGACAAATATTCTTTCTTTAACGCTGCAGTGAAGTTACTGTGAAAATCCCCTAGTCGCCACACTCTGGTGCCTGTTTGGATACACTGAGGGAGAATTTAGCATGGCCAATGCACCTAACTAGCACATCTTTTCAGACTGTGGGAGGAAACTAGGGCACCTGGAGGAAACCCACACAGACATGGGGAGAATGTGCAGACTTAACACAGACAGTGACCCAAGCCAGGAATTGAATCCAGGTCTCTGGTGCTGTGAGGCAGCAATGCTAATCACTGTGCCACCGTGCAGACACCTGGATGTCTGAAATATTAACCGAAAATGCTGGAAATACTCAACAAGTTAGGCAGCATCTGTGGAGAGAGAAAAATTCAGTTTTGCCTGACCTCAGTTTTCAGCTTTTCTGTTTTATGCTGCTTATTGTCACCAGTCTTGTGTGTATGTGTTTTTAATTTTTTAATTGATTATTTTAAAATGGGTAACCAAGAGACATTCATTGCTGTTCATGGAAACCATTGCAATCAAGGAACTAAGAATTCTGTTTTTAATAGAATATTTGCTTTCTAATTTAATCTCAATTTTTCATTTAAACCTTATGAAATATGGATCTATTTTCTCTCTTTCAGGGTTATTCTCATTGTGTGGATGTATATATAAAACAGTGCCAAGAGGTAATCTGCTATAATCCCATCTTTTGTGCAGTGGTTTCATTTCCTTCTGTTAAATATTCAGTGTTTATGTGCAAAATATATTTTCAGCTGACTATATTTAGTACAATATCTTAATCCATGGATTCCATGACTTGTAATGTTTTAAATGTTTTCTGTGTAGGGCTCATACTTCAGGAATGATTTATTTGAAGATACAGCCACGTTATGCCAACGAGTAAATAAAGAAGTTCGTGAAGTCTTCAGCAGTCCAGAGAATGTGATGGCCAAACTTATACAAAACATTTTTGAGATTAAACTTCAGGTAAAGTTTTACTATGCATGTACTTAAAATCCCAGTTGTGCGACCATCTACTCTTTTCTTTACTCAGTGTGGTTGGGGTATGGAATGCACTGCCTGCTGTGATAGTGGAGTTGGACACTTTAGGAACTTTTAAGTGGTTATTTGATAAGCACGTGGAGCACACCAGAATGATAGGGAGTGGGATAGCTTGATCTTGGGTTTGGACACAGCTCAGCACAACATCGAGGGCCAAAGGACCTGTACTGTTCTATATTCTATGCTCCAGCTGGTGCAAAGAATGGTTATAACAAAAATGGAAGCCCGTCGCCCTATCGGGACTGTTGCAAGAGCAACTCAAGTCCCATTTTTCCCACTTCACCCATTGCCCTGCAATTTCTTTCCTCTCCAAATAATTATCCAATTCTCTTCTGAAGGCTTTGTTAAATATGTCTCCACCACACACTCAAGCTGTGCATTACGGATCTTAACCACTCATTGCATTAAAAAAGATTTTATTCATGTCACCATTGCTTCATTTGCCAGTCACCTTAAATCGGTCTCCTCTGCTTTTTGATTCTTCCACCAGTGGGAGCAGTTTTTCTCTATATACTCTGTCCAGATTCTTTTATGATTCTGAACATCTCTATCAAATCTCCTCTTAATCTCTTTTTCAATAAGAAGAACCCCAGGTTCTCCAATCTATTTAACCCCAATAATTTAACTGCTGCATTCCTGGAACCATTTTTGACAGTCTTCTCTGTACCCTGTTTAATCCTTCATATGGTGTGGTGCCCAGAACTGGGCATAGTACTTCAGTTGAGGCAGAACCAGTGTTTCAAATAGAGTTATCATTCCTTTTTTTAACTCTGTCCCTATTTATAAATGACAGAATCCTGTATACTATATCATATTTCCAAACACATGCACTACATTTTAAGAAGAGTGAACTTTGGGATTTAGAAATTTGGCCTGGGAATCTTGTTGACATTCAAACCTTTTGTGACACATTGCCAACCCGTAATTAGCCTGAAATGTTTCTGATGCATCAGTACTGTTGTTTAACAAGGCATTTAACTAATTTGTTTCTCAAAAGTAAATTCAAGCATTGAGTACTCATTGTTTTTAGTTACACTTGTTGCAGACGTGATTATTTGCTGTGTACTTTCATTGGTGATGTGATTGAGTTATGTGCTGCAATCAATTTATTGTCACTAGGTGATCACAAATTATGTATTCAAAATCCTAGAGTTGGAAATAATTGCCTTTTGCATATGTGTTTAGAGTTTTATTCGAGATCGATTAGAAGAATGTAAAAGATCTGACGCAGAGCAATACTTAAAGAACCTATATGACCTATATACAAGGTAAGATGTTACCATGTGTCTTAATTATGAGAAAATCATACTTATGTTTCAAGTATCGTGCTTCAAATAGTATTTGTGGCTCATTTTCAAAAAAATAGATGTTTTTAAGCATCAGTCATTGCCTTCAACTAATTACAGTATAGTTAAGTTCTGCCATTTGCGAGGTTACATTCCTGTGAAACCTTGCAAATGGCAAAATCACTAAGGAGGAACATGCTTTTGAATTAGACCTGCTCCGATTACCCCCCGCCCCCCTCCCCGTGAAAGCAGCCAAGGAGGTCTCGCAAACCAAGGATTACAAAGATTTATACAGACACTTACATTCTATAATCATGTGATTTCTGTCCTCGTCAGGAATTAGTCTAGTTCCCTCTGAAATTATTCCAAGAGTTAACGCCTGTCACACCACACCTGTTATATTCCAGAGCCTCATCACTAAGACATATCTGACATACACAATTGCAAACAATCATTGTAAAGTGAAAGATCTATTTCAAATTAATTGACACGAAGATGAGTGGTAAAGCAAATTGCGTAGAGGGTGTGGAAAGTCTGCAGAGGGATCTGGATAGGCTGAACGAGTGGGCGAGGACCTGGCAGATGGAGTATAATGTTAGCAAGTGTGAGGTTATCCACTTTGGCAGAAATAATAGTAGGAGGGATTATTATTTAAAGGGCGAAAAGCTGCAGCATGCTACAGTGCAGAGGGACCTGGGGGTCCTTGTGCATGAGTTGCAAAAACCTAGCCTGCAGGTGCAGCAGGTGATCAAGAAGGTGAATGGAATGCAAGCCTTTATAGTGAGGGGGATAGAATATAAAAGCAGGGAGGTCATGCTGCAATTGTACAGGGTACTGGTGAGGCCGCAGCTGGAGTACTGTGTGCAGTTTTGGTCGCCGCACTTGCGCAAGGATATTTTGGCCTTGGAGGGAGTGCAGAGGAGGTTCACTAGGCTGATACTGGAGATGAAGGGGTTGGACTATGAAGAGAGACTAAATAGACTGGGTCTGAACTCGTTGTAGTTTACAAGGATGAGGGGGGATCTTATAGAGATGTATAAGATAATGAAAGGGATGGATAGGGTAGAGGTAGAGAGATTCTTCCCGCTTAGAAAGGATAGCAGGACTAGAGGGCACAGCCTCAAGATAAGCGGGGGGGCAGTTTAGATTGGAGTTGAGGAGGAACTTCTTCACTCAAAGGGTGGTGAATCTCTGGAATTCTTTGCCCGTTGGTGGTGGAGGCTACCTCGCTAAATATATTTAAGTCACGGGCAGATAGGTTTTTGACAGACAAAGGAATTGAGGGTTATGGGGAGAAAGTGGGAAAGTGGAACTGATCCACTTCAGATCAGCCATGATCTTATTGAATGGCGGGGCAGGCTCGAAGGGCTAGATGGCCTACTTCTGCTCCTATTTCTTATGTTACCGTATATGTTACAAAGCACAAATAAGTGAAAACAGGAACAAGAAAGTCGCAAAAGGCAGGACTTTATTGTATTGCTTCCCATGATGCATATTGAAATTCATATAAGAGATGGGGAAGAGGTGAATTTTTTAATACTTAAATGGAAAGAGCTACCTTTTTTGTTTGGGGTAATAGAGTACCCTTCAAAAAATATTACATCCTCATTTTGGCTTAAAATGTAATTTTGCCAGTCGCATGGTTGATGTGCTGTAGATGCTGAGGTCAATGATATTTTTCCTAAAATGCAGTGACGCTTTTTCTCTTGGTGTTTTCTACAGTCCAGTATTCCATAGTATTTGTATCATTGTCTCAGCGTATTGTGGGAAGTTACTCAGTTTCAATATGTATATCTGGCTTTCATTACGATGGGATATTCCAAAGTGCTTTACAGTAATTGAAGTAGATTTGAAGTAGTGTAGTTATTGTTGTAATGTAAGGAGCACATTAGATAATTTGTGCACAGCAACTGTCTCAAAAAAACAGTGTGATAATTACCAGATAATCTGTTTTTGTGATGTTGATTGAGGGCTAAATATTATCTAGGACACTAGGGAAAACTCCCTCACACTTCTTCAAAATAATGCCATGGGATCTTTGGCATCCAACTGAGAGGGCTGTCAGTGCTTTGGTTAATGTTTCATCCAAAAGACAGCAGCATCTCTGAAAGTATTCAGGCGGCCTTAATTTTTTTGTGCTCAAATTGTAAAGTAAACCTGAAAAACTTGATGCCAACAACTGAATTGCTGTTAACATAAAATCAACATCAAGCTATTTGCTTACTCTGTAAATTTGATGCTGAAAAAGGACACATCAGAACTAAAGAATTCCTACAGTGCAGAAGGAGGCCATTTGGCCCATTGAGCCTGACAACAGCTCCATCGAGGTCCTAACCCCATAACCTCACGTATTTATTCTGCTAATTTCCCTGACACTAAGGAGCAACTTAGCATGGCCAATCAACCTAACGTGCATGGCTTTGGAGCGTTCCCTGGTTCATTTTCCATGGCAAACTCTCAATCGATTGGAGTAAACTTGTTAAACCACCAGCAGCCTTTTCTCATGGAGTATAAATTGTTGCTGTCTTGGAATTTGGCATTCTTGCACCTGTCCTGAGTGCAAGATGAAAAATTTTGACATGTCTCTCTTTTTCAGCAGTACTCAAGCTGAAAAGATAATTCAAATTAAGCTGCAGGTGTAGGAAAATGGTTGGAGTGGTTCAAACTATTGAAAAGAAAACTGATATCAAAGATTGTCTTTGTACATCGTGACAATTTTATGGAATGGGACTTCTCAATAGAATCAAAAATAAAAGCATAATACTTATTTAAGATGACACAGTTGGAAGATGCAAGGTGGAATGCGTAGGCCGTTGCAGATAGTTGACCGAAGATAAACAGCCTTCCTTGTCTGCAGATGCCTTGTAACAATGACTATTGCTATTTGTTGGGGAATCATTTCAACGTCAGCACTTGCACTGCAGTTACAAAATTTGAGTATTAATCCCCTTCATTCAGGTTGATGAATGCACTTCAAGCTGCTGTTTCATAACATGAAAGCTAGTTAACTGCTTTTATATTTGCATATTTTGCCTGCATTTCTTCCACTTTTCCATGGTATGTGATATGTACATTGGAGGGCAAAACCCAAACACCAGATTCTTCCAAGGCTTATTTTTAACCGATTACCCAGACTCGCATAGTAGCACAGCATGTCAATCCACTAATATACTGTGCCTTGAATGGTGGAATACAGTTTTAAATTAAAACAAGCATGACAGTGTTCAAAAATTATGTATTTAAATCTCAGCTGAACTCTCCAGAGAGCTTGCTAAGCTGAGTTTGTAAGTGAGTCGAGCTGTAAAGTATATTACAAATGGAAGGAAAATGTGAAAGTCAAATCTGCCTGGTCAAGATGTATAATAAAAATGCTATCTAGTAGTTGGTTGAATACTGTTGGCAAGGGTTGGGGAGCAGGTAATAAATGTGATATTGTGTTTCTGTCCTACAGGACCACAAATTTGGCAAGCAAGTTATCAGAGTTCGACCTTGGCACTGATAAGCAGACTTTTTTGGCTAAGATGATCAAAGGCATTTTCATTTCATACCTTGAAAATTATATAGAAATTGAGACTGGGTACTTGAAAAATAGGAGTAGTATGGTGTTGCAACGTTATTACGATTCCAAAAATCATCAGAAACGGTCCTATGGCTCTGGAGGGTAAGTGGATTACTTGAAACAAACTTTTAAGAAATTCAGCCTGGTTTTTGGTATTTTCTGACATTCTCGCCATTCTTACATCAAGCGGTCTTTGTTATTGCTACCCCAATTTTTAGATTGGGTACAAGATTAATTGTTTTGAAATTAAAACACTGATATAGATTGGGTCACGTAGGGATTAGAATGCTTAAATGAAACAAGTATTAGAAATGTTCAGCAAGTCTGACAACATCTGTGGAGAGAGAAGCAGGGTTAACATTTCAGGAAGGTGATCCTTGGTCAGATGTGGAGTGCTTAGAAAGATAAGTATTTAAGCCAAGAAAAGGTGGGTCAGAGCAAACAGGAATGTTTGTGATAAAGTGGAAGATCAGAGAAATTAAATGATGAAAGGTGAAAAGAGATAGATAGGAATATACAAAAGATGTGCCTAGAGGAAGTGTAAATGGGAAGACAGAATCACCAACAGCTACCATACTAAAAAGGACAGAGGTTATAGTCTGAAATTGTTGAACTCTGAAGAAGGGTCGTCCTGACTTGGAACATTTGCCTTTATTCTATCTCCACAGACGCTGTCAGGTCTGCCGAGCCTTTCCAGCATTTTGTGTTTTTGTGGTGTTAACACTCATTAAAGTCTTCATGATTTATCAAGTCTTGATGAGGCAAAGGAAAACCCAAAGAGCTTCTACAAATACATAAAGGGCAAACGAATAACAAGGGAGAGAGTAGGGCCTCTTAAGGATCAACATGGTCATCTATGTGTGGATCCACAAGAGATGGGTGAGATCCTAAATGAATATTTCTCAATGGTATTTACTGTTGGGAGTGACACGGATGTTGGGGAACTTGGGGAAATAAATAGTGATGGCTTAAAGAATGTACATATTACAGAGAAGGAGGTGCTGAAAGTCTTAAAGCGCATCAAGGTAGATAAATCTGCAGGACCTGATGAAGTATATCCCTGGACATTGTGGGAGGCTAGGGAGGAAATTGCAAGTCCCCAGCCAAGATATTTGAATCATCAATAGTCACAGGTGAGGTGCCTGAAGATTGGAGAGTGGCAAATGTACCTTTGTTTAAAAAGGGCTGCAGGGAAAAGCCTGGGAACTGCAGCCAGTGAGCGTCACATCTCTGGTGGGTAAATTGTTGGAAGATGTTTAGAGAGGATCTGCAGAAATTTAGAGATGCAAGGACTGATTAGGGACAGTCAGCATAGTTTTGAGTGGAAAATCATGTCTCACAAATTTGATTGAGTTTTTTGAAGGGGTAACCAAGATGGTAGATAAGGGCAGTGTAGTTGATGTTGTCTACATAAACTTTAGCAAGGCCTTTGACAAGGTACCACGTGGTAGGTTGTTGCATAAAGTTAAATCTCATAAGATCCAGGGTGAGGTATATAAATGGATTCAAAACTGGCTTAATTTAGACAAATTCGAGGTGATGCATTTTGGTAGATTGAACCAGGGCAGGACTTACTCAGTTAATGGTAGCACGTTGAGGATAGTTACAGAACAAAGAGAACATAGGGGTACGTGTTCACAGCTCCTTGAAAGTGGAGTCACAGGTGGACAAAGTGGTGAAGGAGGCATTCGGCATGCTTGGTTTCATCGGTCAGAACATTGAATACAGGAGTTGGGACGTCTTGTTAAAGTTGTATAAGACATTGGTACTGCCGTACTTGGAATATTGTGCAATTCTGTCACGCTATTATAGAAAGGATATTATTAAACTAGAAGGAGTGCAGAAAAGATTTACGAGGATGCTACTGGGACTTGATGGATTGAGTTATAAGGACAGGCTGAATAGACTGTGACTGTTTTCTCTGGAGCATAGGAGGCTGAGGGGTGACCTTATAGAAGTCTATAAAGTAAAGAGGGGCATAGACAAGGTAGATAGTCAATATCTTTTCCCAAAGGTAGGGGAGCCTAAAACTAGAGGGCATGGGTTTCAGATGAGGGGAGAGATACAAAAGTGTCCAGAGAGGGAATTTTTTCAGAGGGTGGTGACCCTCTGGAATAAGCTGCCAGAGGTAGTAGTAGAGGCGGGTACAATTTTATCTTTTTAAACATTTAAACAGTTACACGGGTACGATGGGTATAGAGGGATATGGGCCAAATGCAGGCAATTGGGATTAGCTTAAGGTTTTAAAACAAAAGGGTGTAATGAACCAGTTGGGTTGAAGGGCCTGTTTCCATGCTGTAAACTCCTGTGACTCTGAGACTGGACCAGTGTTCTGTGTAATGTTTTGTACGTGGCCAATCATTTCAAAATGTGGTACTGTTAAATTTTGCTCCGACGTGAATATTCTAACACATTTCTGGCTGGTTTCTCAGATTCTTCCCTCTTGAGGTTACACAAAACTCTGTCCATATCTGAACTTGCACAAATCCTGTTATCTATCATCCACTGATATGGCATGGCTCCTGGTCAAGAAACGTTTCAATTTTAAAATCCTCATCCGTGTTTTCACATCCTCCGTGGTCTCCCATCTTCCTAGCTCTGTATTCTCCTCCAGTCCCGTAACTTGCTGAGATATCTGCACTCTAATTCTGACCTGTTAACTCAATTAAAATCCTCTATTTTAATTGCTGCACCATTGGCTGTGCTTTCAGTTGCCTAAGCTCCAAAGATTGGAATACAGCCCCAACACCCTTCTGGCTCTCCACTTCACTCTCCTCCATTTAAAGAACTTGAACACCTGCCTCTTTGACCAAACTTTTTGTCATTTGAACTAATCATAGAATCTGTACAGTGCAGAAGGAGGTCATTCAGCCCATCAAGCATGTACCAACTTCCTGTGATAGTCTCTTATCTATGCCCTTTCCCCCACCCTATCCCCATAGTCCTAAATGTTTACCATGGCTAATCCATCTAACCTACACTTGGGACACTAATGGCCAATTTAGCATGGCCAATCCACTTAAACTGCACATCTTTGGACTGTGGGAGGAAATCGGAGCACCTGGAAGAAACCTGGGAGACACTGGGAGAACGTGCAAACTCCACACTCAATCACCCAAGGTTTGAATTGAACCTGGGTCCCTGGTGCTATGAGGCAGCAGTGCTTGCCACCGGGCTGCCCTAATATTCATGTGGCTCCTTATTTATTTTATAATGCTCCTGTGAAAAGTTATAGGACATTTTATTACATTAAAGGTACTATATGAATATACAAGTTGTGTTTTTGTTGCTTGTTACCTTCCAGGTTTTTGTGCATATGCATTCTTTGCAGGGAACACTGGATGTGACTAATGCTTACTGATGGTATTCATAATCAATCACTGATTCTAAAACCAAAGATTGGTCTGCTCAAAATGTCAGCCTTACTCCTGTAAATAATTTTGACATTTTGGACTTCAAGACTAAATTTCTTTTTTTTTTCATTCGTTTATGGAAAATAGGCCTCACAGGTTAGGCCAGTACCATCCCTGAATAGTCTTGAGAAGGTGGTGGTGAGTTGTCTTCAAGTCCCTGTGTTGTAACTACACATAGTGCAGTTAGGAAGGGAGTTCCAGGATTATGATCCAGCGACAGTGAGGGAATGGAAAAGTATTTTCAAGTCAGGATGGTCAGTGGTTTGGAGGAGAACTTCCACATGGTAGTGTTACCATGTGTCTGTTGCCCTTATCCTTCTAGTTGGCAGTGGTTGTGGGTTAGGAAGGTGCTGCCTAGTGAGCCTTAATGAGTTACTAAAGTGTATCTTGCATTTGGTAGAAACTGGTGGTGCTACTGTATATCTATGATGGAGGCAGTGAATCTTTGTAAGGTATATCACCGTGGGACATAGGGATTGCTTTGTTTTGGGTAGTGTTCGGCTTCTTGTGTGTTGTTGGAGCTGCACTCCTCTAAGCTAATGGAGAATATTCCATCACACTTCTGACTTAACCTGATGGTGGGCAGGTTTTGGGGAGACAGGAGAGTAGTTGAATGCTGGAGGATTCCTGGCCTCCAACCCTTGAAGCTACAGTATTTACATGGTTAGTCCAGTTCCGTTTCTGGTTAATGGTAACCTCCGGGATGCTGTAATTCAGCGATGGTAATACCATTGAATGTCATGAGGCAGTGGTTACTCATCTTGTTGGGGATGGTCATTGCCTGGCACCTGTGACATGAATGTTACTCATCAGCTATCAACCCAAGCCTGGATATTGTCCAGGTCTGGCTGCATTTGAACATGGACTGCTTCAGTACCTGAGGAGTTTCGAATGCAACTGAACATTGTGCAATCATCAGCTGACACCCCTACTTCTGATCTTATGATGAAGAAAGGTCATTGATGAAGCAGCTGATGATGGTTGCCTGAAGCTGAGATGATTGGCCCCCAACCATCACAATCGTCTTTATTTATGCGAGGTATGAATCTAACCAGTCGAAGATTTTGCCCCAGATTCCCATTGACACCAGTTTTACTAGGGTGTCTTGATGTCATATCTGGTCAAATGCTGTCTTGTTGTCAAGGGCTGCCACTCTCGCCTCACTTCTGGCCTTCAGCTCTTTTGTCCATGTTTGAACCAAGGCTGTAATGAAGCCAGGAACTGAGTGGCCCAAGCCCAAACTGAGTGTGAATGCACAGGTTATTGCTAAGCCAGTGCCACTTGATAGCACTGCTGATGACCTCTTCCATCACTTTACTGATGATTGAAAAAGACTGATGGGGCAGCTGTTGGCCATGTTGGATTGTCCTGCTTTTTGTGTATAGGGCATACCTGTACAATTTTCCATATTGCCAATTGGATGCCAGTGTTGTAGCTGTACTCGAACAGCTTTCTTAAATTGTTTTATTCTGAAGGTTTTGGTTGGAGTAGATAATCTTTCTAACCTCATCAACATAATTGAATTCAAAGTAATTTAGTTTTTTGAAATACAATATGGTAGTACATGATCTCATCAAAGCTGCCTCAATGGCAAATTAAGTGTAAATCAGTTTATGAAGCCTGTAGCAAAAAACTGAGTGATGTGTTAAACACAATTTCAGATGATTAAATTGGGTCATACTCATCTAGTGAAAGTGATATGCAGTGGGTCAATCCAAAAGAATGGTTTGGTGATTTCATTCCTGCCCTTGGGTCATTTGCGTGATCCCCCACTTCCCTGGCCAGTGTCCCTTTGTAGAAATTTTTTATTACCATATCAGTGATCATTTTCCTCCTTTGAAAAATAATTTTCAATGGAAGTTCTAGCTTGAGTGGTAACTAGGGTTCAGTCCCATAAAATATTTCCATAAATTGCTCATATTACACTTTCTGGGGCAAATCTATGAAAATCTGCATTTCCCTCTCTTTGCACTTTGTTAATATGCTTATTACTCAAGTCATTTATATTGCAATCAAACAATTTATCAGATTCATACAATAAAGGTTTCTTATCTTTGATAGGCAGCCATTTACAGTGCCAATTTAATGATTATTTTGGTGACTGAGTTTGCTTCAGGCCTGACATCCAATTTGGATTTCACAGAAGAGTCTAGAAACCAGCTTAGCTTGTCTATACATGAAGAGCGTTTATGAATTTATCTAATTAAATACCATGACCTGAATGCACAGCAGGTGCACTCCATCACTATGTCCCCTTTTGTAATGCTTGGTATGTCTGTACAATTACATAATTAAATTTAAGGGACAGTGCTTTGAAAAAGCATTTGAAAATGCAGTACAGTGAAGTGTGAAGAAACTAATTTGTAATTTAGTGCAGCTGATTTTTTTTTAAAGTTGTTGAGTTTGCTCAAGTGTGTTTATGTTGTCTGTGTACATTGAAGTTTGTTTCCCGATATTAAGCTCTGCATTCTGTTGAATGGAAGAGCGACTTCTTTTTAGATGAAAAGTCAGTGTTTTGATTCACATGCAATTACTAACTTGCCTCATTGCAATGTCTTAGTATTTGCAGTGCTGCAAAGCCACCCAAAAAATGGTTATGCATTTGGAGGCTCTAGTGCTGTCTGGTCAACCTACCCCTTTTCTGCTTCGATTCATCCATGCTGATGGAAACTTGTCACCTGTTTCAAAATGCTTCACTTAATTCTAGACAGACTTCAGAATTGTCGAGCATGTTATGTAAGCTTTCTGTAAATGGTATACTTTGCACTTTAAAACACTGTTCTAACCATAATTAAGGCACCACACAAACTTATTTTGCACTATTGCAGTCACGCTAACCTCTTCTCTGACATTTAGCTCTTTTGTCCATGTTTGAACCAAGGTTCTAATGAGGTCAGGAGCGGAATGACCCTGGTGGAACCCAAACTCTGCATCCATTAGCAGATTCTTGCTGAGTAAGTGCCACTTGGTGGCGCTATTGATGACCACTTTACTGACGGTTGAGAGTAGACTGATGGAGTGATACTCGGCTGGGTTAGATTTGTACAACACATACCTGGACAGTTTTCCGTGTTGCTGAGTAGATCCCAATATTGTAGATGTATTCGAACAACTTGGCTCGAGACACAGCAAGTTCTGCGGCTCAAGTCTTCAGTACTATTGCTGGAGTATTGTCAGGCCCATTGCCTTTGCAGTGCGAAGTGCCTCCACCTACTTTTTGGTATATGGAGTGAATCGAATTGGCTGAAGACTGACATCTGTGATGTTGAGGACATCTGGAGAAGACTGAGATGGATTATCCCATTTGGACTTCTGGCTGAAGTTGTTGCAAATGCTTCAGCCTCATCTTATGCACTGATGTGCTGGGCTGCTCCATCATTGAGAATGGGGATATTTGTGGAATCTCGTTCTCCAGTGAGTTTAATTGATCACTATCATTCGTGCTCGATGTGGCAGGACTGCAGAGCTTAGATCTGATCTGTTGGGTGAACGTTTAGCTCTGCCTATTACCATCTGTTTATGCTGTATAGCATGCAAGTAGTCCTGTGTTCTAGTTTCATCAGGTTGATATCTCAAAATGAGGAATGCCTTGAGTTGCTGTTCATATTGCTTCCTGCATTCTTTATTGAACCAAAGTTAATTTCCTGGCTTGGTGATAATGGTAGAGTGGGAATATGCTGGGCCATGAGGTTATGGATTCTGGTTGTACAATTCTGCTGCTGCTCATGGTCCACAGTATCTCATGGATGCAGAGTCCTCAGTTGCTAGATCTGTTCGAAGTCTATCCCATTTAACTTGGGTGGTAATGCCAGACAACATGTTGGAAGGTATCATCAGTGTGAAGATGGGACTTTGTCTCCACAAGGACAGTGTGGTGGTCACACCCGTTGATGCTGTAATGGACAAATGTATTTGCTGGAAGGCAGATTGATGAGGATGAAGTCGAGCATGTTTTTTCCTCTTGTTGGATCCCTCACCATCTGTCGCAGTCCCAATCTAGCAGTTATATCCTTTTAGGACGTAGCCAGCTCAGTCTGTGGGTGGTTCTTCTGAGCCACTCTAGGTGGTGATGTTGAAGTCACCCACCCAGAGTACATCACGTGCCCTTGCAACCTTGGTGCTTCCTCCAAGTGGTGTTCAATATGAAGAAGTACTGAATTAGTGGTAAGAGTACGTGGTAATCAGCAGGAGGTTTTTTATCCATGTGTGACCTGGTGCCATGAGACTTCCTGAGTTTAGAGCTGATATTGAAGACTTTCAGGGCAACTCCCTCCTGACTGTATACCAACCACTATGTCACCATCACTCTGTGGGGTCTGTCCTGCTGGTGGACAGGGCATATTTGATTTTTAATTTGATTTTTATTGTCACATCTATTAGTATAGAGTGAAAAATATTGTTTCTTGATCTATGGACAAACCATACCATTCATGAAGAAGGAAAGGAGAAGGTGCAGGATGTAGTATAATAGTCATAGCCAGGTTGTAGAGAAAGATGAGCTTAATATATGGGCAGGTCCATTCAAAGATTTGGTGGCAGTAGGGAAGAATCTGTTCATGAGTTAGTTGTTACATATCCTCAGACTTTTGTATCATTTTTCCAACAGAATAAGGTGGAAGAGAGTATATCTGGGTTCTGTGGGATCCTCGATTATACTGGCTGCTTTTCCAAGGCAATGGGAAGTGTAGACAGAACAGGAATGGTGGTGTCTAGGACATTATCTGTAAGGTATGATTTTGTGAGGATGACTAGCCTGAGGCAGTTTTTCAAAATTCAGCATAAGCCCCCAGATGTTAGTAAGGAAGACTTCAGTGTTGGTAGGGTTGGGTTTGCCATTATCATTTTCCATGCCTATATTGATGCTGGGTGGTCTGTCTGGTTTCATTCCTTTTTGTTTCCTTTGTAATTGAACACAACTGAATGGCTTGCTTAGCCATTTCAGAGGGCATTTAAGCTCAACCATATTGCTGTATGTCTGGAGGCACACGTAGGCCAAACCAGATTTCCTTCCCTAAAGAACATTTGTGAACCAGTTGCATTTTTACGATCGACAATGATGACTTTTAATTTCAGATGTTTCATTGAGTTTTTTAAAAATTCCACCAAGTGCTATGGTGGGATTTGAACCTGGGTCTCTGGACTACTAGTCAAGCAACAATATCACTACCTCCCCTCAAACTGATAGGAAGCTCCACTTGTACAATGGAGTTATTATGAGCTAACTAATTCAGAAAGTAATTTTGTGGTCATGAAAATTTATACACATGATAAAAGCTTTGGAGCCCTACATGCTGACACAGAGCATGAGAACCTCACCCTGACAGAGAGAGCATGAGTTACAGTGTTAAACAACCTGCACAAAATGGGTAATTCTGCACACTTAACTCACTTTTTAAGAAGATAGCTTTTGTTACGGCTATAGTATTACACAGATTCAAAAGCAAGGATATACTGCTGAGACTTTAAAAGGCTCTGGCAATACCACATTTGGAATATTGTGAGCAATTTTGGAACAAATATCTAAGAAAGGATATGTTGGCCTTGAAGAGGGTCCAGAGGAGGTTCACAAGAGTGATCCTGGGAATGAAAAGCTTGAAGCATGAGGAGAACTTAAAGACTCTGGGTCTGTACTCAGTGGAATTTAGAAGGATGAGAGGGGGAAATTTCATTGAAACTTAGAGTAGTGAAAGGCCTGGATAAAGTGGACATGGGGAAGATGTTTCCATTAGATATCAAGAGCCATGGGCACAGCCTCAAAATAAAGAGACAACCCTTTAGAACCGAGATGAAGAGGAATTTCTTTAGCCAGAGGGTGGTGAATCTATAGAATACATTGCCACAGAAGAAAGGCTTTGGAGACCAGGCTATTGAATGTATTTAAAACAAAGATAGATGAGTTCTTGATTGGTAAAGAGATCAAAGGTTATGGGGGAAAAGGCGGGAGAATGGGGTCAAGAAACTTACCAGCCAAGATTGAATAGCTGAGCAGACTCAGTGGGTCAAATGGCCTAATTCTGCTCCTATGTCTTAGTCTTATGATTACAAAATGTCACTCATAGGTATGTCTGGCATCAGCATTATGATAAATGACGACTTTGTACAGTCGCACCTTTTTTTTGCTAACTGTATACTTTTAGAAACACTTCTCTGCTATGAATTAGTACAGTTGTAAATCTTTGTACACCTGAATTGAGGATGATCTTGTTGAACAATGGATGTATATTTTGTAGGATTCAGGATCTAAAAGAGCGAATTCGCCAACGTACCAACTTACCATTGGGGCCAAGTATTGACACACATGGTGAGACTTTCCTGTCACAGGAGGTGGTTGTCAATCTTTTGCAGGAGACCAGACAGGCCTTTGAGAGGTGTCATAGGGTAAGAATGTTATTTAAAACATCACTATATTGTTCTGCAGTTTTGAGATTGGAACTTTGCCATGTTCTTTGAGTGGGTCACAAATAGTAGGTATCATTGTTGGCTTCCAGTCTTCCATTTTGAACTCACTTACGAGAGGTTATCCTGAGAAGCGTTTCTTTGTGGCAGCTCAATATAACTATTATATCAAACAATGTCTCCTTTTACTAATTCTTATCTTTTTTTTTAATAGCTGTCTGACTCTTCTGATTTACCAAAGAATGCTTTTCGAATATTTACTATTCTTGTGGAGTATTTGTGTGTTGAGCATATTGACTATGCTCTAGAAATTGGACTTGCAGGTAATTAATGGAAGTTTCTCTATGGATTAGTTAAATTTTTTTATTGACATTAAATTTAATCACCCAATTTCTGTTCTTGGCCCCCACTTTAGCTGATGTTCTAAGTGATTCGATCATCATGTATACCATTCCTGTCTTCCTTTCAAATTTATTGTCACTGCTACCTCACCAAAAAACAGCCTTGATCTCTCTGCAGACACTAACTACTAGAACATCTCTAACTACCCTTTCTTCTCTAAAATCCTTGAACATGTTGCTATTCTGTCTCCATGTTTGAATCACTCCAATCAGATTTCCATCCTTAAGACCCAAATGATCCTAAACAGTGATAAATGGCATTCTGTGATGAACCTTCCTCATTCCCCCTTGACCTCGCTGCAGCCTTTTTGCACTGCTGATCATGTGATCTTTCTCTAAAGCCCTTTCTTGAATTTGAAGCTTAGTGAGATGGTTCTTAGCTTGGCCTTGTGTATCTTTTTGCAGCTTCTTTAAAAATGGCCTATCTGCCTCCCCTCTATTTCCACTGGGGACTATCCATGGTTCTTTTTTGCTCAACTCCGTTTTCTCTTAATGATACTGTCTGAAGCCATGGAAATCAACGTCCACATCTACACTAATAATACCCTATTTAACGTGTTCATTCTCTCTCAAACTCCTGAATTAACCTGTGTGGTCAAACAGCTTGCCTGACATGCTGTCTCGTATAAACACTCAGTAGAACAAAGCCATTGACTTTAGTTTCTGTGCACTGTTACCATTGACTCAATCCACTTCCCAGGGCATGCTCAGGCTTAACTGGGCCATTCTCAATTCTGCATTCTATTTGAACCTATATCTAATCTCTCACAAGGATTGCCTGATTGCTTCTCCAAGCCATCAGCTGCCTCCTGCCTTCTTCAGCTAATCTCAGACTAAAACCCTCATTCATATCAGACTCAAAACCTCCAGTGTTCTATTGGCCAATATCCCACCTTCCATATACTTTAAATATTGACACTTCCAAAATTCTGTAGTCTTGTACTGAGTTACATTTGCCATTACATCTAACCTCACTGATTAATACAAATTCCAAGTCAATTTTAAATTTAAAAATTCTCATCCTTGGTTTAAATCCTTCTGAAGGTCGCATCTTTGTAACCTATAACCAAAACCAACCACAACAGCTTTCATCTAAACATTAAATTTCTCAAAGTAAAACATCCCATAGGAGTTTTAACAAATAAAATTAGATACCAAATTACATAGAGATATTAATCAAAAACTTGGTCAATGAGGTAGGTTTTAAGGAGTATCATGAAGGAAGGAATTCCAAAGTTTAGGGCTTTACTGACTGAATGCATAGACGACAATAATGGAATGATGAAAACTGAAGATATACAAGAGATCAGTAAGAGCTTACAGAAAAAAGGACGGGAGAGGCCATGACAGAACATAAAAAGGAAGATGAGAATTTTAAACTGGAAGTGTTGTTTTATTGGGAGCCAATGTAGGTCAATGAATACCAGAATGAATAGGAGTTGGAGTGTTAGGATATGAACAGTAAAGTTTTTGGATGACCTCAAATTTATGGAAAATGTTCCCCAAGGACATTTCTTACAACTCTCCTGTTTCTCATCTCTATCAAACCCCTCAGCAACATCATTGGAATAACCAAGCCTATAGGTATGGATGGGAGTTTCAGCAACAGATGAACTGAGATGGCAAAGAACAAAAACAGCCCGGGAAACAGGCCCTTCAGCCCAACGAGCCCACGCCACCATTTTAATATTACCAGTCTCCTCCCCCGCCCATGACCCTTATCTATTGTTTTTATGGCAATCTACATTGAGGGGAACTGATTTAGGGACAATTTATTACTTCCAATCAGCCTAATAGCACATCTTTGGGGTGTGGGAGGAATCCGGAGCACCCGGAGAAAACCCACGCAAGCACAGGGAGAATGCGCAAACTCCCACAGACACTGGCCCAAATCCATGTGTCTGCACAGCAAACAGTGATAGTCACTGAGCTGTCGTGTTGCCCAGCATCTGGTCCCAGTTTAAGCACACACTAACGACATGAAGCACTAGGCCAATCTCGAACATTCAAGAGCAGCCCAAGTACGACCCATCGTGCGTATGCCCCTCGTTGGAGAACAAGGCGGACCGACTTAAAACCTGTGAATTAAAAGAGAAAAACATTACTATCATACCATATCCTTTTACAACTTGGCGTGGAGTTGGATGATACAGAAGCATAGGTTGGTGACTTGATGCAGATATATGGTCAGAAATGCATCTCAAGTCAAATGTGACACCCAAGGCTCAAGTTCAGACAGATGCTTGGGCGAGAGTAGGAACAAGTGGCAAGGAAGCAGCTTGAGTTGGGCCTGAAGACAATGACCTGGGTCTTGCCAATATCTGCTTGAAATTTCTATTCGTCAAGTACTGGATGTTTGAACAGTGTGATACTTTTTAATGAGCGGAGATGGGGAACGAGACATTAATGAGGTAGATTCCGTATACATGTGGACACTTCCAAATGATGATGTTGAGGGATAGCATGTTGATGGGAAATAGGAGACTGCAAAGTCAACCTTACCAGAGCAGGAAGAAAAGCCATTGCAGGTGACCTCTGTTGATGCCTGGACAGTTAAGAATAAACAGGAGTGCAGTCCTATCCATCTGTGTGTGAATGATGTGATGGACCCTGTCAGAGGCTCAAACTGGTTGAGATGACTCTCATAGTTGTATAGGCTGTCATGTATACTCCATGTCCGTTCCTACTATCTGTTTCGCCAACTTTTGTCTCTTGTGAACTTCTGGGTGCTTTCAGTTTCCTAGGTTCCACTCTGAAATGTCCCTCCTCCATAAGCTTGTTTTACTCTCCTTTTTAAGGTATTTTCATTTTAAAATTAATCTCTTTGAGCAGGCATTTGAGATTTCCTTCCTAATCTCCTCTTTGTTTCGCTGTTTTTCTTAGTTGCTTAGTGCATTTTTCCACGTTGAAAGTGCTATAAATTGCAAGTGATTGTATAATTTTTGACTTCTGTAAGTTTTGAATCTAATTTTAATAGAGTTTTAATCTGTATTTGCAAGATCAATTGTTAGTTATGGATCAGCAAGATCATTCATCTAGAAAGCTCCTACGAGCCACCCAGTGCGGTGCAATTTCTAAAATGATTTCCAGATTTGTGCTTCAAATTCTATCTGTAAGAACTTCCCAATAAGCCAAAGTTTTCTTCTTACTGATTGGAACTTAGGACTCTCAACCAAAAGGTACTGTTCTGGATTTATTTCCTCACATTCCTTGATGATTTTGAATACTCAGTAAAATCACACCTCGAATACATCCTTTCCAAGATGAAAACTGGGGGTCTCTTCTGCCCACGTGTCCATCACTACTTTTTTATACAATCATCTAACCTCTACTTTTAACCACCAAAATGCTATTTTGGGACCCTCTTCATTCTCTTAATCATTCAACATAACTCTCATTTTACACAATTTTCTACCCTTCAGCTAATGGCTGTTCCCAAGATTTGCCTTGAATTTCCACAGCTTTGAGTGTAACTAATACCTTATGGTTGGAACTATCCAAAACCTTTTGGAAGTTGTGATGAACTATGTTATGTAGTGATTTCCCATTCTATTCGAGTTATCTCTTCCTCTGAGAAATCAAGATGCATGAAATAGGAAGGTCTGTTTTTGAAACCTTGTTGTCATCTGTAAATTGTTTTTCATCATTTTGTAGTGATTTGAAATTAGGCTGAGTCTATAGTTGTCTATCTCCTTAATGAATTTGGTTAAGTTGGCCTGCTTCTATGAACTAGGCAATTAATAAAACAGATAATATTTAATTAGTGTTCTGATAATTGGTTCTTTATACATGATTGAAAGCTGAGAGCATGTTGTCTTTTATTTCCCTCAGCAATCCCGTCTACAGATTCCAAGACTGCACCTCTTTACTTTTTAGATGTTGTACAACAAGCAAATACTATTTTTCATTTATTTGACAAACAGTTTAATGACCACCTCATGCCACTGATAAGGTGAGAGAATTTTGTTGATTGGCTAGAACACTTTCACTGAATTTTGCCAATAATCATATGGAACTCACGCAATAAGAACATAAGAAATAGGAGCAGGAGTAGGCCATCTAGCCCTTCGAGCCTGCCCCACCATTCAATAAGATCATGGCTGATCTGTCGCGGCTCAGTTCCACTTTCCCGCCCTCTCCCCATAACCCTTAATCCCCTCTCTTATCAAAAACCCATCAACCCGCGTCTTAAAAGTATTTAGCGAGGCAGCCTCCACCACTTCAACAGGCAGAGAATTCCAGAGATTCACCACCCTTTGAGTGAAGAAGTTCCTCCTCAACTCTGTTCTAAACCGCCCCCCTTTTATCTTGAGGCTGTGCCCCCTAGTCCTACTGTCTTTTTTGAGCGGGAAGAGTCTCTCCACCTCTATCCTATCCATCCCATTCATCATCTTATACATCTCAATGAGATCTCCCCTCATTCTTCTAAACTCTAATGAGTACAAGCCTAGTTTATTCAGCCTCTCCTCATAGCTCAACTCCGGTATCAGCCTAGTAAACCTCCTCTCCACTCCCTCCAAGGCCAAAATATCTTTGCGCAGGTGCGGCGCCCAAGACTGCACACAGTACTCCAGCTGCGGCCTCACCAATGCCCTATACAGCTGCAGCAAGACCTCCCTACTTTTATATTCAATCCCCCTTGCTATGAAGGCCAGCATCCCATTCGCCTTCCTGACCACCTGCTGCACAAAATATAACACATCTTCCCTGGGTACCTTCCCCATATGAAGTGTGTACATACTCGTGAATATGTTGCACCCTCAAGGCTCATAACAAATTTCTGGGAATGATGAACAACATTTTGTGGAGATCACTTCAACAGCAATTTGGAACATGTAATTTGAAAGCCAAATGTATTAGGACTATTAAGAATTTTGCAGCGCATATCTTCCAGCAAGTTCTGTTCTGCACCTCAGTTGGAAACAGGAACTTATTTCAAATTCCATTTACAGTGTTAATTATTTGTAAACCAATAACTGAGTCTGGGGGTCAAATGGTGGAATCTAATTTTTTTTGGAGTAAATGGTCCAAATCTCCATTGTGAAAGTGATGGATTTTGGTTGGTTTCAAAAACCTGACAAAGATCTTTTATCATAAGAATTGCAAAAACGAAGGGCTTTCCTCAGTGTCCCCTCCGTTTGAGGAGTTACGCCAGTTCAAAATCTGGGCAGTAAGATAAGTTAATGTTTGCTTTACCTGCAGCTCTTCTCCTAAACTCACTGAGTGCCTGCAGAAGAAGAAGGAAGTGATTGAACAGATGGAAGTTAAACTGGATACAGGGATTGACAGGTAAATATAAATTCATTGCAACATGCTGTATCAGGGATGTCATTAAACCCCACAGTTTTTCATCTGTCTATACAGCATCTCATTATCGTTTGGTTAATCATCCATCAGACATCTGTTGGATAGAGCCTTTCACTAAATAGTGTCATTATTAAGCTGCTTAATCCATAAACAAAATAAACATTTTTCTCCCCATAAAAATTACTTTTTGTACCATAGAAAGCCTTTTATCCAAATGGGAGATTCTAAAGTTTGGGTAATTGAAAATTCTCAGTGCGTTTTCGTTTAGAATGAAATTAGTTTCAAATTAAGATTTTGAAGGCTCTACAGTAGCTAACTATCTGAAAAATCTTTGGTATAATTTGATTACAGTGCATTTTGCATTTATATTTGGAAGCACAATGGTAAATGTGTTCTAATGATTTCAGATTCTATTAAAGGACCATGTGCTGTGAAGTGAATATTTTTAGCATTTCTTTTACTTCCTCCAGATCCTTGCTGGTTTTTTTGAAATGTCCTTTTTTAATGAGCAACATTTTTTCCAGTTGGTTGGACTTTTGAATCCTTGGCAATACCTAAATTGGATGCAGGTGCATTGGTCTATTTTGTAAATTTAGGGTTCCAGAATCATAAAATTTGACATTCAGCCAGGTGTGTTTGCTGGAAGCAGCTATCCAATTAGTTGCATTCCCATGCTGTCTATCCTAGCCTTCTCCTGTTGACCATATATCCAATTTATTTTTTAAGATTAATATTGTGTCTGCTTTTGTTACTTTACCAGGCAGTACATTCCAGATTATAACTGAGGTTTTTAAAAAAAAACTTATTTTCCCACTGGGTCTTTTCCAGTTGTTTTAAATCTGTGTTCTCTATTTGCCAATCCACCTACCAGTATAAACAACCTCTCCTCATTTACTTTATCAAAACCCATAATTTAAGATTTAACAGGAATGTTCAATTTTACTTTCCTTGCATCAAGAACAATCCTAGTTTTTCTGTCGTTCCACACAACTGAAGTCTTACGTGATGGACAGGAAAAAAATCTCCAGCCCATCCAACCAATTTCCACTTAATTAATTCACAACTTAAAACACAGTATGTGCACTGCTGCCTCACCTAAAGCCATTAGATTTGGAAGAGGCAAGAAACTAGATTTGAAAAATCCAGGTGTTTGTGGGAAGCAATCCTGGGAAACTTGGGCAGTCAGAACCAGCCCGGGAGATCACTCTGGCCCTGTTAATTCTATCCAGTATTATACAAAGTATTATAGTACCCCACTGAGAACATAAATCCGCTTTTGATTATAGGATTTTAGCAAATCAGCATCTATCAGTATGAGTGTTTTTTACTTGAGGGATGTACTGCCGCCTCACAGTGCCAGGGACCTGGCTTTGAAGTGGCATGGGTCACTGCCTGTGTGGAGTCTGTACGTTCTCCCTGTGTCTGTGTGGGTTTCTTCTGGGTGCTCTGGTTTCCTCCCACAGTCTGATAGACGTGCTGGTTAGGTACAATGACCATGCTAAATCCTCCCTCAGTGTACCCAAACAGGCATCGGAGTATGGCAACTAGGAGATTTTTGCAGTAACTTCATTGCAGTATGTAGTCAGCCTTCTTGTGAACTTTATTTTATTTACCCAGTCTACATATATAACACAGCACTTTACCAGCTTAAACATCATTTGCCTGTCTGAATCCCCCCATATCTACCTTGGATATCATGTATAGTCCAATATTCATAATCTTTCATTGTTCATTTGCAAACCTGTAGACACATAAATATATCATCTAGATCACTAATAAAAATAGTCAAGATCAACCCGTGCCAGCACAGAATCTATCTCATCTCTGGAACAATTCTGGGAAGATTGTATATTTTGTTATTGTGGAAGTCAAAAGTAAATATTTTGAACTTTATTATATTATTGATATAAATATTTCAAAAGTTAACCCTTTTTACACAATTTATGTTGCAATTTACACTACTTCAGTAAATATATTATTTGTTCGCATTTTTTAAAATTGCCTAAATGTACCAGCGTTGAATAAAGTAACTGCTGTATCTCATTAAAAATAACTACTTTTTTTTTATGAAGGACATTGAATTGCATGATTGGACACATGAAACACATCCTGAGTGTGGAACAGAAAAAGACAGACTTCAAACCTGAGGATGAAAACAACGTACTAATTCAATATACTAATGTATGTATCCGTAAACCATCCATAATGTATGTTTCTGTAAACCATCCATAATGTATGTATCTGTAAACCATCCATAATAAAACAATCTTTTGACACAGCAATTCAGGAGAATTAAGTGTAACATTTATATGTACAATAATTGAGATGCTTTTCTGGGATATATTCCTGTGCTGTGTCAAAAGATTGTGCTGACAGTCTTAGGGTGGAATTACTGATCTGCAATCAGTTATTTCCATGGTTATTGCTTTCGGTTTGAATCTGTTTACCATTTTTTAACCTTCCTTTTGTTTTACTTTGTGTTTTATGAGAAACAGAGAATGAGAAAGAGAGAATTTGCATTACATAGTTGCTGCATGCTTGAGATGTTCCAAAGCACTTTGCATCTAAAATTTGTTTTTTTTTTGAATTACAATCACTGTTATGCAAGAAAGCATGGCAGTCAGTTTGTACAGTAAAAAGTCTGACAACACCAGGTTTTAGTCCAACCTATTTATTTGATAATATACTCACAAGCTTTCGAGGGGACTGCCTCTTCGTCAGGTGAATGGAGAGTTCTGGCCAGAAACCTGGTGTTGTCAGACTTTTTACTGTGTTTACGCCAGTCCAACGCCGGCATACCCACATCAGTCAGTTTGTACACAGGAAGGTTCTGCAAAGAACAAAACATCAACTGCTTTTTAATGATTGAGATAAAATGTTGGCCGCATCTCTTTAAAAAAAATCTGCTCATTGAAGGGTGCAATAGAATCTTAGTTACGACAACATGTTTCATTTTAGTGTCTTATCCAGAAGGTGGCACTTCGATCAATGTAATTCTGCAGTAGTATTGAACTGATCATCTACATTATGACTCCATTCCTGTAATGGAGCTTGAAAACCTGATAGTCTTACTAAGGCAAAAGTTTGATCAAACAAGTCATGCTGTGTTGGTAGCACTCTTCATTCAGTAGATTGGATCAATATTGTCTCTCTAAGGAAATAAGGAGACAATATTAGTTATATTATCTTACAATATCTGGAAAGATTATTGATGACTGAAGGGGTGGTACTTTTCCTATAATTTGCACAGTATCTGCTGCTCCTGTCTTGGACAGTGAACATGGTAGAATTAGCTCACTTTTTTTTCTTCTGTATAAGCACAAAATAGGATCCTTACAGTTCAGAAGGAGTCTGCACCAACTCTCAAAGAACATTTACCCAGACCCACTCTCTGCCCTATACTATAACCCTGCACATTTATCATGGCTAATCCATCTAACCTGCACACTTTTGGACACTAAGGGACAATTTAGCATGGCCAATCCACCCAACCTGCACATCTGTGTACTGTGGGAGGAACCCTGAGGAAACCCACATGGACACTGGGAAATTTTGTGTAAACTCCACACAGACAGTCACCCTAAGAACCAGGGTCCTCAGTGCTGTGAGGCAACAGTGCTAACCACTGTGCCGTCCTTTCAAAAGCCTGCTGCTGACTGTAGTACAGGATGGTTGGATAAGTTCAGTATGGCAAACTGTTGTTGGCTTGTGAAGTACAACATTGCTTTCATTTCTATAATTGGAATTAGAATGCAACCTAGTTAGATGGCATGATATTTCCTAAGTAAAAAGTTGGGAAGAGCTGCATTTTCTATATCACTAGTTCCTGTTGGGATTTCCCTGAATGTATCATATTGATAGATGATCCCTAGAAACCCCAGATTTTTGACTGTCAGACCCTAATGTGCTTTGTTTGAGCTGCTTGATGTTGCCACAAAATGTTATCCCCCCTGAAACTGGTGGGGCCAATACTTCACTTTTCCCCAAGAGGCAAGGCAAATGGCTTAATCTTGAGTCATTACTTGTTCACAGTCTGAACTTTCATCTGCAAATTGTGGACATTTGGAATTTTCAAAATGCACAATTTCATACTGGCTTAGTTAAATGCATTACCTATTATACATACATTACATGTAAAGTAAAAGTAAAATTATTGTCTGATGCAACTAGCTGGCGGTAATGGATTGACGTGTAGTTTTAGCCTCTATAGTAATAGCGTATACATCAAAGACTATTTTATGCAGTGATCCCAAGATAGAAGTGACAATGTTTTGCCAGGGTTTGCAATAATTTTGTTGCTTACACAGGAACAGCTGCTTTAGAAACACATCAAGCAATAAATCCCAGCAGGAGTCTGATTGTAAAACAGCTCCATGAGTCTTTGTTAATTTGGGATCAATGTTTTGTACACAAGTGTTGGTGTGCTTATCCCTGAAGGTAGAATTATTAAAAATTCAGTATAGATATACATAAATTTTGGTTTCAAAATTAAAGCTCTGTTTGGCTCATTAATGATTTGAATCATGCAAGTAAAAGAAAATCATTACAAGTTAAAAGTTCCTTAGTATTTACCAACTTTGAAACTGATTTTAAAATAACATTAAATGTTTTATTTTTATACAGTTTTGAAGCAACTGCATTGAGCATAGAATATTATGTTCCATTTCGTAATAGAATGTAATAAATTGTATTATTGTCATACTTTGATCTTTTTGGGTAGGCTTGTGTCAAAGTCTGTGGCTATGTTCGAAAGCAAGTAGAAAAAAATCGAAATTCAATGGATGGAAAGAATGTGGATACTGTTCTAACAGAATTTGGAGTTCGCTTCCATCGTCTAATTCACGAGCACCTTCAGCAGTATACTTACAGTTCAATGGGTGGCATGCTGGCTATCTGTGATGTAGCTGAATATCGGAAGTGTGCCAAAGAATTTAAGGTGTTGTATACACTTAATATTAACTTATTGTCTCAACATGTCTTGTACTTTTCACTGCCTTTGATTATGTACCATTTTCTTCTCTCTGAATTCAAATTAAATAATTCGGTTGCGTATGGAAACTTTTTTTTTAAAACTTAAATTTTGGTATTTACTCTTGACAATTTCTCTCTCTCTCCCCCCTCCCCCCCAACACAATGCAAATCTCGTAGAAAAGTGGCTTCTAATAATAATGAACAGTTTAGTTTTAGAATACCTTCCCCATATTAACTTACATAGATGTATGTTCTATTAAATTTATTGGAATTTTCATTACTGTCTACTTTGGTAGTTAGCACTGCCTTTTACTGAATAATAATAAATTGTAAGGGTTCTTTTTAATTGGTCAGAAGTCATGCAGTGTTGTTAGGAGTATATTACATTAGCACCTAAAATTTTGGTTGCCCAAAAGCCTTTAATCCAAACACCTGTTTGCTTGTAAATCAGCAATCATAGAAAATTATTTATGTAAAGTAGTTAAATGCATCCATGCAGACATTCAGCAAATCCATATTCAAAATTGAAGATCAGACAGAGCTGCCCCATTTTCAGTAAATTAATTGAAGCAGTTTTATACTTGTATCACCAGATGGTCTTGCATATCAGGCTGATATGAGGGATTTACAACAAGAAATATATATAGAAATGTGAAGTATTGAATCAAAATAAGTCAATACTTTATTTTGTTATTACAGTATACTTTTGAAATCATTATAAATACAACAGAAGAAAATGAAACTGTGTATTTATAGAAGTATGAAGTTGCTGAAAAGCTAATGGTGGATTTTTTTCTCTTAAGGTGACAGACTTTTGCCTGATATGTAACTTATTCAAATCCTTCTATCCTGTATTGCTTGTAGCTACTCCTACCAGGAGAACTGCTGACATTGTATATCTCTCACATCTGTCTGGTGCCATGCTTACAAATCCATTGTGGCTCTTGTATAATAGCTGTCTGATCCCATCATCCTATGCCTAGGTGGACTTCTCTCCCTTCTGTCTGCCACTTCGCCCTCTAGAAGAAATCGCTGTTAACTTTTCATCTCTGACCAAAGGCAGAAATACTAACTTTGTTTCTGGATGTCACTTTTAAGAGTTCTTTTTGTTCTTCCAATTTCAATTGTTAACGGTCTCTGTAGGGAATTTTAAGCATATGTTTTAGCATCCACACTTCGAAGGCCTCTATTTACTGAAGCTGATCTTTATTTATTGTCCTGTTTCTGAGGCACACAAGAAAATGGATAGAATGTAGCATCTAAGAAAAGTCATGGAAAGTGGAATATATTCTGCTATCAAGTGCATTTACTCACCAATAATCTGCTCACTGACTCTGTTTAGATTCTGCCAGAACCACTCAGCACCTGACCTTATTACAGTCTTGGTCCAGACATGGACATGAACTGAACTGGTGAGGTGAGAGTGACTGCTCTTGACATCAAGGCAGCTTTTGACTATGTGTAACATAGAAGATCCCGAGTAAAACTGAGGTCAAGGGGAATCAGTTGGAACAGTCTCAAGTGGTCAGAGTCATACCTTGTACAAGAAAAGATAATTGTGAATTTTGGAAGTCAGTCATCTCAGTCCTGAGACATTCTTGCTGCAATGTCCCAGGCCCAACCATCTTCAGTTGTTTCAATGATGTTCTTTCTATCATATGGTCAAAAGGGTATGTTTGCAGATGATTGTGCACTGTTCAGCAGTATTTGTGACTCTTTGCATACTGAAGCAGTCAGTGTCCATATGCAGCAAGACCTGGACACCATTCAGGCTGGGCTGATAAGTGACCAATAACACTGGTGCCAGACAATGACCTTTACCAAGAAGAGAGAATCTGACCACCACTCCTTTGGCATTCAGTGGCTTTATCATTGCTGTATCCCCCACTATTAACATCTGGGAGGTTATCATTGACCAGAAACAGACTGAATCAGCCAGAATCTGATATTCTATTTTCACAACTTAACTATTGAAATATTTTAATATTTCTGTAAACATCTTTTATTTGCATATCTTAAACAAATCAGCTTTCAAAAAGCTGGTGCATTAATGCACCAGACATCACAACTTCTTGTCAATGAAAACTTGAAACTGGCCAGGGTTTTTCTGTACCAAATTTCTTGAAAAACTTTGCTATTAACTTCATAAGAGAGACTTTTCTCAGCTTGCCCCTTGTTTATCCAAGTAATCTGAAGAATACAATGTTCATTAGCAGAATTGTATGTGCTATGATTCATGTTGTAACATTTTGCCCTTGCTAAAAAGAAATCCTGCAACTTATCACAAGCTCCACAAGAGATTCACTACTGTATTCATCTATACTTAAATGTAAAGTGCACTATTATGTGTTTGCTATTGCACTCTTCTGTCAGCACTTCTCAATCATATAGCAGAGTGGCGCAGTGGAAACATGCTGAGCCCATAACCCTGAGGTCTATGGATTGAAACCATTCTCTGCTATCCCGTTTTTGGGGCGGCATGGAAGCACAGTAGTTAGCACTGCTGCCTCACAGCGCCAGGGCCCTGGGTTCAATTCCTACCTCGGGTTATTGTCTGTGGAGTTTGCACATTCTCCCTATGTCTGTGTGGGTTTCCTCTGGGTGCTCTGGTTTCCTCCCACAGTCCAAAGATGTGTGGGTTAGGTGGATTGGCCATATTAAATTGACCCGAGTATCAGGGCGATTAGCATGGGGGAATATGTAGGTTTACAGGGATAGGGCCTTGGTGGGATTGTGGTTGCTGCACTTGATGGGCCAAATGGCCTCCTGCATTGTACAGATTCTATGATTCTATGCTTAATCATCACCAAATCTAAAAAGTTTGTTTCCCAGAAATGATTCCAGGTTGTGGATTTCTCTTGGGGAAGAGAGAACAAATTTTTTTGTCCAAACCACTTTGGTCACATGTCTTCTGTATCCTTCAGATTATAAATTTTTTTTCCCCAAAGATGTGATTTGCTCTCTCTAGACTTAAAACTCCTTGTTTAATTGCAAGTTTTCTCCTTTTCCTTACAGATTCCCTTGGTGTTGCAACTTTTTGACACGCTACATGCACTCTGTAATCTCCTGGTAGTAGCACCTGACAACCTTAAGCAGGTCTGTTCTGGAGAGCATCTGACTAATCTTGACAAGAACATCCTTCATGCCTTTGTGCAGTTACGGTCCGACTACAGATCAGCACGCCTTGGTCGTCACTTCAGCTGAAATCCTTGATTTTTGAAAGCAGAATATAGTGTCGAGCTTGATGTGCTGGACTTTTCGAGCTTAGGCTGTTTGGAACTTTGGAAGCTTTAAGTACAGGGCATTCCAACTCCTGTTAGATAGCCATTTACAAATATATTTGGGATATTTGTGACATCATTAAAAGGCAGCCATTATTGAACTGTGTTTCATTAAAAACAGAGGCTGAGTTAATCCAAGCTAAACAGTCATATTTTTGCACAATTTATGCTCTAACATTATCTGGAGCTGAACCTATCAGAAGCTACTAACGTTATTCAAGTTTTGCATATGTTACAAAATTTACGTTCATAACTAAATACAATCAGGGAGGTTGTTGAAGCACTGAATAAGTTTAAAGCTCAGTTCTATAAACACTTGTTTGAAGAAAATGTACAGTGTTTTATCCAGGTATAATGGATTTATTTCCTCTTGCTGTACACAGATGTAACACTATATTAATAGGAGTATATTTGTTTATACAGGTCTTTGATTAAACAGCTACAGCAGGTGCTTTGGCATATCGAACATAGTTATTGCTTCATGGGTTATTTTGTTGGTCTGGAAATGGGCTAAGGATTGAGGAAGTTGCAATGTATCACTGTTATGCCATTCCTATGTAAAT
Organism: Carcharhinus amblyrhynchos; assembly: GCF_965287045.1. Taxonomy (NCBI): domain Eukaryota; kingdom Metazoa; phylum Chordata; class Chondrichthyes; order Carcharhiniformes; family Carcharhinidae; genus Carcharhinus; species Carcharhinus amblyrhynchos. Next base: position 40,211,687 of record NC_137337.1, on the reverse strand, counting down.
TAACTTAGCTTTAGTATTGATGAACTACATATTACCTTTGCCATCTCTGGTGTTGATGTTGCTGTTCTCTGCTGTGGTAATAAAATTACTAAAGGAGAAAGAAGAATTGAATGTCATTGCTCTTCTAAGTTAATGGGGGAATGCATTTCTGTCTCTTAAAGTGAGTGAGTTTTAATCATCTTTGCCATAATCATCAGTAATTGCAAAAAAACTCAAATTATTTTGGAGATAATTTAATTGTTCTCTGAGCAAATCTTGTTCATCAATGTGACTCAAAGTACTATAAACAAATGGTCAGAATTTTTTACATTTTGTATTTTTTGACGTTCTAGAATTTGATTTTGCATTATTTCCAAAAGGTTGTATTAACTATAATTTTCTTCGCATGCATCCTGTGCAGTATTTCCTCCTCTTTATGAAGAGCAAAGAGTTACAAATGATGAGTGGTGGAAAACTGAAGAATTCTTCCACTGATGGTTAAATTGTAAAGGTTGCTTTCTCATCATTAAACTGCAATCGCCCCCTTATACAACGTAGTGAAGTATTTCTCTTTATTTCTATTATTGTCAATAATCCTGGATGTTGTTATCTATATACAGTGGAAAGAGAAGTTATCCAATTTAAACAGTTCTTCAATGGTCAGGACAAATGGTTTTAATATTTGAAATGCCACTTGTCGTGGTAACCAGACATGATTTTTCATTATATAACTTCTAAACCTCCTGATGGCTGCAAATCTAATATTGTTTAAAGGCAAGAAAACTCGCTGAAGAGGAGGAAAGTCAAACCTACTGAGGTTCATTTCTGTCTTGAGTTTTCTGAAATTAATTTATTGAATATGATATGTTTGATTTCCCCCATATTTGACTTCCTTGCCAGGCCACTTAACAACAGGTATATTGGAATTAGTGGGAGTAATGCAGTGTAGGCTGGAAATGTATCCTCGTTACAATCTTTGACTCAGAGACATGTAGTAGTTCTAGAAGTTTACCCTTTAATTTAAGAGTAAACTTCTTAAAACAATTTTAAGGGTAAATTCTTAAAGTTGTTGAATCTGAATTAAACTTCCTCCTTTCGCTAAAATTGCTTAATTGGAATGACTTATTCAAATGAGCTTTGGATTAATGGAAATATGCGATAGAGTTGCAGCCTTTTGTTTGAAAGTTGGACTAAGCTGATGTCAAAAGAACCCGTAGCTAAAGCTGTGGGCCAGCACCAAAGGTCAGAGAACTTTAGGCAATGAGGTATGATGAAGCCAGATAAACCTTGAGAACATGATCTTCAATGTGCAGACATGATTGTAAACACACTGATTCATACTGATTATGAATTTAATAAGTGATATAAGGCTGCATTTGTAGCATATTTCTCTCCACCCCCCCCCCCCTCCCCCTCCTGTGGATGATCAGAACCATAGATCATTTCACATTTTGGCTTCAACCTCCGACAGCAGCTCTGCAATGTTACTATTTTAGTGTAGCTGTAGTTTGTGAAAACTCTGGTAAATGCTCCGGTTCTCCCCCCCCCCCCCCCCCCCCCCCCCCCCCCGGGTTAAAAGATGTGCGGGTTAGGTTGATTGGCCATGCTAACTTACCCTTTGGTGTCAGGAGGACTAGCTAGGGTGAAACATGGGGTTATGAGAGAGGATCTGGGTGGGATTCTGGTTGGTGCAGATTTGATAGCCAAATGGCCTTCTGTACAGTAGGATTATGAGAAATCATGTTCTACAAATGACTTGCTTTCAGATTTTGAAACAAATAGCTTTTCCCTCACTTAATTCTTATTGACCTAGCAGGCCCTGTTAGTCAAAGTTATTTATATTAGGAGCACTTTAGGGGTTTAGGTGGTATAGTAAGACACAACAGGAATGTAATCTGTTTTTTACACTTGTATTTACTAATCAGTGTGATTCCATCACTTGGGGGTGAATGTGACAAATAATAAGCTTAGTAAAGCTGCTTCTAATGTTGCTGTGCATTGTGCCATGAGTTGTTTACCCGTTGCATGCGACTAAAAGAAGTAGAATGTTTGTGACACAGTCGTGCTTTAAAAAAAGTACCCGAAGGCTTGGAGAAAAGTGTTATGCCTACTTACCCACAGAGATCTATTCTTGGCTTCCTCCTCCTCTTTTACCTGCAGCCTTTTGGTGACATCCTCCTCGGCTTCCACACGTGCACTGAAAGTACTTGGCTCTCTAGATGTCAGAGAAACTGATAATAGCTGTATAATATCTTCTGGATAACACTGGGAAGCTCAAAGCCATTACCTTCTGTCCCTGTCACATCACCTATGCCCTTCATCGCTCACACAAGCTGAACAAGACTGTAGCTATCAAATCCTATTTTACTTCAAACAGAGCTACCAATCCCATATCTTCTCTATCATCATGACCACCTGCTGCCCTCTCCATAATAGCCCCATAAACTTGATGCATCACATTTGGCACTGAAATTTCTAAATCCCACCCCACAGCAAAAACATGGGCTCCTTTTTGTAAACCTTAGCTCATCCAAAAGTCTGCAACCTTTATTCTTTTCCACATGAAGCTTTATTCCTCTTGCAGTCCTTCATGACCTACCTTGGCTTCCTTGTCATTTCATCCTGCCCTAAGCTTGCTTCTTTCCCAAACACACTGTTTCTTTAATTCTGGACTGATGCACGCTTTCCCTCTCCTTCGCTCCACCATGCTGCCAATGTGTAAGTACACTATTCATGGGCAACCACAGTCTGCCATTCTGTCCCTAGACTTATTCTACTTTTAGCACCATCTTTTTTCACCGACTTCCTTTGGATCAGCAGCCAATGTTTTGTTTGTCCCTCTGTAAATCACTTTGGAATGTTTCGATATATTGAGTTGGATTATTAAAACAAGTTGATGCTTCATTTTACTCAGAATAGAAAGTGAGCTTTGGCCAGTATTCTGGATAACTTGAAGGGGCGATTCGGCTCTAAAAATCATGGCTTTGGCTGTGAAGTTTGGTTGTCGGTTATAGCAATCTTAAGTTTAGACTATTATCAAAAGAATGGAGATGAGGAATTATTTTGTTATGCACAGGGTTGTTAGGATGTGATGGTGCTTCCAGGTACAGTAATGGAAGCAGAATTCTTCATCACTTTTGTAAATGAAGTGGATAATTAATGTGGAACGTTTTAAAGGATCTGGAGGAAAGGAAGAGCAATGGGACTAAGGGGAAAATGTATTCTGTGCTGCAAAGTTCCATGTACATTTGACTGGCTAGTGTACTCCCAGAAAATGTCTGCAGTTTTAATTGATAAACAACAGTTTAAAACATAAGGTGCTACGTTTTTATTCATCTACTGTGCTTGGTCTTCAACAAATATTTATAGTAGCACCATATCAAAAGATTACATGTACATTCCTTTAACCAATCTATGCTTTAGAGAGAATTGGATTGAAGTGTAGTGGCCAAGCTTGCACACTTCTGTCCAGTTGGATCTCCCTAATTGGGAAAGTTTGCTATGGGTTCTGCCACTGAAAGGCTCCTAAATGAAATGGAAGGCATTTGCCCTTTGATACTTCAATTAGAGTGAGTTAACTCAAACTTCTATGTTGGGAAGCTTGTTAGATGGGAGAAAGAAGTTGGTCTCCATTGCAGTGTAGTGGCTGTTTTGTACCTGTTACTTCTACCCGATAAAGGATAACTATGTCAGCTATTGTGTGATCTTTTAAGTTTACACAGCACCTCAGAGCTGCTGCTGTTTTTGACATGAAACTTAAACCTGACATTCCATAAGCTCTTGTATCCTTTTTGAGTCCATGTTTGCTTTTGATCTGAAACTGGCACTCCAGAAGATTTGTTGTATGCTGGTTTTGTCTCAGCCAAGTAAATCTGTTCCATGATTTTGTGGTTGACCAACTCTCTCTGAAGGAATGAAGATAAAAATGACTTCTGCTCTTATTCAAAATTCCTGCCCAAGTTGTGGGAGAATTTCATTTGACTTGGAGATTACTTTCTTAAATGCAGCACTTCACTCAGATGAGAAGATTGTCTCTTTTGGGCACCCTGACTTCAAACTGTACGAATTAACTATTTGTTCAACTATACCTGTACACTTATTTTTCAGGGCATAAAACTTTTTTCACTCAACCTCATTTGTTAGAGGATTAGGCTTTATTTGGGCCTGTGGAGAACAGTCAGTATGCAAGGCTTATTATCCTGAGTAATGCACTTGTTTATTAAATGGTAAACATAGAAAATGATCCTTTGATATTGTTGGTAATAAAGACCTCTCACAACTTTGCTTAATTTTGTTTTGATATTAAGTTGCGACCCTGTTTTAAAAGGAGTGAGTAAAGTATACAGATTGTAATTCTGGGACCACGCATCTTTTTGTCCCCTGCTTCAAGTTTTACAATTTAAAATCAATACTTAATACTTTATTGTTGGAAGTGATTCCATACTACTATTTTGTTTCAAAGTAAAGGGAACCTCGTGACCTAGTTTTATATTGGGAAGCTTCGTCAAAGAAAGTAAAGACATCTGAAGGTACACTTTGTACCATGTCAATCTAGACATTTCAGTCAGTTTAGTGTGCTAGAAAAACACATGACTATTTTGGAAAATACAAGTTAACTGAGCCAGTTAACAGTTTCAGCCAAGTTCTCTCATCTGATTGTCTTTGTCTTTTCGGAAATAATGTGCTGTACAATCCTAGGTATAATCTGTTACTGGCCAGTTAGTCAAGTGCTCTCCAAATAACCTTTGCCCCTACTGTAATGCATTCATCAAATTCGATAGACCTCTAGTGGCCATAAAAGTATTGCAATAAAAGATTTGCAAAGTTTCTGAGGGAAATCTTGATAGGCCTAACTTTTGGCAATTTGATCAGTCTGTTCCCTGTAATATCTAGGAGAAATTACAAAATGCAATCAGAATAGAATAATACCTTTTTTATTGAATTTCTCTTTTGGCATATAGTGTGTCTCATTCAATTTACTTGGGATGAGCTATTATGTCAGATGTCTGCTCGGACATCGGTTTGGCTCAGTCCAACATTGGGAAATATCTGGATTGCCCACTTACATTAATGATATTAGCTACAGAAAAATTGAGAAACTTTTTTGCTTCCTTTCTGTTTGTCTTTTCCTCTTTTTTGGGTACAGTTAGGCTGGGCGATCATCAATTTACACAACTTTAAAAGTTGGGCGGGATTTTACAGTCGCGCTCAGGCAAACTCCTGCCCGAGGTCAACGGAGATTTCCGTTGTCGGACCCTCGCCACTCCGATTCTGTGGTGGGCGGGGTGGTCGAGTTCCAGCCAATAACATCTAGTTATTTTCCAGTCCTTAGAAGAATAATTATTTGTATATACAAACGATTCCTAACCAATTAAAGTGGCTTCCCTACAAACAATCCATTTTAATATGCACAAAATGATGTGTGCTTTATACAAAAAACAAACTTACGAAATATATTTTAATGATGCCAAAAGCTGAAACCATGACTAAAGTAATTGCTGGTAAGAATTAGCTATTGTTTAATATTAATATTGTTTAATATCAATACATGAGTTACAGAATCCCAAAACTGCTCACGAAAGAACTGAGTTTTCCAAACATTTTCCCACAGCTAGTACTGTAATTCCACATTGTACCTTTAGATGGCATGTTTTGATAACTACAGTCAATTGCTCCGCACATTTGAAGAAAAGTTTTTAATCAACATTTATTTCTCTTTGAAAATTCTGCTAACGTTTATTCCAAAAAAAGTCACAATGGGTAAATAACGGTTATTCTGCTGATTTATTTTTAATGTGGTGGGTGTATAACCTTGAAAGCATTTCCGGTTTTATAGCACATTCAATGACCATTATGGCATGTATAAAAACTAAGTACGAATAATATGATTAACTTTGTGCCCTGAAATCAAAAATGTTGTCGTTTACAGTCAGTACAGTAGCTGCTGTTCTGTATTTAAAAAAAGACAAAATTCTGAAAACAGTCAACAGGTTGTGCAGCATCTGTGGAGGGAAGAACAGAGTTAATATTTCAGATTGATTTTTTTGTAAGAACTACTGTTTTGTAGCTGACTTTTGAGTATTTGAAATGTAAAATTTTAAGTGTTAATCTCAAACTGTAAGTGGCCACGACTGCTATCAGTTTTTTAAAGAATCATTTTATAGTCTTTGTATAGCATGTGGAAAAGAAATTAAAATGAAATGGAATATTCTCTGGAGTGCTATGTTTAAACTTGTAATTAGAACTTCAATGTGAAATGTAAAGTTTGGCTACTGCAGTTGTTAAGAAGGGCCTAACAAGCATTTTCTAAAACTGTGTGCATGTATCTAAATTAATGGTTAAATAAATTGTTTAATGAAATGAATTTTAAGTTGCATGAATATATTTAGACTTCTTTGCTATTTGTACAGGAAGCATTATGAAAAATATACTTCACATCTAAATCTCAGCTCATTTTTAATGACAAGTATGATGCATGTTATATTATCAGATTTCTGGTACCTGGGTGTCAATTCCACAATTCCAAACTGCATTCAAACTACTGCCAAATTCCCTGCTTATCCCCTCCACTTTAATTTTAAACAGTTAATCTTTGTAAATTGCCATACATAATTATAAATGGATTTTCTAAAATATTACCATCTAAATGTCCTTCGTGTGCTTTTAATTGCTAATGGGGAAAAATGTCTAAGTAGGTATCATATCCTACAATCAAAATATTGGATCTTAAAGCAGACGTTTCTGACACCATTATCTTGGTCTTGAGGTATTCCATAAATCTGTTAGTAAATTCCTGATGCTGTCAGATGGATTTTCTATTCCACAAGTAGTCATTATTACTACAATTATGAGATTTAGAAGATGGTTATAATTTAGGAATGTCTCTAATTTAGGGTAAAATGTGTCCTGTTCTGAAGTTCAAAATGGAGACAATGTTAGCAGCATTTGTTTATGCTGGTGAAACTAGCTTGTCACCAAAGTCTCAAGAAGGTGTTGACAATGTTGGGTTGTAAGCAGTTATGCTTTAAACTGTCCATTTACTTCCAAGATTTAAAAAAGAGTTGGGGTCTCAAAAATAGCTAATGAACATTTCTACCTGGATATAAAGCCCTTGTGATTCATGCTGCCATAGAAATGTATTTTCAGAGGAAAAGGGGTTCGAAGCTATCCTGAAGTACACAAACTGGCAATCTGCCAGGATCTAGAAGAGTGGGCACAGCTGGAGGCTGAAATTCCCAATGAATCATCACAGAGAATTTGTGGATGACACCAAGATTGGGGGAACGGCAAATTGTGCGGAGGGTGTGGAGAGTCTGCAGAAGGATCTAGATAGGCTGGGCGAATGGGCCAGGAAATGGCAAATGGAATTTAATGTTGGCAAGTGTGAGGTGGTCCACTTTGGTAGGAAGAATGGTAGGAAGGACTATTACTTATGGGGCGAAAAACTGCAGCAGGCAACGGTGCAGAGGGACCTCGGGGTCCTTGTGCATGAGTCGCAAAAACCCAGCTTGCAGGTGCAGCATGTGGTCAGGAAGGCGAATGGGATGCTGGCCTTCATAGCGAAGGGGATTGAATATAAAAGTAGGGAGGTCTTGCTGCAGCTGTATAGGGCATTGGTGAGGCCGCAGCTGGAGTACTGTGTGCAGTTTTGGGCGCCGCACCTGCGCAAAGATATTTTGGCCTTGGAGGGAGTGCAGAGGAGGTTTACTAGGCTGATACCGGAGTTGAGGGGGTTGAACTATGAGGAGAGGCTGAATAAACTAGGCTTGTACTCGTTGGAGTTTAGAAGAATGAGGGGAGATCTCATTGAGACGTATAAGATGATGAATGGGATGGATAGGATAGAGGTGGAGAGACTCTTCCCACTGAAAAAAGACAGTAGGACTAGGGGGCACAGCCTCAAGATAAAGGGGGGGCATTTTAGAACAGAGTTGAGGAGGAACTTCTTCACTCAAAGGGTGGTGAATCTCTGGAATTCTCTACCCATTGAAGTGGTGGAGGCTGCCTCGCTAAATATTTTCAAGAAGCGGGTTGATGGGTTTTTGATAAGAGAGGGGATTAAGGGTTATGGGGAGAGGGCGGGAAAGTGGAACTGAGCCACGACAGATCAGCCATGATCTTATTGAATGGCGGGGCAGGCTCGAAGGGCCAGATGGCCTACTCCTGCTCCTATTTCTTATGTTCTTATGTTCTTATGTTATGTAGAATGGAACTTCACAATTAGATTCAAAAGACCAAATTAGTGAGGATTTAAAATGAGGCTGGAGGGTGAATCACCAAGGAAACCCCTTTGATGTAAAAGACAAGTCTGCAGTGAAAGGTGTAGAAGTTAGGAAGGGAAAGTATAGAAGTAAACCTTTGGGAGCTAAAGATTACTTTGGATTGGGTCCAGGAAAATTAAATGATTACTTAAGGGACTGTGTAAGTGGGAGCTTTTGGTTATGTTGAAAGTAAGATTGGAAAGTTCTGTAGTGCAAAATATAAGTTCCCTGCAACAATAGTTTTTTATTCTATGGTACGATTAGTCCGTTTGTTATAGTAAAAGTCTTGAAATACAAAATCTTGTCATACCATCCTTTATCTGTATCAATTGGAAGTTCGAATTTCTTTTAAGTCACTGGTGACTATAGGGATTGTACAAATTGGAGGCTGTTGTGGCATCTCCTATCCACAGGCTGAGACAAGTACACTGGATTTGGTCAGAGTTTAAGCAAGCAAGATTTTGTAGCAAGTTTTGCAGTATTTATTGGAAAGTGCTACATCTATTGCTGAAACAGTGGAATTTAAGCACTGGATGAATAAGTTCTTTGCCAAATCAAAACTAATAGTTAAATCTGGCCCAACGTTAAATCTACCTGTTTTTCTGAGTACCCTGCAATGGTCAATAAAGGTTTATTTAAAAATGGCAGCAGAAAATATAGAAACATTTAAAAGTAGACATGAAGAAGTCAGAAATAGTTGAAGTATTGGCTCAGCACTTGAAACTTGGAAGAAAAATGTAACATTGATAAAATTAAAATCGAGTTGGCTCAGATTTGGTTACAAATGAAGGAACTTGAAAATAAAAGAAAGGAATGAAGAAAACGTGAGAGGACAAAGCGAGAGAAAGGGAAATGCAATCTTAAATTTCAGAGGTTTAAAAAAAGGGAAAGCCTTGAATTACGACATTCTGAATAGGGAAAGGCTTCAAGTTTGTGAACAGGGAGTAGCAGGTAGATTTAATGATGGGTCAGATTTAACTTCTGGTTTTGACTGGGCAAGGAATATATTCCGCTTAAATTCAGCGAGGAAGGAGTTGAAGTTTGTTTTCTTCGAGAAAATTGTTACCAAGTCACAAAGGATGAGAAATTTGGACAATTAAATTGTCACTTGGCAGTACAGAACTTGTATAATGGAAAAAAGAGAGATGCTGTTGAAGATTTCCATCTTGCATTCATTAGGACAGCTGCAAGAATACCAAATTTCAAAGGGAACACCAAATTATACTACACAAGAAAAAGGGTATTGATTGGTTGGTAAGTGGACTGAGTTGTTGCCATGGAGAGGATGCACCAGAGAACAGTTAGCCCTTAGGCTTTAATTGTTAACTCTCGTCACTGTTGTGGAGGGGAATGCTCCAGGAAACAGTTGTCCCCAAGCATTTGTTTAATTGGAAAAGCTGCAGTGCCTGGAAATGGTCTTTCCACTTGCAAGGGCAGAGCCCTGTGTATGGATATATATAGTTTTTAGCAAGCCTGATTGATCACCTTAAATTGATAGTGCAATTCTTAGCACACTTGGATTTGTTCAGTAAGTGATGTCTAATCATAAAATCACATCTAATGTTGGATATTATATTCTGAGTGTTGCAAGCACAGGCTGCTCAGCACTGTCTGTTGCGAACAGATAAAGGGACATGCTGATTGCTATGATCCACCAATTGTTGTAACGTATGGCCCACACATCTGGCATTATACTCTTGCTGAAATTCATATACCACATTGCTCATTTGTGTGGGAGACAGAAGATCTTTCTGGCATCCTGTTGATGGAGAATGCCCTTTGTGATGCTACTGCACAGTAGCAGCACAATACAACTAGCTTCACCTGTAGCTCAAATCTTCTAGACACTTTACCCATTTAATGCAGACTGGGCACTTTCCAGGATGAAAGTTGTGGGCTTAGGCCCATTCATGAGTTGTACAACATAAAGTGAACCATGATTTGATCAGGGTAGCTAGTATCCTGCCGGATTGCTCTATGCCCTATTTTGACATCAAGCTTCCTTGGTGAGAAAATGGCTTGAGCCCTATTTGTAAAGTTGCCAGCAAGGCCAATCTTTGTGTATGGAGATGTAGGAATCCCAATATGCATTATGAACAATGAAGGTAGGCTTGTGGTAATAGAGAATCAATTAGTGGATTTCTCAACTAGCACATTGAGGAAAGGAAACTTGTTAGATGTCACCCTTTCAACGGTGAATTTGAGAGAAAGAAGGAATCCATTAAAGTGTGTAGTGAAATTCTTATATGCAGATTCAAATATAGCAAACATATCATCTATGTGGCAATCTGTGCATATATACTATCATTAAAGTTGAAGTCAGCTGAACAAGTTTATAAGTTCATAAGTTCAATGAATACAATGATTCAGATAATGTCAGCGGCATTGCCAAGGTAAGTGATACAGTGCACGTGTCTATGGCTTTCCTGAGGCGCACAGTCAATAGGCTAGCAGTGTTGAAAGGACACAATATTGAAATGTAGGCCTTGTGTAGCCTTTGTGAAGGAATACTTCACCATTTGTAAGAAGACTTGATCAGAATTGGTTGCAATTCATTCAACCATTTGGCCAATTCATGTTGTGCTGAACCAGTCAGTGGTAAGATGAGGTGTAAAGTTTTGAGCAGCCCATACATGTGGATGTAGTGAACCATTCAGCGGCTAGGTTTTCTGAGGCCTGGATGTAATACCCTAACTATGTTGAGGGTTATGGGTTTTAAACAAAAAGATGCAGTGTGCACACGTAGACTCAAAGTAAACCCAACATGTTTGTTGAAAGAGATGTTCTCTGTTCCCCAGTGACCTCATGATCATGTCATGTGACCTGCTCTTAAAGCAATCATACAACCACTTTAACATTGGGGAACCCAACCAATCACTAAAACCTACAAAGTTCTTTGAATCCATTAAAATATTTGAATTGCCAATCCCTTGTTCCACCGCTGTTCAACTCAAATGAGTGGGCTGGAGTCTAGTTTCAACATTTTAATACCTGATCTAACCATAACCTATTCATGTTTGGTACTTAAGATTCAGCCCTGCGTGCCCCTGCTTTTGTTTGCCCCATCATACATTCCGTATCCTCTGTAGAAGATGCCGCGTTGCTGTGCATCTCAAGATGCCATAAATTGTTGAGCAAAATCTCGAGTCTGTGGGCTGTAGTATATGTAATGTTTGCTGTTGACCATAAAGTGAAAGCCATTGATGATTCAATTGGAAAGGTCATGGTGTGTCAGCAAGCAAACCTCACTGAATATTACTTTAAGGAGAGTTGGGAGGCCTAATGAATCAATATCCTTTTACCTTTAGGACCCAAATTCAAATTTAGCAATGGTAATGGGATAAAAGGTCCTGAGTCCTTGATACGAGAAGGGCATCTTCTGAAATGAGTTCAGAAATATTGAGGTAGAGCAGAAGGAGTCTTGGGTTTCTATTTGATTATTGCTATTTGACGATCTGGAGGAAGGGGCTGAGTGTACGGTAACAAAATTTGCTGATGACACGAAGATAAGTGGAAAAGCAAATTGCGTGGAAAGTCTGCAGAGAGATCTGGATAGGCTGTGAGTGGGCGAGGATCTGGCAGATGGAGTATAATGTTAGCAAGTGTGAGGTTATCCACTTTGGTAGAAATAATAGTAGGAGGGATTACTATTTAAAGGGCGAAAAGCTGCAGCATGCTACAGTGCGGAGGGACCTGGGGGTCCTTGTGCACGAATCGCAAAAACCCAGTCTGCAGGTGCAGCAGGTGATCAAGAAGGCGAATGGAATGCTGGCCTTTATAGCGAGGGGGATAGAATATAAAAGCAGGGAAGTCTTGCTGCAACTGTACAGGGTACTGGTGAGGCCGCAGCTGGTGTACTGTGTGCAGTTTTGGTCGCCGCACTTGCAGAAGGATATATTGGCCTTGGAGGGAGTGCACAGAAGGTTCACTAGGCTGATACCGGAGATAAGGGGGCTAGCCTATGAGGAGAGATTGAATAGACTGGGTCTGTACTCGTTGGAGTTTAGAAGGCTGAGGGGGGATCTTGTAGAGACATATAAGATAATGAAGGGGCTAGATAGGGTAGAGGTAGAGAGATTCTTCCTGCTTAGAAAAAATAGCAGAACTAGAGGGCGCAGCCTCAAAATAAGGGGGGGCGGGGTGCGGTGTGGGGGGTCAGTTTAGATTGGAGTTGAGGAGGAACTTCTCCACTCAAAGGGTGGTGAGTCTCTGGAATTCTCTGCCCATTCAAGTGGTGGAGGCTATCTCGCTGAATATATTTAAGTCACGGGTAAATAGGTTTCTGATAGACAAGGGAATTAAGGGTTATGGGGAGAAAGCGGGAAAGTGGAACTGATCCACTTCAGATCAGCCATGATCTTATTGAATGGCGGGGCAGGCTCGAAGGGCTAGATGGCCTACTCCTGCTCCTATTTCTTATGTTCTTATTGGCAATAATGCAGATAGCAAATTTTGAAAAATACTTTTATTGTCTTGAAATTTCTTACCTACATGGGCACAAACATATTTTAGCAAAAAATCAACAAAAAAGATTAAAGATGAATTTATTGGTCATATCCAACATAGGATCTAGTTACACTGATCCCCCAAAAGTTTCCCATAACCTATTTAAGCATTAAATATTTTAGATTTTTCTAACTTTGTTGTTCCCAAATGGGGAACAAAATAGAAAATATTTAGCTTCATGATTGAAGGCTTCTACACAAAAAAATTAGAATGATTAATTAAAAAAATTCAAATCTGCATTTTACCAGTGCTATAATTGACACCATCCTGGATTCAGTGTGAAAAGTGTAAACACCAATATTGATTTTCATAAGGTTACAGACTCGATCTGCATTATCATAACAGCTTGAATTGCACTGCATCAAATATTAGCTGATAATAATGGGCTTTATAGCCTAATCAGAAGGTTTGCTGAAAATACAGTTTTAATGATTGTTTACATAACTCCAGAAGCCAATCAGTTTCATTACACGGTGAATGTCTTTAAGCTGCCAGAATGCATTCCTGCAGGATGTATATGGTAAATTCTCCACATGGATTACTGCTGAATTTATGTTAGTTGTTATATTTTCACTTGTTATAATCTCACAATTGCACTGAGGTTCGGCATGTTTCACTTTCCAATACCAGACCTGAAATGCTTATTTTTAAGAAATAGCAGCATTAAGAGGTTTTTTTATGTGGTAATTGTTATAGTTTTCTAAACCAGTATATCCTTCAAGATACCTACTGGCCCGTAGAAACATACAAGATAGGAGCAGGAGGAGTCCATTTGGCCCATCTAGCCTGCTCCGCCATTCATCACGTTCATGGCTAATCGTCCAACTCAATAGCCTAATCTTGCTTTCTCTTTCTGGTTCCAATACCTTTACCTTTCTTCTCTGTGATACATTTTTGATGGCTCCTTGGTTCAAATAATTAATTTCAAATGTGCAGCAATGATGTTGGTACAATTGGCTCCAGTATCCTTGGCCTTAGGGTACATTCCCCAGAATTTAGAAGGCTGAGGGTGATTTGATCAAGGTAGCAAGAGGAAATGATAGGCTAGATGTGGAGAAACTGCTGGTTAGGGAGTCTAAGACAGAGATGTAATTTAAACATTGAGCCAAATCTTTTAGAAGTGAAGACAATAGTCATTTCTACATGTAAAAGGAGGTAGGATTTTGGAACTCTTTTTCGCAAACAATTAATGCTAGATTATTTGTTAAATCTAGCAATCTCGTTTAAAATTCTGTGGGATCTGGGACACAGGATCTAGATCACAGCTCTCACTGAATGGCAGTGTAAGTAAAGTGGGGTACTCCTATTTCTAAGAGTAAAATTTCCTGTTCCCACTTCTGATCACTGTCTTTGGGATTGTACCTTTGTGGGTGTCGGATTGAAACAGTAACGCTGTCTCTCTCTCTCTCTCTCCCCCTCTCTCTCTCTCTCTCTCTCTCTCTAAGTGCTCAAGTTGAGCCTGTCCTGTGACCTGAAAAGAGTGGTGCAGGATGTAGAGAATGGGCTGTGTGCATCTGTTCATGTGGGGCTCATGTTATCAAACCTCACCGTGCACCCTGCTCCCTATTTCTTGTGTGCCTATTTGGGGATGGGGTAGACATTGTGAGTATATTACTGTTTCTTTGCTGGCATTGGGTCAAAATCCTGGAATTCTGTCCTTAAAAGCACTGCAAGTGTTCCTACACTGTTGTCATCCATTCCCTCCAATTCAGATGATATCTGCTCAGCATTGTACGTTTGTGCCATGGGCCCTTTGTGACTGAACTGGCTGATTCTCAACCTGCAGATCTTTGGACACGAAGCAGGACATCTCATAAGGTGATGGGATCTGAAATGCAGGGTTTGCTTAATTTTCCTTCCTTCTCTCATTCACTCTCATAGAATCCCTAAAGTGCAGAAGGAGGCCATTCAGCCCATCGAGACTACATCAATAACAATGCCACCCAGGCCCTTTCCCCAAAACCCCATGTATTTATCCTACTAGTTCCCCCAACAAGGGGCAATTTAGCATAGCCAGTCAATCTAACCTGCACATCTTTGGACTCCATCTCATCATTATGATGTTATAATTTAACATGGCGCAGTTTGATGGATAAGTTGTCATTATTCTCAACAATTGGTAGCAAAATCCTCCTGGCCATTAATGCCACTGCTGCTGCGCTTCGTGTTCTCAAGGCATTTTCTTTGTCCTCCCCAGGATTTTTGACTATTCAATAGTCTATCCTTCAAGACTATTCAAGGACTTGGTGGTGAAGAAGATATTCAGCCATGAAGAAAGGGCGTACAGTTCGTGGAAGTTGATTTCACTGGAGTTTTGCCTGAATATTTGTGGATTTGGCTTCGAGAAGGTCATTAGCAATTGTTTGATGATTCTCCCATTGACTCTGCTGGATGTGGCAGAGGTCTTACTGGTGGAATTTCTCCTGATTGTTGTGTGTCACTGATGCACAGGATATCACCATATAACAGGAGAATGATGACAGCAACTGCTCTGTGAATTAGGACTTTTGTTGACTTGCAGAGGTCTTTGTTATCAAAAATTCTCTGCTGTGATTTGTAGAAAGCTGAGCTTGTGCATCTGATCTGGTCTTGGATCTCATCGTCAATGGTAGCCATTTGAGAGAGGTGGCTCCCAAGGCTTTTTATAGTGTCTTCTTCAATCTACATAGGAGCTGGAATATTTAGCTGTGATGTGGATTGATAAGTTTTGTTTCAGCTACATTTGGCAGCACAGTGGTCAGCACTGCTGCCTCACAGTGCCAGGGACCTGGGATCAATTCTGGGTCAGGTGACTGTCTGTGTTGAGTTTGCACATTCTCCCCGTGTCTGCGTGCGTTTCCTCTGGATGCTCCGGTTTCCTCCTCCAGTCCAAAGAAGTGCGGGTTAGATTGACTGGCCATGCGAAATTGAACCTGGTGTCTGAGGATTTGCAGGATAAGTATGTGGGGTTACAGGAATAGGGCCTGAGTGGGGTCGGTGCAGACTCGATGGGTCTCCTTCTGCACTGTAAGTATTCTATACATTCAAAGACACGCTGAATGTTTTATAGGCAGAATTTACAGGATTGAGAATGACTTGCAAATCTGGTGCATAGATGGCAATGACACAGCAGTCACCTGTAAACTGTACATGTAGCTGTGATGAGCAGTTTAGTTTTGGCATGGAGGTGACTGAGGTTAAAGAATTTTCCATTTAGGTGGCAATGCTTACACCACAGGGTAGTTAAGCCACTTTCAGGTAGATTGTAATTATTATGGGAGGGTGGCTGAGGGAGAAATGACAACAAAAGGAGAGACCTGCTTTTCTTAGAACAGTGCTAGAAGCTTTGGTTCAAACTGCAGCATAAACCATTACCAAAGCAGCGTTACCATAGCACTGAGTGTGGGCCAGACCTTCAACCCACAATCACTGAGTCAATGCAGCTCTAATAAAAATGGTTGAAAGGTGATAAACTGCTTGATTGTAGCTGTTTTAACAGAGAAAGATGATTGGCACAATTTTAACACCTCACCACGCCTGGGGCTCAGTGCAGTGAGGTGGGGAAATAGCGTGCAGAGCTAAAGATCCAATCTGTCACTGGCATGAAATGGTTTGCGATCTTCCTGGTACCTTTCTAATGGCGTGAGCTTTCAGAAAGGGTGCAAAGCTGATTAGCATATTTAGAGTGGTGTTTAAATATGCATAGCTCATTCAAATCCCAGTGCATGGAACCGTCAGGCCTTTGGTCATGGTGCTTTGGGAATGAATCGGTACAGGTCTCCACAAGTACAGACTTGGTGTGCTGGTAACACCGGCGTGGGGTGGGGTGGGGTGGGGTGCGGGGGAGCAGGGGTGGGGAGCTTGGAGACCATAGAAGCCCCTGAGTTGTTGAGGCACAGCCAAGAGTGCCCACCGGACACCCTGCGGTGCCCACTAAATACCATAGCAGTAGCCACCATGCACCTTGGCAGTGCTGGTTGGGCACTGCCAGTATGCCAGGAGCAGTGACAGGAAGGTGGGGCCTGGTGGAAGCCATGACAGGGGACTATGTGAGGGGATCGTGCAGCTGTGGATTATGGAGGGGGTCTAATGGGGTAGTGTTGGGGGTCTGGCAGGGGCACTAATTGGGAGGACTCTGATGCCCCGATGCAGGTGGTCTGTGTCAGAGGGGGTAAAATATGCCACTGATGAGGGTGAGGGTCCTGATGTCTGACGGTGGGGGAAGAAGGGGGTCTCCCAGTGCAGTGTGAAACGGGACATCCTTGCGAAACAGCACCCAAGCTTTCTGCAGCCATCTCACCAGGATGTTTGGGTTCCCCCATTCCAAGACTGGCACGCAACTCACGGCTCTCCAAACAAGTGGCTGAGCGTGGGACAATTGCGGTGCAGAGTAGCTGAGAGACGTCTGTGGATCACTCCACATCAGCGTTAGTTTTTTGGGAAAATTTTACCTGATGTCTTTTTGTTGAACCCTGGCGCCGTCATGTTGCTCCACCAAAAGAAATAAAATAAGGAGGCAGCCAAGCTTATAAATACTAAGAAAATGTTAGCCCCGCCTGAAACAATAGCAAGTACAGAGAGCTTCAACAACACATTGAAAGCACTGTTTTAAGTGGATAAAAAAAGGGATATACTCGCTTCCAAGTATGAGTGTACTCCCAGGGTGAGGTTTTATGCTGCATTATTACATCAACACCTCAAGTTACATCTACATTGCCAACTCTGTTTTTGTCAATGTTTCGTTTCCTTGAGTGATAAACATGAAAACATTATAATGAAGCAATTACTGATTAAAGAAAACACGGTGACAGAAAAATAAATGCAAGCTGCTTCCAACACACCTGAAATCCTTTGGCAATACACAGAAATATTTTAAGTTATTTTAGTTTTATGCTTCTTGTATGTTTCCCCTGATGATCAGAAATTAATTGAGAAAACCCTTTTCATTTTCTGCACACACACAAATTTAGATAAAGGAGTTTATATAATTTTCCTCCTTGTTGTGTTATTGCAAGAGGTTTTTATGAAAAATGATGCATTTTCCTCCCATTCCCTGCTGTTAATCTGTGTGTGTGTGTGTGTGTGTGTGTGTGTGTGTGTGTGTGTGTGTGTGTGTACATACACCTTTCACAGTTGAAGATAAATAATCTGCCAGCTGAAACTAGCAGTAGCTCTGGGGTTACTCAGACTTTTCGATTGGGAAAGTATTTGGATGCCATTTTTTCATGAAATGTGAGCATCACTGGCTACTAATGGCCAACATTTATTGTCCACCTCTTATTGCCCTTCTTGAACCACTGCTGACCATGTGGTGGAGGTGCACCCACAGTGCTGTTTGGAAAGGAGTTCCAGGATTTTGACCCAGCAACAGTGAAGGAGTAGCAATATAGTTTCAAGTCAGGATAGTGAGTGGCTTTGGGGAACTTACAGGTTGTGACGTGCACAGGTATCTACTACTCTTTTCTGTCTATGTGGGAGACACTGAGGGTTTGCTGTTGAGGGCGTCTTGTTGATTTACTGCAGTACACCATGTAGATGGTACATACCACTTCCACTATTCATTAGTGGTGGAAGGAACAAATGTTTAAGAAGGTAGATGGGGTGCCAATCTGCTTTCTCCTGGGTGACATGCTTCTTGAGTGTTGTCGGAGAAGCACTTGTCCAGGCAAGTGGACAGGCCTTGGGGAGGCAAATTATTTGCTTTAGAATTCCCAACCTGTGCCCTGCTTGTATCTGCAATATTTATATTGATGGTCCAATTTCTGCTCAATGGCACCCCCAGGATGTTGATAGTGGGGGATTTAATGATTTAATGTCACTGAATGTCAAAGGGAGATAGTTTGATTCCCATTTGTTGGAGATGGTCATTGCTTGGTACTTGTGTCGTGTGAATGTTACTTATCAACCCAATGATGAACGTTATCTAGATCTTGCTGCATATCAAAAACTGCTTCAATAAATGAGGAGTCACAAATAATGCTGAACATTGTCAATCATCAGTGAGCATCCAGTATCTAAGTTTAAGTTTATTTGTTAGCATCGCAAGAAGGCTTGCATTATTGATGCAATGAAGTTACCATGAAAATCCCCTTGTCACCACAATCCAGCACCTGTTTGGGTACACGGAGGAGAAATGTAGTATAGCCAATGCACCCAACCAGCGTATCTTTCGGACTGTGGGAAGAAACCAGAGCACCTGGAGGAAACCCACGCAGACCTGGGGAAAATGAACAGACTCCGCATAGACAATGACCCAAGCCATGAATCAAACACTGATCCCTAGTGCTGTGAGGAAGCAGTGGTAACTACTGTGTTACCGTGTCACCCGTGGATAGCTATTTCTTGACATCATGTGGAGTGAATTGAATTGAATTGGCTGAAGACTGACATCTGTACTGCAGGGGATTTCAGGAGGAGGCTGAAATAGATCACCTACTTGGCACTTCTGGTTGAAGATGGTTGCAAATGTTTCAGACTTGCCTTTTGCTCTGATGTTGCTGGACTCCCCCATCACTGAGGGTGGGAATGTTTGTGGAGCCTGTTCTTAAGTTAGTTGTTAAATTGTCCAGTACCATTCGTGGCTGGCTGTTGCTGGACTGCAGAGCTTAGATCTGATCCATTGCCTGTGGGCAGGATTAACTCTGTCTATCACAGGCTGTTCATTCAGTTTGTCATGCAAGTGGTCCTGTGTTTTGGTTTCACCAGATCAACACTTCATTTTTTGGTATGCTTGGTTTCTTGCAGTCTTCTTTGATCCAGGTTTCTCCCCTGACTTGATGGTAATGATAGAAGGGGGAAACTCCCAAGCCTCGAGTTTACAATTTTGCTGCTGATGGTCTACAGCACCTCATGGTTGTCTATGTCTGAGTTCTAGATGTGTTTGAAATCTATCCTTTTCAGCACAGTTGTAGTGTCACACAACATGATGGTCAGTATCCCCAATGTGAAGACAGGATGTTACCTCCACAAGCACTCTACTAATATTGGCACGGACAGATGCATCTGCGACAGATAGATTTGTGAGAATTGAATTTAAGTTGATTTTTCTCTTTTGTTGGTTCCCTCACCCCCTGCTGCAGATCCTGTTGAGTAGCCATGTCTTTCAGGACTTGACCAGTTCAGTCAATAGTGTTGCTACAGTGTCACTCTTAGTGATGGACATTGAAGTATTTCTCCATCTCCCCCAGGAACATCCTTGCCACCCTCAGTCCTTCTTTTAATTCCCAAGCTTCAACATAGAGGAGAACTAATTCATCAGCTCAGGGGTGAGATGGGATTGTTGGGGGAGGGGGGGGCACTGGAAGGTAGCATTTAGCAGAAAGTTTCCTTGCCCATGTTTAACCTGATTCCATGAGGCTTCTTGCAGTCCAGGCCCAATGCTGAAGGCTTCCAAGGCAATGTCCTCCCAAATGTTATGCACTGTGACACCATTCTGGTGGTTCTGTCCTCCAGGTGGGGATGATGGTGTTGTGAACATTGTCTGTAATGTGTGATTCTGTGAGTGTGCATACGTCTTGCTATTGTTTGGCTAGTCTGTGAGACAGCTCTCCCAATTTTGGCACAAGCCCCCCGATACTGGTAAGGAGGGATTTGCAGGGTCCACAGGGGTGGGTTTGCCATTGTTCCTGGTGTCTAGGCTGATGCTGGTTGTCCTTCCGATTTCACTCCTTATTGACTTTCCTGTAGTAGTTTGAATGAGCTGAGTGGCTTGCTAGGTCATTTTGGAAGTCAACCATATTGATGTTGGCCACTGCCATAGATTTCCCCAGAGCATTAGTTAGAGATTTTGGATGACTGATTCATTACCACTGCAAGTAAGAAGTCTCACAACACCAGGTTAAAGTCCAACAGGTTTATCTGGCAGCACAACTTTCTTAGTCTCAGGCACCTTCTTCAGGTGAAGAAGGACTTCGCCTGAAAAAGTAACCTGAGACTCTGAAAGCCATTGCTGCCAAATAAACCTGTTGGACTTTAACCTGGCGTTGTGAGCCTTCTTACTGTGTTTACCCCAGTCCAATGCCGGCATCTCCACATCATTACCACTGCGCCGTTGCATCTATAAATGATGTAAACCAGATTTGAACAAGACACTATCAAGCTGAAAGAATGAGTATGAAGTAAGAAAAGGAATAAAAGAAATACAGTGCACAGAGAACGATAGAAAACAACACAGAAATATGAAGTAAGTACTAAGGTGCAAAATAGAATATGAATAAAGCATACAAGGAATATCAAAGCTAATGGCAAAAGATTTTTTAATAAATTTGTTTAAGATAAAGCTGTGGGGAAGAGGGAATCTGAGCCCACTAAAGACAAATGTGAGCAAGAATGAGAAATTATCAGCTTTATTCAATGATTTCTTTGGATCTACTTTCAAAATGTATGAAAAGGACAAGGCAACCTAAAAAATAAGTCAGCAGGAAGAATATACTGTACTGAGTGTAAGTGGTATGGTAATGGAGATAATGGGATTTCAGATCAACAAAACTTCAAGACCCAATAGTATTCTATCCTGGGGGTATGGAAGGCAATAGATGAGGAAATTGCACATACATTAGTCATAATTTCCCAAATATGTCTCGTCTCAGGAATTGTGCCTTTGAATTGAGAAACTGCCAATATCACTCCATTATTGAAGGAGGGAGAGATAAAAAGCTACTTCCAGATTTATCAGAATAATGTCAATTGTGACGCTATGGACATTTATCATTTTGTGAAGAGACCTGAATGAGGGGCCCTGAACATAAGCGAGTCACTAATAATAGGAAATTCAGGAGAAACTTTTTTCCCTAAAGACTGGTAGGAATGTGGAACTCATTACCACAATTAGTCATTGAGATTTCTAGCATAGATGCATTTAATGGGAAACTAGGCAAATAAATGAGGGAGAAAGAAATTAAAGGAAGTGTTGATTGGATTAGTTGAAGTAAGAAGAGAGGTGGCACCATGGTAACACAGAAACTAGTTTTGTCTTGTTTATATATCCAATTCAATTCAATCAAAGCCCAATTCAAAGTCTCAGTAAGTGAGACATTCCCGATCCAAGCTGACAAGACAGGGCTCTCACCTCCTGTCTTGGGCTTGATCTACATGATTCAAGCTGATTGGAGCAGCCATTGCACCTTCTTCAAGGCTTGATCTCATTTGCGTCTTAGCCAAATTAGTGTAACCTCACAACTTCAAATAAGTGCAGCACATCAATACTACACTTGATCTAAGCCACAAGTCCAAGAAGCGAAAAACTAGTTGGGCTAAATGGCCTGAGTTTATGCTGTAGATACTATGACCTGGAGTTTGTGGGCAGTGCGCTGTCGCTTTCCTCTTAGTAAGTATAACTGAGAGATGGCGGCACGGTAGCACAGTGGTTAACACTGCTGCTTCACGGCTCCAGGGATCTGGGTTCAGTTCCCAGCTTGGGTCACTGGCTGTGTGGAGTTTGCACATTCTCCTCGTGTCTGTGTGGGTTTCCACCGGGTGCTCTGTTTTCCTCCCGCAATGTGGGTTGGGTTGATTGGCCATGCTAAAATTAGCCCTTCGTGTCCTGAGATGTGTAGGTTAGAGGGATTAGTGGGTAAATATGTAGGGATATGGGGGTAGAGCCTGGATGGGATTATGGTTGATGCAGACGCGATGGGCCAAATGGCCCTCTTTCTGCACTGTAGGAGTTCTATGATTCTACGTAATGACATCTTTGGCAAGAGATTTGCCTTTTCCATCATGAATTGGTGCAGCAAATGACTACAACATTCTTTACTGGGGAATCCCCAGATTGGAGCTGAAGTGATTTCATTAGGCACTCCGAGTAGTCAATTGTATTGAAAGATTTTTATCAGTATCCAACTAGGAAACAGTAAAATAAGGACAGCCATGGTGGCACAGTGGTTAGCACTGCTTCCTCACGCCACGAATGTGGTTCTGATTCCTGGCTTGGTTCACTATGCAAAGTCAGCATGTTCTCACCATGCCTATGTGGGTTTCCTCTGGGTGCTCCGGTTTCCTCCCACAGTCTGAAAGATGTGCTGGTTAGACACATTGGCCATGCTAACTTCTCCCTCAGTGTACCCAAACAGGTGCTGGAGTGTGGCGATTAGGGGATTTTCACAGTAGCTTCATTGCAGTATTAATGTAAGCCTACTTGTGACACTATTAAATAAAGTTTAAAATCACTTTTTAAAATGCTTACATAAAGGAAATTAACAACTGGGTGAAGAAAGAAGCTAAAATATTTCATAAATATTCTCTTAAAGAAGATTATCTTTTAAAAAAACATAAAAATGCCAGTTCTGTTCATCAAATGTTATTAATCACTTATTTGTTGCCAGAAATGATTCTCCAGTTCTCTAACAATAAAGACCCAGTTACATTTGATTGAATGAGTTAATATTTATGGTAAGTGGTATATACTGCTATAACCATGGAGACGATCCTCCCAAAAAAATCTATGCGTCGAATTTGTGTAAAAACTGGAGTAAATGAATCTCCCACACTCTGTGCATTACAGAGTGCACTAGTGTGAATGCCATTGAAAATCGGTGGGCTGATTCCCGCTGGAGAGGCCAGCAGCATAGTGCTGAGGGAGCCACTGTGCATGTGCCAATCTGTCAGTGCTGGGATTGGCACAAGCGCAGTAGTTCCGTACTGCCAGTTTCTCGATTGCTGACCAGCTTGATCGCTGATCCCTGTCCAGGACAGCCTCGTGCTTCCCCCCCCATCTCTGCAGCTCTGACCCACTCCCCTCCCAGTCAGGCTGAACCCCTCACTCCCTTCCTGATGCCCAGCCCCAATTGCTGGCCTCCCTCCCTGTGTCACTCAGCCCAAAGATGGTGTGGCGGCGGGACACCATACCCCCACCAAACACCCCCTCAATATGCCCCGTCCCATTTGGCCTCACTCCTTGTCACAGCCTGATGCCCAGTGGGCAGTGCCAGGAAACCAGGCTGACAATGCCCAGAGGGGTCGAGTCGCCAGCTCCCTGCACAAGTAAACCTCACTGGAGTGAAACACTCCTGGCTGGAGGGGTGGGGAGAGTCGTTAGTGGGCCTGGAGATTTCAATCGCGGGCTTGCTAATGATATGTAGAACTGATTTAAATGCACATTTAAATGAATTATGTAACTCCATCCCAGAAATCAAGAATCAGGAATCTTGAGTGGGGTTGGCCCAATACTTGTCCCGTTCACGATAATTTGTTAAATTACTTCTTCAGTTGATATTCAGTCCCTAATTTACATATGTAGGGACATGATACTAATTTTAGGTTGGATGCAGACTAGGTGCAGGTTGGTGCACTCTACACGAGTAGAGTCCATTGTATATCAGCTTTCTCCCCTGAACACTCTGACAAGCTAAAGAGTCATCTTTGTAGAAAATGGTTAAATTGGTATTTGTGGTTTCTCAAGAACAGTTAGTTTTTAAGGTTTTTATGTATTAGTGTCACACATAGCCTTACATTAACACTGCAATGAAGTTACTGTGAAAATCCTCTGGCACCTGTCCGGGTACATTGAGGGGGAATTTAGCATGGCCAGTGCACCAAATCAGCACATCTTTTGGACTGGACGGAACCACAGCACCCAGAGAAAGCTCATGCAGACATGGGGAGAACATGCAGACACTGCATAGACATTGACCCAAGTCAGGAATCGAACCCAGGTCTCTGGCACTGTGAGGCAGCAATGCTAACCACTGTGCCACCATGGTTGGTATTTGAATCATAACAACTCAAGGGAGCTGCACGCTATAAGAATATTGGGATAATTGAACTTTTTCATTCATGATCAAATTATTTTAGAGGTTAGTAAAAGATTTTAGGAGCAATACTAGTAAGTAAGTAAAAAAAATGATGAAGTGTACAGATTCTATGATATGTCTGTATTTGAATAAGCTACAGGATTAGCAGTCTAGAGCAAAGGAAGTCATAATTGCAATGAAAATATGCTAACAAGATTAATGGAAAAATTAATCAATTGAAGGCAAATGGCTGAAGCAGATCCATATCAAAGAGTCACTGGACAATAGCTTTCAAGTATATTTATCCCACACATTTATCTCTCAACCAACATTGTTCTTATTGCTGTTTATGGGATTTTCTGAGTTGAAACTGGCTGTTGCATTTCTTACATTACAACACTTCCAAAGTATGCCATTGTAAAGAGCTTCTGGAGGTCTTGAGGTCGAGAAAGGCATGATATAAATGCAGTAAACATTTTTTCTTATATCACCTCTTGCACCGAAAACATAAGATGATTCTCAACAAAATTAAATTTCCATGTAGTGAATGTTTCTTTATAATCCCGATTATATTTACACAGTCAGAATAGTGAAGTTTCAATTCTGATTTATATATGCAATCTATATTTTAAACATTATTAACTTCTACTAATCACGCTGACTACAAATCAGACCTATTCTATGCAAATTCACACATCACAACTGTAGTGCTTACTGGAAGACATATAATGGTCATGGAAGGTTCCTAACATTTCCAGTTCCTGTAGGTAGCTTGTAAATTTCCATTCCCAATGCACACCACAGGAGTTGATCATTTGAACAGTGAACAACCTGAATAGTTTTTAAACAATGGTTTTCGATAATTGAGGTGCGTAAAATTAGTTAATAGTTGGTGTGCCTTTACAAAGATTAAGACAGTTTAGCATAGTTATTTATCATTACCTTCAACACAGGAATGCCAGTTAAAGCTGACCCACACATTAAAAATTTGCTCAGGTCACGTTAGCACTAAATATATTGCTGGACTGTGACTTTATGTTAACCCTCCAAGGGTGTACGTGGTCTCCGGGATGAAAGCTTAGTGCAAGAGAACACTGGTTATCTTTAAGTACCTACAGGAATGCAGTGACTTTACTTGGATTTGCCTGTGGGCTAGCTATGATAGTCACATAAACGCTCTGTAGATTTATTCCTTAAAGGGCAGCTTTTTAAAAAACAGTATTTTCATAAACAATTTTGTATCTGAGAGGCTTGAGTGATAAATTTTGAAATACGTGACTCTGAGCTCTTGACACATTTCACGTTCTGATTAAATATCTAGACTGCAGGCCTTGTAGCTTATTAGCATACCAAAGTGTGTGTTGCCAAGTGTATAATGAAGATAGTCTGACAACATTTTGGCTTGAATTTTACATTAGAAGAGTTAACTTGCTGATTCCTGGCTGGTGAGTTCATGTATGCCACTAATTTCAAGCGGTCTTTTAAGTTTAATGCACAGAGTGTACACCCAAATTCATTCTGACTCCAGTTCCAACTCATTATCATTTTGTTTGGTCTAACAGCAAATGGGTTGTCCAAAATTAGGAGCCACTTGTTTCATGTCTCTTTACCTGACTTCTTTCCCGCCTCTCGAGACCTTCTTTGTATGTGCTTGGTATTTTAAAAATCGTATGTTATTTTTTGTAAGAAATATTGAATAGTTCTAATAAATGTGCCTCTTGATGGCTTAAGGATTTGAGTTTGCGTCTGGCCACTATGGAAAGGTGTAATGGTGAGGAATTGGATGGCATGGTGGCACAGTGGTTAGCACTGCTGCCTCACAGCACCAGGGATCTGGGTTCGATCCCTGGTTTGGTCGCTGTCTGTGTGGAGGTTGCATGTTGTCCCCGCGTCTGCGTGGGTTTCCTCTGGGTGCTCCTGTTTCCTCCCATAGCCCAAAGATGTGCATGTTAGGTGGATTGGCCATCCTAAATTGCCCCTTAGTGTTAGAGGGATTATCTAGGTAAATATATGGGGTAACAAGGAGAGGGCCTGGGTGGGATCATTGTCAGTGCAGGCTCCAAATGGCCTCCTGCACTGTAGGGATTCTGTAAAATTCCAGGCGTTCTTCTGTAATTCAGATTTCATCAGCAGAGAAGGGAGATCTGCTTTCTAAGTTGTAACCTCCGAATTCCATGCACTGTAAATATTTTTTTACAATGGCTGTATCTTTAGTTATTATAGAGGTGTATATGAGGATAAATTATTGCTACTTTCCTGGTAGAGTCTATAGAAATCAACAGTCATTCTGCACTTTATAAACAAATAGGTTTAATATGGCAAGGGATTCCACGTTAGAATCAATGGTTGTCACTTAGTGATGAAGATGTCTTTTAAAAGCTTTTGCACCTGGAAAATGGCTTGATGTGTGTATTCACCAATTAATAAGTCATCGTTGATGTTGCTTTGAAGAGATGTAACCCATGTACACAGGGATTTTGAGTATACCAAAGAAAATGATATTGGAGTTCACAGGGGCGGGGTTGCCGAATCAAAATCATTGAGGCCTCTTGTTCTCTACTATAAAGATCTGGAAATACATGGGGTAGAACAGCTTGAAATACATTGGATAAAGACTTAGGGAGAAGTAATAAAATGATCTGGCACACATATGGTTAATGTGGGACTGAGTACAGTATTGCCCACACACTGATGTAAGAGAACATGTGACCCATATCTGAGGATCAATTTTGGGGTGGCACGGTGGCATAGTGGTTAGCACTGCTGCTTCACAGCACCAGGAAATCAAGTTCAGTTCCTGGTTTGGATCACTGTGTGTGTGTGTGTGTGTGTGTGTGTGTGTGTGTGTGTGTGTGTGTGTGTGTGTGTGTGTGTGGAGCTGCACATTCTCCCTGTGTCTGTGTGTGTTTCCTCTGGGTGCTCTGCTTTCCTCCCACAGACTGATAGACATGCTGGTTAGATGCATTGGCCATGCTAAATTCTCCCTCCCTGTTGTACCCGAACAGGCACCGAAGTGTGTCGAGTAGGGGATTTTCATAGTAGCTTCATTGTGGTGTTAATGTAAGACTACTTGTGACAATAAGAAAAAGCATTGCAACAACCTTATTAACTGGGATCAAGGGAAGGGGAACTGATTGGAGAGATCTCTTAAGAGTGGCACAGTGGTTAACACATTGTCAGGGACCTGAGTTCAATTCTGGCCTTGGGTGACTGTCTGTGTGGAGTTTGCATGTTCTCCCTGTGTCTGCATGGATCTCCTCTGGGTGTTCTGGTTTCCTCCCAAAGTCCAAAGATATGCTGGTTAGGTTGATTGATCATGGTAAATTGTCCCTTGGTCTCAGGGGGATCAGCGGGGTAAATACATGGGGTTAGGAGGATAGGGCTTGGGTGGATTGTAGTCGATGCAGACTCGATGGGCTGAATGGCCTCCTTCTGCACTATAGTGATTCTATGATTCTAGTGTTAAAAATCATAGAAATCACAGAAACCCTACAGTCAGAAAGAGGCCATTTGGCCCATCGAGTCTGTACCGACCACAATCCCACCTAGGCCCTACCCCCTTATCCCTATATATTTTACCTACTCATCCTTCTAACCTACATATCTCAGGACACTAAGAGGCAATTTTAGCATGACCAATCAACCTAACCCGCACATCCTTGGACAGTGTTGGACAGAGCTGTGTGAACAAGCAAGCATGGAGACAGTTCCTAACTTGAGCCCTTTACTCTAATATATATGTTCTTGTAGTTAATAAATACATATGGTTAACTTACTTAAGAATACAAATACTTCATTGAGACCTATCAGACACTACACAACACTCTACAGCATTGTCTTGTCTAAATTCAAAATGGCTGCCTGTGTTTCCTAAGTAAGGTACCATCCCAAGTAAGATACGTCTTTTAAATAAACACAGTGAAACATGAATTATCATGCAAAATATACAAGCAATCTTTCAGTTTTACTATTTTACTTGGTGCATTTTTGCTAATGGATATATAAAGCAAAATGATCAAGGACATATCAGGATAGACAGTAAGCTAGCAGAAAACACTTAATCATGATCTGGGAGCATTGCCAAACATGCTCCTATGTTTCTGCATCAGCCTATCAGACAGAAAGCAGCACTCCAGCCTTGGTCCTGTGAAGACAGGATAAAGGCAGCATAAGCTGCTCCAACCATGCACATCTACTGTTGGCACTAACTGTTCCTCCATACGTGCTACAGATGCAGCATTATATTCAGAAATATGTCTTTTTAAATTTGAGCATGCTATACAGAGCACTGAAAGAGACGTTTGCCTCCCTTTACAATCTGGTCCATATGGACAATCTATTGAGACCGCATCTTCATCAACTATATACATATATGCTGGGCTGCCTCCAGTTGTTTATCAAAGCAAAAAAAATCCCTGTGATCTCTAAAGGCAAATCAAGCATTACAAATAGAGAAAATAACACTTTCGCCATGCTTTGAGCTGCATTTGATGTACCTGTGTAACATTCTGTTTCTGATGTATTTTGCTCGTCTAAGAATGTAAACAGAAGCAGAGTGAGCTATAGTTTTTAGTGCTAATAGTCATGAGCATATCTTTTGGATGTTAATCTTCCCGCTGTGTCCAATCTAATGTTCTTTTGTGTGCTGCCAGATATTAAATTAATCACATTACTCGTAATAAGCATACACATATTAACTGTAATATTAATGCGATGATAATGATCATACTAAAGATCTTTCACAACCTACTATTTTGACATCCTCCAAACGCCATGACGTAGAAAAGAGCATATTTAATAACAGTAAGATCCTAAATAAAATATTGGATAATGCAGTTTTGAAAAGTACAGAGGAAGAAGATGAATGAGCAATATTGATGCTAACTTTATTGCAGAACACACAACTCAGTTTTGACTCAAGTGTAATTAGAATGTGCTAACTGATAAACGCTTTGAACTCCGTGTCCATCTCATGCTAACCTATGCTTGACTCAAAAAGTATAAGTGCCTTGCAAATTTTGAATTGCAGTTCCCATTAGTCTGATTACCTTGCATTTGAAACTGCTTCCAGTGTATATTTATTTAGACATTATTTAATTTCCTTTTGGCCGGGAGAAGATTAATGGCTCATTTAGGTCCAAATTTAGCCAGATCTATCTAATCCCAATCAATTCACAACTGACAAGATGGCTCACTTATCATTATCATTGACTGACAGCTCTGGGAAAGTAATGTATGCAGCTTCAGTAACCTCCGGACAGCTCACTTGAGTTAGAATTAAACTCAGTGGGCTCAGAGGTAAGAGTGGATCTCAGGAGAGGGCCACTCAACCCACTGAGTCAGCACCCGTCCTCTCAAAGATTATCCACCCTCCTCTTTCCTTGAATATTTTCAGACTTTTTTCAAGTATTTGTTTGCTGGCTTTTAAAAAGCAGAGTGAGCTTTGCGCATGAACAGTGGAAGAGGACATCCATTTGGAGTGAGGCACAGCCAGAGAGAATGTGGGTATCAGGGATTTGGAGCTGAGTGGGAATTTGGTGCAGAGGGAAAAGAGCTGCTTGTTGCTTTTTCTCCTCGCTTTCTAACTTTTAAAACTTCAAAGAGTGGTCTTGCCCTGCTGCCGTAGTGGAAGACAGAAGGGAGAGAGTTGATTGGGTAAGGTCAGGTAAATATTTAACACTTTTTCCCTTATGGTTTCAGAGGATTTTTTTGTCGTTTATAGTTTGTAAGGGTTATATTCAGTACGAGGAAGTGCCCTGGAGTATTGGACATAATCTGATATCAAGCATCTTCAAAAGGTTTAATTTAAAGAGTAAGTCATGGCAGGAGAGCTCGAAGCCAGGGAATGCTCCACATGCTCCATGTGGGAGGTCAGGAAAATTCCCAGTGCGGGACTAGCATTTGTGCAGGAGTCTTCTCCAGCTTCAGCTCCTGGAAGCCTGGGTTTTGGAATTGGAGTGGTGGCTGGGGACACTGTGGAGCATCTGCAAGCTGGAGAGTATCACGGATAACATGTATAAAGAAATGGTCACACCACAGGCTAAGATTTCCCAGGCAGAAAGGGAATGGGTGACTACCAGACAGTGCAAGAGGTCAAAGCAGGCAGTGCAGGAATCTCCTGTGGCCATTCCCCTGAAAAAACAGATATACTATTTTGGATACCATTGAGGGACTGACCTCTGAGGGAAAACAGCAACAGCCAAATTCATTGCACCATGGTTGCTTCTGCTGCAGTGGGGAGGAGTGAAAATGTGGGACTGCAAGTCAGAGGAGGTTAAATTGTAAGGGGAATAGGTAGAGGTTTCTGTGGCCACAAATGAGGCCCCAGGATGGTATGTTGCTTCCCTCGCGGTAGGGTCAAGGACCTGCAGGACCTTCTGGAGAGGAAGGGTGAACAGCCAGTGGTCATGGCACACAATGGTACCAATGACATAGGTAAAAAAGGGATGAGGTCCTAAAAGCAGAATTTAAGGTGTTAGAAAGAAAGTTGAGAAGCTGGACATCAAAGATAGTGATCTCAGGATTACTATCAATGCCACGTGTTAGTCAGAGTAGAAACAACAAGATATATCATATGAATATGTGGCTGAAGAGGTGGTGTGAGGGGCCGGGCTTCAGATTCTTAGGGCATTGCGAATGGTTCTGGGGGAGGTGGGACCTATATAAACTGGATGGGTTACATCTGGGCAGGACCAGGACTGATGTCCAAGGGGGAGTATTTGCTGGAGTGGTTGGAGATTGTTTAAACTAAAATGGCAGGGGATTGGGAACCTATGCAAGGAGTCAGAGGAGAAAGAATCAAAGTCAAAACTAAAGATTGAAAGGGGAATAAGAAAAGTGATAGACAAAGAAACTAAGGGCTAGATTTAAACAGGACCGTGGTGGAAAATAGTGGGCGTGGGACCAGTAAGGTAAAAAAGATGAATCTAAAGGCTTTATGCCTTAACGTGCGGAGCATTCGCAATAATACGGATGAATTAATCACGCAGATAAATTGGGATGATATAGTCGCGATTACAGAGACATGGCTGCAGGGTGACCAGAGATAGGGACTGAACACCCAGGAGTGTCAGTAGTTAGGAAGACAGACAAAAAGGAAAAGGTAGTGGAGTTGTATTGCTGGTTAAAGAGGAAATTAGAACCACACTGAGGAAGGATATTAACTTTGATAATGTGGACTCTATATGGGTAGAGCTAAGAAAGACCAAAGGACAAAAAACGTTATTTGGGATTGTATATAGACCCCCACATTGTAGTGGTGCTGTTAGGAATTACACTAAACAGAAAACTAGAAATGCATGCAATGAAGAAACATCTGTAGTTATGGGTGATTTTAATTTGCATATACATTGGGCAAAACAATTTAATCTCGTTGCTGTAGAGGAGAAATTCCTGGAGTGTATCCAGGATGGCTTTCTGGACCAATACGTTGAGGAATCAACTAGAGAGAAGGCAATTCTAGACTGGGTGTATTGGGAGGGGAATAATTGGCAACCTAGTTGTGCGAGACCCTTTGGGGATGGTAGAATTTTTCATCAAGATAGAGAGTAATGTAGTGGATTCTGAGACCAGAGTCCTGAATCTAAATAAAGCATAGTATGATGATATGAGGCGTAAGTTGACTATGATAGATTGGGAAACATTACATAAAGGACTGATGGTGGATTAGCAATGGCAAATATTCAAGGAGGCATGGGTGAACTGCAGCATTTGTTTATTCCTGTCCGGCACAACAGTAAAACCAGAAAGGTGGCTAAACCATGGCTTACAAAAGAAATTAGGAATAGTATTAGATCTGAGGAAGAAGCATACAAATTGGCCAAGAAAAGCAACAGACTTGAGAATTGGGAGCAGTTTAGAATTCAGCAAAGGAGGACCAAGGGACTGATTAAGAAGGGAAAGCAGAGTATGAGAGTAAGCTTGCTGACTGTAAAAGTTTCAAAAGGTATTTGAGGAGAAAAAGATTGATGAAGACAAATGTAGGTCCCTTACAGTCAGGGGCAGTGGAATTTATAATAGGGAATAAAAAAATGGCTGATTAACCAGTTACATACTTTGGTTTAGACTTTACAAAGGAGGACACAAATAAAATGCCAGAAATACTGAGGAACACATGCTTTAGTGAGAGGGAGGAACTGAAGAAGGTCAGTGTTATTAGAGCAATGGTGTCGGAGAAACTGACAGGATCGAAGACCGATAAATCCCCATGGCCTGATAATCTACATCCCAGAGCACTTGAGGAAGTTGCCCCAGAAATGGTGGATGTTTTGGTGGTTGTCTTCCAATGTTCTATAAATTCTGGAACAGTTCCTGCAGATTAGAATGTAGCTAATGTAGCCCCACTATTTAAAAAGGGAGGTAGAGAAAAAAACAGTGAATTATAGACCATTAAGCCTGACGTCAGTAGTGGGGAAAATTCTAGAATCCATTGTCAAAGATTTTATAGCAAAATACTTGGAAAACAGTGGCAGGATTGGACAGAGTCAGCATGGATTTATGAAAGGGAAATCATGCTTAACAATTCTACTAGAATTCTTTCAGGATGTAACTAGTAGATTTGATGAGGGGGAGCCAGCAGATGTGGTTTATTTGGACTTTGAGAAGGATTTCGACAAAGCCCTATGTAAGTGATTAGCATGCAAAACTAAAGGGCATAGGAAAGGGGGTAATGCATTCAGATGGATAAAAAAACTGGTTGGCAGACAGAAAACAAAAAGTAGGAATAAAGGGGTATTTTTCCAAATAGTACAGAGTCTAGCATGACCCCCAAAGCCCCAGGACTGCCTTTAATCTCTTGTCTTCCATGTTGGGCTCCAGCTTCCCTTCTCCACCCTTGATCTTCTCCCTGCCTTCATTGCCCACTCTCCCAACCAATCCCACCAAAACCCATTGTCCCCAATATCTCTATCATCCTCCCCTCTCTGCAACCTCACCAAACCCTATTGCCCCAATATCTCTATCATCCTCCCCTCTCTGCAACCTCACCAAACCCTATTGCCCCAATATCTCTATCATCCACCCCGTCTCTAATCTCACCAAACCCCATTGTCACCAATATGTCCATAAGCTTCCCCCCATCTCCAACCCCACCAAACCCCATTGTCCCCAATATCTCCATCAGCTTCCCCCCATCTCCAACTCCACCAAACCCCAATATCTCCATCAGCTTCCCCCCATCTCCAATCCCACCAAAACCCCATTGTCCCCAATATCTCCATCAGCTTCCCCCCATCTCCAACCTCGCCAAACCCCATTGTCCCCAATATCTCCATCAGCTTCCCCCCATCTCCAACCCCACCAAACCCCATTGACCCCAATATCTCCATCAGCTTCCCCCCATCTCCAACCCCACCAAAACCCCATTGACCCCAATATCTCCATCAGCTTCCCTCCATCTCCAACCCTACCAAACCCCATTGACCCCAATATCTCCATCAGCTTCCCTCCATCTCCAACCCCACCAAACCCCATTGACCCCAATATCTCCATCAGCTTCCCTCCATCTCCAACCCCACCAAACCCCATTGACCCCAATATCTCCATCAGCTTCCCTTGTCTCCAACCCCACCAAACCCTATTGCCCCAATATTTCTATCATCCTCCCCCCTCTGCAACCCGACCAAACCCTATTGTCCCAATATCTCTATCATTCTCCCCCCTCTGCAACCCCACCAAACCCTATTGCCCCAATATCTCTATCATTCTCCCCCTTCTGCAACCCCACCAAACCCTATTGCCCCAATATCTCTATCATCCTCCCCCCTCTGCAACCTCACTGAACCCTATTGCCCCAATATCTCTATCATCTACCCGTCTGTAATCTCACCAAACCCCATTGTCACCAATATCTCCATCAGCTTCCCCCCATCTCCAACCCCACCAAACCCTATTGCCCCAATATTTCTATCATCCTCCCCATCTCCAACCCCACCAAACCTCATTGACCCCAATATCTCCATCAGCTTCCCTCCATCTCCAATCCCACCAAAACCCCATTGTCCCCCATATCTCCATTAGCTTCCCTCCAACTCCAATCCCACCAAAACCCCATTGATCCCCAATATCTCCATCAGCTTCCCTCCAACTCCAATCACACCAAAACCCCATTGTCCCCAATATCTCTATCATCCTCTCTGTCTCCAACCCCACCAAACCCCATTGCCCCCAATATCTCTATCATCCTCTCTGTCTCCAACCCCACCAAACCCCATTGCCCCTAATATCTCTATCATCCTCTCTGTCTCCAACCCCACCAAACCCCATTGGCCCCAATATCTCTATCATCCTCTCTGTCTCCAACCCCACCAAACCCCATTGCCCCCAATACCTCTATCATCCTCTCTGTCTCCAACCCCACCAAACCCCATTGCCCCCAATATCTCTATCATCCCCCCTCTCAACCCCACCAAACTCCATTGTTCCCAATATTTTTATCATCCCCTCTCCTGCAACCCCACCAAACCCCATTGCCCCCAATATCTCTATCATCCTCCCTGTCTCTAACCCCACCAAACCCCATTGGCCCCAATATCTCTATCATCCTCCCTGTCTCCAGCCCCACCAAACCCCATTGCCCCCAATATCTCTATCATCCTCTCTGTCTCCAACCCCACCAAACCCCATTGGGCCCCAATATCTCTATCATCCTCCCCTCTCTGCAACCTCACCAAACCCTATTGCCCCAATATCTCTATCATCCTCCCCTCTCTGCAACCTCACCAAACCCTATTGCCCCAATATCTCTATCATCCACCCCGTCTCTAATCTCACCAAACCCCATTGTCACCAATATGTCCATAAGCTTCCCCCCATCTCCAACCCCACCAAACCCCATTGTCCCCAATATCTCCATCAGCTTCCCCCCATCTCCAACTCCACCAAACCCCAATATCTCCATCAGCTTCCCCCCATCTCCAATCCCACCAAAACCCCATTGTCCCCAATATCTCCATCAGCTTCCCCCCATCTCCAACCTCGCCAAACCCCATTGTCCCCAATATCTCCATCAGCTTCCCCCCATCTCCAACCCCACCAAACCCCATTGACCCCAATATCTCCATCAGCTTCCCCCCATCTCCAACCCCACCAAAACCCCATTGACCCCAATATCTCCATCAGCTTCCCTCCATCTCCAACCCTACCAAACCCCATTGACCCCAATATCTCCATCAGCTTCCCCCCATCTCCAACCCCACCAAACCCCATTGACCCCAATATCTCCATCAGCTTCCCTCCATCTCCAACCCCACCAAACCCCATTGACCCCAATATCTCCATCAGCTTCCCTCCATCTCCAACCCCACCAAACCCCATTGACCCCAATATCTCCATCAGCTTCCCTTGTCTCCAACCCCACCAAACCCTATTGCCCCAATATTTCTATCATCCTCCCCCCTCTGCAACCCCACCAAACCCTATTGTCCCAATATCTCTATCATTCTCCCCCCTCTGCAACCCCACCAAACCCTATTGCCCCAATATCTCTATCATTCTCCCCCTTCTGCAACCCCACCAAACCCTATTGCCCCAATATCTCTATCATCCTCCCCCCTCTGCAACCTCACTGAACCCTATTGCCCCAATATCTCTATCATCTACCCGTCTGTAATCTCACCAAACCCCATTGTCACCAATATCTCCATCAGCTTCCCCCCATCTCCAACCCCACCAAACCCTATTGCCCCAATATTTCTATCATCCTCCCCATCTCCAACCCCACCAAACCTCATTGACCCCAATATCTCCATCAGCTTCCCTCCATCTCCAATCCCACCAAAACCCCATTGTCCCCCATATCTCCATTAGCTTCCCTCCAACTCCAATCCCACCAAAACCCCATTGATCCCCAATATCTCCATCAGCTTCCCTCCAACTCCAATCACACCAAAACCCCATTGTCCCCAATATCTCTATCATCCTCTCTGTCTCCAACCCCACCAAACCCCATTGCCCCCAATATCTCTATCATCCTCTCTGTCTCCAACCCCACCAAACCCCATTGCCCCTAATATCTCTATCATCCTCTCTGTCTCCAACCCCACCAAACCCCATTGGCCCCAATATCTCTATCATCCTCTCTGTCTCCAACCCCACCAAACCCCATTGCCCCCAATACCTCTATCATCCTCTCTGTCTCCAACCCCACCAAACCCCATTGCCCCCAATATCTCTATCATCCCCCCTCTCAACCCCACCAAACTCCATTGTTCCCAATATTTTTATCATCCCCTCTCCTGCAACCCCACCAAACCCCATTGCCCCCAATATCTCTATCATCCTCCCTGTCTCTAACCCCACCAAACCCCATTGGCCCCAATATCTCTATCATCCTCCCTGTCTCCAGCCCCACCAAACCCCATTGCCCCCAATATCTCTATCATCCTCTCTGTCTCCAACCCCACCAAACCCCATTGGGCCCCAATACCTCTATCATCCTCCCTGTCTCCAACCCCACCAAACCCCATTGCCCCCAATATCTCTATCACCCTCTCTGTCTCCAACCCCACCAAACCCCATTGCCCCCAATATCTCTATCATCCCCCCTCTCAACCCCACCAAACTCCATTGTTCCCAATATTTTTATCATCCCCTCTCCTGCAACCCCACCAAACCCCATTGCCCCCAATATCTCTATCATCCTCCCTGTCTCTAACCCCACCAAACCCCATTGGCCCCAATATCTCTATCATCCTCCCTGTCTCCAGCCCCACCAAACCCCATTGCCCCCAATATCTCTATCATCCTCTCTGTCTCCAACCCCACCAAACCCCATTGGGCCCCAATACCTCTATCATCCTCCCTGTCTCCAACCCCACCAAACCCCATTGCCCCCAATATCTCTATCACCCTCTCTGTCTCCAACCCCACCAAACCCCATTGCCCCCAATATCTCTATCATCCCCCCTCTCAACCCCACCAAACTCCATTGTTCCCAATATTTTTATCATCCCCTCTCCTGCAACCCCACCAAACCCCATTGCCCCCAATATCTCTATCATCCTCCCTGTCTCCAACCCCACCAAACCCCATTGACCCCAATATCTCTATCATCCTCCCTGTCTCTAACCCCACCAAACCCCATTGGCCCCAATATCTCTATCATCCTCCCTGTCTCTAACCCCACCAAACCCCATTGGCCCCAATATCTCTATCATCCTCCCTGTCTCTAACCCCACCAAACCCCATTGCCCCCAATATCTCTATCATCCTCCTTGTCTCCAACTCCATCAAACCCCATTGCCCCCAATATCTTTATCATCCTCCCTGTCTCTAACCCCACCAAACCCCATTGGCCCCAATATCTCTATCATCCTCCCTGTCTCTAACCCCACCAAACCCCATTGCCCCCAATACCTCTATCATCCTCTCTGTCTCCAACCCCACCAAACCCCATTGCCCCCAATATCTCTATCATCCCCCCTCTCAACCCCACCAAACTCCATTGTTCCCAATATTTTTATCATCCCCTCTCCTGCAACCCCACCAAACCCCATTGCCCCCAATATCTCTATCATCCTCCCTGTCTCTAACCCCACCAAACCCCATTGGCCCCAATATCTCTATCATCCTCCCTGTCTCCAGCCCCACCAAACCCCATTGCCCCCAATATCTCTATCATCCTCTCTGTCTCCAACCCCACCAAACCCCATTGGGCCCCAATACCTCTATCATCCTCCCTGTCTCCAACCCCACCAAACCCCATTGCCCCCAATATCTCTATCACCCTCTCTGTCTCCAACCCCACCAAACCCCATTGCCCCCAATATCTCTATCATCCCCCCTCTCAACCCCACCAAACTCCATTGTTCCCAATATTTTTATCATCCCCTCTCCTGCAACCCCACCAAACCCCATTGCCCCCAATATCTCTATCATCCTCCCTGTCTCTAACCCCACCAAACCCCATTGGCCCCAATATCTCTATCATCCTCCCTGTCTCCAGCCCCACCAAACCCCATTGCCCCCAATATCTCTATCATCCTCTCTGTCTCCAACCCCACCAAACCCCATTGGGCCCCAATACCTCTATCATCCTCCCTGTCTCCAACCCCACCAAACCCCATTGCCCCCAATATCTCTATCACCCTCTCTGTCTCCAACCCCACCAAACCCCATTGCCCCCAATATCTCTATCATCCCCCCTCTCAACCCCACCAAACTCCATTGTTCCCAATATTTTTATCATCCCCTCTCCTGCAACCCCACCAAACCCCATTGACCCCAATATCTCTATCATCCTCCCTGTCTCTAACCCCACCAAACCCCATTGGCCCCAATATCTCTATCATCCTCCCTGTCTCTAACCCCACCAAACCCCATTGGCCCCAATATCTCTATCATCCTCCCTGTCTCTAACCCCACCAAACCCCATTGCCCCCAATATCTCTATCATCCTCCTTGTCTCCAACTCCATCAAACCCCATTGCCCCCAATATCTTTATCATCCTCCCTGTCTCTAACCCCACCAAACCCCATTGGCCCCAATATCTCTATCATCCTCCCTGTCTCTAACCCCACCAAACCCCATTGTCCCCAATATCTCTATCACCCTCTCTGTCTCCAACCCCAACAAGCCCCTTTGACCCCAATATCTCTATCACCACCCTGTCTCTAATCCTAACCCCATTGTCCCCAATGCCTTTATCATCCTTCCCCTGTCTCCAATCCCACTAAACACCATTGCCCCCAATATCTCCACCATCTTCTCCCTGTCTCCAATCCCACTGCCCCTCACGTCTCTGTCATCCCATGGCATTGATGAGGGACTAGAGCTGTGTTAACACAGGTTTTGAATGTTGTACTCACCTCAAAGTCACAGTGAGGTGAAGGTGGTAAGCTGCACACCACTTATATCTGATTATGATTTAGACCAGTCTAACTTAGACTGGTCTAATCTATTGGTGTTGTTGCATTTTGCTCCGACCCTCCTCCTGTCAATGTTCAGATCCCTCCAATCTTCCTGGAACCTCACAATGTGCAGGTAAGAGCTGCCTGCAGTTATTCTCCAGCCTCCCCCAGTAATCTTAGGTCTTTTGTCATTGTGGTGGACATTCCAGCCCTCCCTTCTGAACCCATCTTTGATAATGTCGCCATATCCCATATGGACCTCACCCCTCCCCATCTTGAGGCTGTTCACACAGAGAAGCACCCCGTTTCTTCCCCCCT
The DNA here is from genome assembly GCF_965287045.1 of Carcharhinus amblyrhynchos. Lineage (NCBI taxonomy): Eukaryota > Metazoa > Chordata > Chondrichthyes > Carcharhiniformes > Carcharhinidae > Carcharhinus > Carcharhinus amblyrhynchos. The sequence continues at coordinate 40,172,068 of NC_137337.1, read as the reverse complement.
CAGCAGAGCTTCGAAACCCCTCTTTATTATCTTTTCCCCATTTATAGCCTATAGATGCCTCCTTTTTAATTTATTTATTAGTGTCACAAGTAGGCTTACATTAACACTGCAATGAGGTTACTGTGAAAATCCCCTCGTCGCCACACTCAAGCGCCTGTTCGGGGGAGAATTTATCATGGCCAATGCACTGAACCAGCACGTCTTTCGATTGTGGGAGGAAACCGGAGCACCTGGAAGAAACACACGCAGACACAGGGAGAACATGCAGACTCTGCACAGTCAGTGACCCGAGCTGGAAAACGAAATCGGATCCCTGGCACTGTAAGGCAGCAGTGCCGCCCCTCTAATCATGGCCATCCTATCTGCAGCCCAGAAAACCCAATCACCTTCAACTGTAAGACAAGGAACACACGCTACCCACCAAATTGTGCCTCATCCTAATTGAACACATAAGCCTCACCCCTCCCTAGACCAGAACCACAATATGTGCGCCCACAATCCCACTTAATCTTTGGAATGGAAAATTCCACCCAATTCTCCTAACCTGTCCCTTCATTCTTTGGTGATGATCTTTATGTTCTCTGGTCATCAGCTCACTGATCAATGGAAATAATTTTCCCAGTTTATTTAATCAGAAGCCTCTCATAATTGTGAACACATCTTTCAAATCTCCTCTTCATTCTTTATCTTTTGGTGAAAGAAAATCCCCACTCTTGCATCTTGACTGATAAGGAAATCTCTCCAGTATCATTTTAGCAAATCTCTTTTGTTCCCTCTCCATAGTCTTGACCTCTGTCTTAAAGTGAGATATTCAAAGTGAATTCTAACTGATTATTTGTATAAATTTGCTTTTATTCTTTGTTTCCCTACACAGTGTAAGATGTGCCTTTTTTTGCAAGTTTATCAACTTGTCTTCTTAGTTTTGGAGATTTGTATATCTGAATCCCAAAGAAACTGGGTGGAATTTTCCCATCCCGCTGCCATGGGAACCATAGTGGGTGAGACACGGGCTACGCAAAGGTCTGTTGACCTTGGGTGGAATTTTCACACTGCGCTGCTCCCAAAACTGTAAAATCCCACTTTGCTTTTTTTAAAGTTTTATTATTCACTGTTTATGTCCCTTTATTAGTCTTCCTCTCGGAGCCACTCATTTCTCATAAATTTGATCAATGTCATTTGCTCCTCCGTCTAATCTACCATTCTGACATCCCTTACAGTCCTCTTCGTTGTTATTTATTTCATCTACAAACTTCAAAATTATGTCCCTCCTATACCCAAGCCCAGATCATTTGTAAGAGCAATGGCCCCAAACACTGTGCCTACAAATTGACCAAAACTCTTCCCTTAACAAAAGCAATAAAAAACCTTGTTTTAACGATTAAACCCATTACTGTCCATGGCATATTGCTCATACAGTGACTGGTTATGCAACTTCCTCATAAAAAGCAGAAGGCTTGTTGAACAAGTTGCAGCAGTTCCTATCTTTTATCAAACATGTTATTGGCTAAAGGTCAAGTTTTTATGGAATCTTTCTCTGGAATTTTGCTGTCCACCCACCAGGGGAGTCATAGTGAGCGGGGGGAGGGAGTGGGGGGAGGGGGCTGGGGGGTGGATAGGTTGTTGATCTCAAGTGGGATTTTCCAGTTTCCAGTTGAAAAATCTCCATCTTTGGTGTTATAGAGTTATACAGCACAGAAAAGGCCCTTCAACCTATCATAACTATCGCTAAAGTCGTGCTAATCTCATTGTGGAATTGGGTCAATTCCAAAATTGATTTTGGAATTATTGACCTTGTCAGGATGTTGACTGAGTGGCAGGAAATAGAGTGGGGTTAAGAGGCAATTGAGAGATTGTGACTAATGCCATCCTACAAGGATCTCTATTTGGGTCTCAACTATTCACTGTACTTACTAACAACTTGGATAATGGGAAAGAGAGCTACATATCGGCGTTTGCTGGTGGTACAAAGGTAGCTGACTTTGTAAACATTGTAAAGAGAAATTAAAAGATTAGTAGTTGCGAATGGGCAAAATTGTGGCAAATGAGGATTTCAATTGGTTCAGTGGAAGATTATCCATTTTGGACTGAAAAATGGCAGATGAGAGTACTTTCTAGAAACAGTGGAATCCAAAGAGCTTTGGGTGTTCCTGTATATAAATCATGAAAGCCTCAATGTTGAGGTACTGAAAATAATCAAAAAAGCTAACGCAATGTTGGCCTTCATACCTGCAGTATTGAAATACAAGAGACTAGAAGTTATGGCGTATCTATAAAGAAAAACTGTCTAGACCATACATTGGGTAGGAGTTTACAGGTGGTGGAGTTTCCCACCCTGCTGCTGAAAAAGTCACCATGAAACATATCCCAGCTCCAACACTTTGTCTTGTAGTCATCTGAACCCCTTCAGAATGTTAATTGGCTCCAGAAAGACCTTCCGCTGCCAACTGGGGAGAATGTTTTGCCTCTGAAGTCTGATAGCTCATCAGATTAGCTAACAGCTCTCTGAATCCAGCAATGTCAACAGGAGCAGTGGCCGCTGCTTGGACTACGGCCAGTCCCAGAGAGGAAGAGCCGGAGGTTGGATGACAGGTAACCTGGAGGGTTCTTGGTGGGTCTGGGATAGGAGATCCTGGGCTGAGGGGCCAGGTGCCAAGGAAAGGGTTGGGGGGGGGGGGAGGTGGGAGGGGACAATGGGACACCAGGGCGTGTGGACCCTGGGAGATATTTCTGACTGGGGAGAGGGTCCATGATGGGGGCACCTCCCTCTTTCTTGCCAGGTGCTCCCCATTGTTGCTCATCTCCTCCAAATAGCCATTGAATTGTGGCTGGGCAGGAACTGGCCATCAGTTGGCCACCAAAGAGCCTCAGTTGCATTGAATCCTTGTCCACTACCTGATAAATCGTAGCCAGGTTGGAGTAGTGGGAAGGGTACCCACAGCATTTTCCAGGCACCACTGGGAACAGTAATATTCTGCTCATGGAATAACAAACAGCTCTGGACACCACAACATAGGAAGGAAATATTGCCCTTGGAGTGAGTGCTGTGTAGATTTACTTGAATGCTACCTGGACTCCAAGGGTTAAGGTACAAGGAGAGATTCCACTCAAGCTTGGGTCGTAACCCTTGGAATTCGGAAGGTTAAAGGGTAAGATGATCAACGTTTTCAAGCAACTAAAGAGAACAGATAGGGTGGAGAGCGTGAAACAAGTTCTGCTGCTTGGAGAATCCAGAACTAAGGGACAAAGCAGGAAAAATGGCACCAGATCTTTCAGAAGTGGAATTGGGAAACACCTTCTTGTACAAAGGGTGGAAGAATTCTGGAACACTCTTCGCCTCAATCAGTTGTTAATTTTAAATCTGGGATTGATGGATTTTAATTAACCAAAGATATGAAGGGATATGGGACAGAAGCAAGTGTGTGGAATTAGGTCAGAGATCAGTCATAATCTCACTGAATGGGAGAACAGCCGGGGGGTGGGGGGGGGGGGGGGGGGGGTGTTGGCCGAGGGTAGGGGAGGTGCCAGGTGGGTGGTGGGTGGTCGGGGGGTGGTAACTTACCTCTGTGTTCTTAAGAATGATTCATTGCATAAAATGATTCAAAGTGGTTTGACCTGATGAAGAGCAAATGCTGGAAATGTTTCTTTGTCTTGATTTTCAAAGTATCGATTCAATTGTAACTTATTAAATGTAAGTAGAAGCTGACTTGCCCTTTGTATACAGACGACAACACCACTTACTGAGGCAGCTGTGCATATGAAAGACAAAGATTCGGGATTGAAAGCACTGATGCATTCTAAATGTGATGAAATTGTTGCGAGTAATATTTGAGCAGGTGGTTAGGATTAGCATTACTGTAAACACAAATTTGTTGATAATATTCACTCTTCTGCATTACTGTGACAGATATCAGTGTTCATTTTCAACAAAGCTTTCTTAAAAACTGTTTTCTCTACTCAGATATTCTTTTTTTCTGTGTAAACAGGAAATTCGGAAAGGCTGTACAGATTTTTATCGACTTCCCACTGCTCTTGTACACATTGGCAGTAATAATGAAAAAGAAATGTGAGGGCTAACATAACATAGGACTTACAGTAAATGCAATCAAAAGAACTTTCGGAAATATTTAAATGTAATAAGTAAAGTAAAGTTTATTTATTATTCACAAGTAAGTTAACACTGCAATGAAGTTACAGTGAAAATCCCCCAGTTGCCACACACCAGTGTCTGTTCAGGTACTCTGAGGGAGAATTTCGCATGGCCAATGTACCTAACCTGCATATCTTTCAGACTGTGGGAGGAAACTGGAGCACCTGGGAGAACGTGCAAACTCCACATAGACAGTGACCCAAGCCAGTAGTCAAACCCAGCTCCCTTGGCGTTAACCAAGTGCCACCGTGCTGCCCCACTAAATAAATATTTACTGATATATGAAGGATACTACCTTGTAGGTAACTTCAATTTTGTTTCTTCATTTGTGCCTTGTTCTTCCTTTGGGTGGGGGCGGGATTCCCATGTTAATCAACTGTGACGTTTTGGTAGGATTCTGGTGAGTGTTTAGGTGGTTGCTGTGGCCCAGCAGGTTCTGCTGCACGTAGGACAGGGTATCAGAGATAGCTGAGCTGTGGATGAGTTTCTGGTTCAGGATTTCCTCTCATTGTGTTTGTTTTCTGCCTCTGATGTGCATTTGAAGGGGGCTGCACGGCTTTATATTTGGTTGCACTAGGTGCAGCGATCCTGGACAATCATCTCTCAGGAGCTGAAACCAATATGAAAACTCTTAAACAAAGCTTCCTGAGTGTCCTTGTGGCATTTCCTTTATCAGCCGTAACAATGCGCCCTATCCTCACAGTGTCCATAGATTTGCTTTGGTAAATGAATAACAGGCACTTGCCCAGCCGAACTCAGTTGTGACTCTCTTCATATGGTGCAAATACCAGGCATGCCAGCTCGGGTGAACATCTCGGTGTCTGGACTATTTTGCCCTCTTGTCCACTCTACAGAAACTTCCAGAGGCAGCTCAAGTGAAAGTGGTTGCTCTTCTCGGCATGATGGTCGCAAGCAATCCAAGTCTCACTTGCATGGAGCAAATTGGGCAGGACGATGCCCCATGAACTCTCGCTTTGGTGGACAGACCGGCTCTTCTTCATTCCCAGACTGATGTTTGAAGTTTGCTGAAGACTAAACTTGCTTTGAAAATTCTTGCTGGTGTCTTATTGTTAATGGAGACAGCTTCAGAGACTGTGCTGCTGAGGTAAATGAAGTCATCCATTGCTGATAGGTTGTGGTCATGGACCAAAAGCTTGGGTTGAAGATAGGAATTTCCTGGAGCAGGCTGGGACATTCTTTGTGCGAGGTCACATATACAAGCCCATTCTGCATTTCATGCCTAACTCTGAGCCAATAATTAGTGAACAGTCACCAGTAAACAAGAAACTGCCTGAGATCATCTTAGAATGTTTTTAATGTCTGGATTGCCATTGTGGAAGGCACAGCAGAGGAAAATATATTAAAGAAGTTAATGTTAGCACACAGCCTTGTTTAAACCCATTAGTGACTGGAAATGGATCAGAGGACTCAGGACACGTGTAAGCATGCCATCAACTGTCAAAGGTTGTGATAAATTTCTCAGGGTAGCAGAATTCTCCAAAGGCTTTGGTCAGACCAACAGAAGTGGTGTACTGGTTCATGTTCTACTTTTGGCATTTTTTCTGGAACCGCCAAACTCAACGCCATTTCATTGACTGCTCGAGCTTTTCTAGAAGTGCACAAGCTTTCTTGCAGCAGATCCTGGTCAAGATGTTTCACAAAGCAGTTCGTAAAGATTCTGGCAAAGGTCTCATCAGTAATGGAGAGGAGTGAGATTCCTCTGTGACTTGTCAAGTTCCTTTCTGCTTGTACAATGGAGACATCTTTGTATTCTTGTGGGATGGATTTCCATTCCCACATAGATTGAAAGAGTTCAGGGAGCTTATGGACCAGGCATTGAGCTCCAGCCCTGTAGACCTCAGCGGGAATAGTACCAGCTTCTGGAGCTTTCTGATAGGTATGAATTTGTCAATTTTAACAGCTTGGAAGTGTCAACTCAGGAGCAGTTGGCAGCAGCCTATTGGTTGTTCCTTCACTGATGGATGAGGGGCGATTGAGGATATGGTCAAAGTGCTTTGCTTAGCTTTCCTGAACTTGGACATTTCCTGTGGGCTGTGTTAACCAGTCTTCACTGAAGATTGGTGATGAACCAGTAGACTAGGGCTCATTGACAGATTTCAGAGATTGCAGACTCCCTTTCAGCCTTTGTGGTCTCTATGTAGCTAAAGTTTGTCAGCTTTCAGTTTCGGTCACTTGTCCTGCATATCTCTCAGCTTACAATCAGCATCTTGCTTGGATATTGATGACTTAGAATCACAGAATCCCCACTAAACAGAAGGAGACCATTTGGCCCATCAAGTCTGTACTGACCACAATCCACACATTTACCTTTCTAATCCCCCTGACACCAGAGTTCATTTAAAATGGCCAATCAAACTTACCCGTCATCTTTGGAGTGTGGTAGGAAACCAGAGCACCCGGAGTAAATCCACGCAGACATGGGGAGAATGTGCAAACTCCACACAGAAAGTCACCTGAGGCTAGAATTGAACCTGGGACCCTGGCGCTGTGAGGCAGCAGTACTAACCATTGTGCCACCATGCTGCCCTTGTCATTGAGATAAAATCTATAGATGCAACATCTCTCCTCCAGTATTTTTTTGGATTGCCCAACTAATTTTGACACATATGAGGGGTATGGCCAGGGGTTTCTAGAGCAGTGGAGTTCACCATATCTCTGAATGTTGTCCAGTAATCCTCAATGCAGTGAGCGTTCATTTTCGCTGTACACAGAAGATTCTTGAGTTTCTCTGAAAGAGAGCCCTTCATAACTATTTGCTTGAGCTGGAGACTTCTGGATGTTCGGGTCCTGGGGATGCTGAGGTAGATAAATGAAGTTTAGCTTTGTAATAAAACAGGTCAGGCCAGTCATCAAGGCTGTACATGGCATTCATTAAGCATATCTGTCTGCTGATGGCATAGTCCACCAGATGCCAACGCATTGAACAGCGCAGCATCCAATTTGTCTTATGAATGGAGAAGCAGAAAGCTGTGTTCATGCGCAACACACATCTTCAACATGACAAAATCCCCTGTTTTAGGAATCACTGATTGATGTGACCTTCCATTTTTATGCTATTTTCCTTTCTGTTGGAATTTTTGAGAATGTTATATCTTGTTGAATGAGGTTTAGCTAGGTTTTTGATGATGCGCTAAGTCATAATTACTGATGAACAACCAAAAAAAACTGACTTTATAATTATGGAATTTTGAGTTTCTGTATTTCATGCTGAATATTCCATAGATTGTTTTTTCAATTTTGTTTGTAGTATTTCAACTTCTACCTTAATTCTATATGCATCTCTTAATCTTTATTTTGCGTTTTGTAAAATTGTAAAAAATGTGAGCTATAAAATCAGATTGTTACTTCATGGTTTACTGTCTGTGAAAATTCTTCAACGTGATTGGTTGCTTAACCTGTTTGATGACATAACTGATTGGACTCCAGAGATCACCCACAACTGGCAGTGGAGTGAGATCAATGTCAGGAAAAGTGAAATCCATGCCACAGAGCTCACTGGATCTTTGTTGGCAACTTACATTGAGGTCAATGACAAACATTATCACTTTACTCGTGCCTGCAAAATCCATGTCTCTAAGTGGAGCTAAAAGGTAATGGTAGCATTCCTATCTCTAAACTAGAAGCTCCAAGTTCAATTTGAATGCCAGGACTTTCTGACCACAGAAGGAATGTTCATAATGCAGTTCAATGGGCTGATAAGCAGCTCAGGAATCCTTCCACTATTTCCCTACTATTCCACAAAGGGGCAAAAAATGTATATGTGAAGATATCCTAAAAGAAGATGGTTGTTAGGGGATGACAGATCCAAGCACACTAAATAAATAGCCTGGCAGTATCATTGGCTAGGCACATGCATTCTAACAAATCACTATCAAATCACAGCTTAATATGGCTCCTGCTCTGACCAAGACCACAAGAAACTTCAAAGAGTAGTGAAAGCAGCCTAGTCCATCATGCAAACCAGCCCCCCATCCATTGACTCCACCCATACTTCCTGCTGCCTCGGAAAAGCAGCCAGCAAAACCAAGGCGCCAACACATCCCAGACATATTCTCTTCCACCTTCTTCTGTCGGGAAAAAGCTACAAAAGCCTGAGGACACAGACCAACTGTGTCAAAAACAGCTTCTTCTCGGCTGCCATCAGATTTTTGAATGGACCTATCACATATTAAGCAGATCTTTCTGTACACCCTAGCTGTAACTGTAATGCTATATTCTGCACCCTCTCCTTTCCTTCTTCCCCATGCACTCAGTGAATGGAATGCTTTGTCTGTATAGCACACAAGAAACAATACTTTTCACTGTACCCCAATACATGTGACAATACTAAATCAAATCAAACCAAATGGTAACTTTAGGCCAGATGGGCTCAATCAGAGAGGAGGGGAGGAAATTGAAAAGGGAAAAAAATGTGGCAGATGAAGACATCATTATAGCAACTTCTTCTCATGAAGTTTTATAATCTCTAAATCATACTGCATTGCATGTTTACCAACAACCTGTTGATTGCAGAGCAATACAACGCCATGTAAAAGAAAATACTGTGGACACTTAGATTATTCAGGTATAAATCAAGTAGAAAAGGAAGGATATATTCAAGGAAATTGAGGACATGGTTGAATAGAAGGGCTTTCAGGAGATTTTGGGAGGTGGAGTGGGAGACAGCAAGATGAAATATTTTTGGTAGAAAATTTTGGAGGGTATGAGAAGGTGATTGAAAGACCAGCTCTGATGATGGGTCAATGAAAAAGCCCTAATCTTGTGTCAGAAAAATAGAAGATCTGAGAACAATGTGAGAGATGATGAAGACATAAATTAAGTCAAGTATGGGCATAAATGTAATGCCAGAGATGGCTGTCTTTGCTACAGATTGAATGTGGAGTTTGCAGCTTTTTATTATTCATTTATGGGACATGGGTCTCACTGGCTGCCAGCATTTATTGCCCATCCCTTGTTGTCCTTGGAGGGCAGTTGAGAGTCAACCACATTGCCATGGATCTGGAGTCACATTAACCCAGACCAGGTAAAGATGGCAGCTTTACTTCCCTAAAGGACATTAGTGAACCAGATGGGTTTTTTTCCAACAATCGACAATGGTTTCACAGTCATCAGTTGATTCTTAATTTCAGACTTTTTTTTATTGAATTCAAATTCTACCAGCTGTTGTGGCAGGAGTCAAACCAGGTCTCCAGAACATCAGTTGAGTTCTGGGTTAATAGTCTAGCGATAATACCACTAGGCCCCTAGCATAACTTGGAGTTAAACAGTATGCTAACATAGTCTACTTTCACTTGCATTAGAAGGCAACCTTGATGGTTAATGTATTTGGAGTCAGAAACATGGAAGCACTAGCAATAAAGAATCAATTTGTCAAATGGTGGAATTGATGAGAGGCAGATGGAAGAATGGTAGAAATGGAAAGATGGAGGAACATGCCATTGGTAGACATATTGTTGCAATCCATGTAGAGACTAATAACATTTTTAAAAAGATTGAATTTCCAATGGATCATATTAAGATTTCAAGTGTTAGACTTTTACTATAACAAACTAAAATCACCTGACTAAACATAACTTAGTAGGTGACCAATACTCTAAACTACAGAAAACATCCCTAATTAGCATTTTAATACACTTGAAAACACCACACCATGTTTGTATTTTGCAGCACGCTCTTCCCAGAATCACAAACTTTACAGGAAGTGATCCATAGTCACCCTCAACTTCCAAAGGCCCCACTTCCCCCTGTTTCACTAAGTTGCACTGAGTGTGGAAGATGTCTTCCCTCAATTTTCAAGAAATTCCAAACTGACTTCTGGCAGCACAGTTTACTTTGGGTATACATTCCCTCAGTCAGGCCAGGATGAAGCTTCCTGTGTCCTTAAATTTCTATGGGTCACCTCTCTTCAACTGAAGAATGTCTTCCGATCTATATTCTATCTGGTACCTGAAACAAAAATATGCTTTCTTTCCTCTGCTGACCACAGCAGCTGCTGTTCTTATCCTTCTCCCTGGGACACTCTCATCTTCTTTCTCTTTGGCCTTGGTTTATTTTCTAATCAGAGTGCCTGCGAGTCTGAAAATCTGCACAAGCAACTACAACTGCTTCTCTAGTTACACTCAGGTGTGAAAAATGGCACCTGAGTTTCAATCAGTCTTAACTTGGACCCCCAGGTAATGTTCAGGAAAACAGGGATAAATGTGAAGTTGTATTTGTCTGGCCACAGGCCAGGTAATGTTCAGTTACCTGAACATTACCAGTCAACTTCACATTTATCCCTGTTTTCCAAAGCATTCTATTTTACCTTTAATTAAAAATTGTAATGAAAAGAGACGGTGCATGAAATAACCATCTCATAAAACCTCATATTCATAACAATATTTGGTTTAGAAAGTTATCATAGATGTGACATTAGTGGGGTATTTAAAATCTTCAAGGGAATAGACATTTTGGGGTAGATTTTGACTTTGTTCTATTGTGAAAAGTAAGTAATAATGAATTGGGATAATGAGTTTTGCATTCCTCCTGGCTGTCGTTTCTGTGGTTTGTTAAGGTCATGTTTAAATTATAAATGATGCCCTGGAAAATGGAGTTAGTGTGAAGGTTTGCTACCTTGTTTGCCAATGTAGCAACAATGGCTGTACTTTATTGTGCACTGATCTGACATATCTTGAGGATGGGAGTTCTATTTTCATCTCTCATCCTTTTGTGCCTTTACATTTTCTGATAACGCTCTGTCATTCTTTTTCTTACTGTCATTTTCATCTTTTTCTCTTTCTCTTTGTTCTCACTGCAATTCCAATTCTCTTCCTGAACCTACTGGTGCACAAAGGTAGACTTTGCATCTGTTTTCATAGCTAGTGATTCCTGGAATAGGTCACTGGTCTGTCACCACGGGCTAATAATTTGAGGGGTGCTACTCCACATCAAGTGTGGCTGACCAGAAGACTCTCCCACTCTTACCGTCAGCTATTGGCATATTTGGAATGACTTGCAGGCTGACACACACAGCCCATTTGACTACTTTATGAATGCACCTTCCTTGGCTATCAAGTCCTGGTGTGGGACTTGAATCTGGAGTTTCTGACTCAGAGGTAGGGATGCTACCCACCGTGTCATAAAACCCCCTCAGTGTTTGCAATTTACTTTCTTTAAGATTGGACCAGGTTCACTCATGAATACTGAAACTGAGCATGTGGAAATCGCCACTCATGATGTAAGTGCTTGTATTAAACATAGAACATAGAACACTACAGCACAAACAGGCCCTTCGGCCCACAAGTTGTGCCAATCACATCTATACCTACCAAGCCATAGAACTATCTGTAACTTCCAATGCCATTAGATCCCATATACTCATCCAGAAGTCTTTTAAAAGACCCCAGCGAGTTCGCCTCTACCACCACTGACGGCAGCCGATTCCACTTACTCACCACCCTCTGAGTGAAAAACTTACCCCTAACATCTCCTCTGTACTTGCTTCCCTGCACCTTAAACCTGTGTCCTCTCATAGCGATCATTTCAGCCCTGGGAAATAGCCTCCGAGAATCCACCCTATCTATTCCTCTCAATATTTTATAAACCTCCATCAGGTCGCCTCTCAACCTTCGTCTCTCCAGGGAGAAGAGACCTAGCTCCCTCAACCTATCTTCATAAGGCATGCCTCCCAATGCAGGCAACATCCTTGTAAATCTCCTCTGCACCCTCTCAATAACTTCCACATTCTTCCTGTAGTGAGGCGACCAGAACTGCGCACAGTACTCCAAGTGGGGTCTGACATGGGTCCTATAAAGTTGCAGCATTACCTCCCAACTCCTAAACTCAATCCCTCGATTAATGAAGGCCAGTACACCATATGCCTTCTTAACCACATCCTCCACCTGCGAGGCTGATTTAAGAATCCTATGGACCCGAACCCCAAGATCCTTCTGCTCTTCAACATAGCTAAGACTCCTACCCTTGATATTGTACTCCTGCATCCTGTTGGTCCTGCCAAAATGGATCACTACACATTTATCCGCGTTGAAGTCCATCTGCCACTTCTCCGCCCAGTCTTGCATCCTATCTATGTCACGCTGCAACTTTTGACATCCCTCCAGACTATCCACAACACCACCAACCTTTGTGTCGTCGGCGAACTTACTAACCCATCCCTCCACTTCCTCATCTAGGTCATGTATGAAAATGACAAACAGCAAGGGTCCTAGAACAGATCCCTGGGGCACTCCACTGGTGACTGACCCCCATGCAGAAAAAGACCCATCCACAACCACTCTCTGCCTTCTGCAGGCAAGCCAGTTCTGGATCCACAAGGCCAAAGCCCCTTGGATCCCATGCCCTCTCACCTTCTCAAGAAGTCTTGCATGGGGGACCTTATCAAATGTCTTGCTGAAGTCCATGTAAACCACATCTACCGCTCTTCCTTCGTCAATGTGTTGGTGGGATTTCACTTGGTCCCTTCTTTTCCAAAGTCCAGTAAAAAGAGATGGCAAGTCCAAAACACTTGAGAGACATAGTCTAGTGACCAGGAGAGGAGAGGAGGACCACGTACAGCTTGATATAAGAGGAGAGTGAGATATCAGAGTAAGTTTCATCATGTAGGAACTTTTAATAGTGGTGGTGTTGGGGTGGAGAATTATTAACTGAAGTGAAATAGGGGAAATGCAATGTGCTGCACAGATATAAGATCATTTTGCTTTTGGGGATCTAAGACACATCCCCATACTTACCATAGAATAGAATCCTTACCGTGGAAGAGGCCATTCAGTCTGCACTGACCATAATCCCACCCAGTCCCTATCCCCATAAACTCACACAATTTATCCTGCTAATCCCCTGACACTAGGGTCAATTTAGCATGGCTAATCAACCTAACCAGCACATCTTTGGACTGTGGGAGGAAACTTACACAAACACTGGGAGAATGTGCAAACTCCACACAGACAATGACCCAAGGCCAGAATTGAACCCGGGTTCCTGGCACTTGAGGCAGTAGTGCAAACCAGCATGCCGCCCTTGGACATGTCAGATGTTCCGTACACAAATTGGAAGTTTTTTTGCTGCAGGTTCCAGTGTGCAAATATTCTTAACTTGAAAACTGATAAGAACTGCATTATTCATGATGGTACATCTACAGAAATGTAGTTTCATTTTGTGGTTGAAATTTGCCATTATTTTGTAATAAAAGTCAATCTGTTGATTTCTGTAAAAAATGACGTTAGCTGCTGAATCTATTGGAGACCACAATGGACTGTGCGATCGTACAATTGTGCTTGAATCCTCAACAACTTGCCATAGCAAAGAACGAGTGTGACTATCACATGGCTGAAATTCATCCCACATCATGAGCTCTGAGAATGTTTGATTGCTGAGTTGAGACTGCAAAATGAAGCATCACTTACAAGACATATGGCACACTCAACTTTATCAGCCGGGGTCTTGGTTACAAAAACAGAGAGGTCATGATGGTGTTGTATAGAATATTGGTGAGGCTATAGCTGGAGTACTCTGTGCAGTTCTGGTCACCACATTATAGAAAGAACGTGAATGCACTGGAGGGGGTGCAGAGGAGATTCATCAGGATGTTGCCTGGGATGAAATATTTAAGTTCTAAAGAAAGGTTGGATAAGGCTTGAGTTGCTTTCTCTGGAGCAGGGAAGATTGAGGGTAACCAGATCGGGGTGTACAAGATTACGAGGGGCATGGACAGGGCTGATAGAAAGCAGCTGTTCTCCTTAGTTGAAGGCTCAGTTACGAGGGGATACAAACTAAAAGTGAGGGATGGGAGGTTTTGGAAGGAGTTGAGGAAAAACTTTTTTGCCTAGAGGGTGGTGACGGTTTGGAATGTGCTGCCTGGGAGGATGCTGAAGGCGGGTTGCCCCACATCCTTTAAAAAGTACCTGGATAAGTACTTGGCACATCATAACATTCAGGGCTGTGGACCAAGTGCTGGCAAGTGTGATTAAGTGGGCAGGTCAGAATCTTTCAGATGTTGGTGAAGACTTGATGGGCCAAAGGGCCTCTTCTGTACTGTAATATTCTGCGATTCTGTGATTCCTCTTGCCCACTTGTATTTTGGCTTGATTCTAATTTACCTCCTGAACGTGAAACAGAAATTGCAGTAAATGCAGTAATGCTACAAGAAAATGATTGGACCTAAAGACCTGCAGAGTCTGTATCAATTCTATTAATGGGTGCACTTAACAGAAGATAATTTGGTGACAGACTAAATCCTCTTCCCGGTTTTATTTTGGAATAGTGTGCATTAGGTATTATGGAGAAACAGCTTCTCTTGCCGAAGATGTAGAATGACTTAAGGTGATTCGTAAGATTGCTTTCCCCTCAATTGAAGAGCAGGAGTGTTATAAACTGAAGTGCCTCATCCGGAAATAAATGAAGAGAATGTAATTAACTTAATGGCAATAGGAAAATGCTCCTGGGATCCATCACTTTTCATCAGATTTCTATCATCTCTAAAAGGTAGCTCTTCCACTCAGAGAGCTTTCCACATAAGTGCTATCAAAGCAGACGTGTCAAAAGCTATTAATTCAGGAATGGATACTGGTCTACCCTACAATTTTCAATTCTTATGTCTTCAAACTAATTCCAGAAAAATTACAAGAAGTGCTGATATGTGCCAGCCAGATTATACTGCTCTGAATTCAGGATATCAAGAATGAAGGATAATGTCATTAAATGCTAGATCATTCCCCTGACCTGATTCAGAAAAAGAATATCGCACTGGCTGCTGCAGCCAATCTTGACCTTGGAAATTAGTCTCAGTGGGATATCCCAAATTTGTGTGATGCTAAAATAGGACAACGTTGCAATTTCTTTTCTGAGTTTGTACCACTTCCGAAGGCAGGCTTAAAATCCTGACGTATCATTTGCAATGAAAAGTAGGATCCAGTCTCGATCAGTAAATGGAGATGTGTACAGTCTGAATATTTACATGAAAAAATGATGGGGCATCTTCATAAACAGTGTGTCTAAAATCATATTTCATTGATTTGCACTTTTCATCAAATCAAATCTGATCGCAAATAGTTACAAAGCAAAGAAAGTAAACATCTGTCCTGTTTCACTTGGATATAAATAGTTGGTTTTCAAACTTGAGGACTATTCACAGTTTAGTAATTCTTCTGAGATGCAAAAGGTGTGTTCTGCCTAAATCGAGGGCAACAGCATGAAGAAGAGTTCCTGAAAGTGAAGATAACCTGTCATTTCATGCCTTGGGTATTTATTCCAACTCCTTTGAACAATTTTAAAGAGTTTGAAGCAGTGGTGGGCAACCTGCTTCGCAGGGGAGGGGACACATGTGGCCCATCTGAGTTCAGAGTGTTGTTGAGCATTGTCCATGCACTAGGTTGCCAGATTCTGCTGCTTTCTGTGTAGTTTTTTTTTCCTGCCGGTATGACTAACGTGATATGCACATAAAACAAGGACAATGTGCATGCTGATTGCACACAGCATTGACTGTGAGAGCCATGTGCTCCCTCTTCATCCAAAACATAAATATTTATTTTGTTTTTACCATTTGAAGTTGATAACAGGTCCATTAATATATGAACGATTAAGCATTTTCTAGAGCACGTTATGGAATATTTGGTGTGTATTCAATCTTATTCATGGGGTCATGGTCAGCCAACCAGCCCAATTTCAATCTTGCAACCCACTGAGGTGAAGGAGGGTCACTGATGCGGCCCACTCGCTAGCCTAGGTTGCCCAAGATTGGTCCAAAGATTCGAGGAGTCAAGGTTTTAAAACGCTTTGTAAACGTGAGAACTCAAATTTTGTGATCAGTAGAAGAGGAAGTCATTTGCCATTCACTACACCGACATCTGCATACGAAGCCTTCAGGCGCTTTCTCAGTGCAGACAGTAGGGGAAAGATTTGTTAAAGAAAGAAAGTGGTGGCAAAATTTGTGATGTGCAGTTAGCCTTACACGCAAACTTTCCTGTTAACTGCTCACTGAGTGATTGTACACAGCTAGTGCTGAGGATACGGTTGAGCATCTACACTGCTGACCAAGCTTACACCTCTTAAAAGCAGACCCTCTTAAAGACAAGGGGTTTTTTTAGCTGTTCGGAAAAGAAAAATCTAAAGTCGAACCTAGGAAAGAAGGATGAATGATAGAACATCTTTTTCTTCTTTGGTGATCACTCACTAACAAGTACGATTGTCCATCTATGTTACTGGTCATAGATTCTGTAAGTCCTTGCATGGCTGTTGAGCCCAATTCTAGAGCCACACCTTTGGTCACACACTTGGCAGGTGTTTCCCAGAGGTGGGTTCAGTCCTTGGACTCTAGATCACTCGGATTCCTTTCTCAGGCTCCTTTTCTGGGCCTCCTTTGCTGCTGGGAATTCTCTAAGAATTGTATCCCTTCAATCAGGAGGTTCCTCTGTCAGTCTGTTATGGATAGGGTATTCCAGACATTGAAGTTTACGTTACATTTCTTAAGGTAAGCCTTCAAGCTGTCTTTGAAGCTCTTCCTTTGTCTTCCTCTTGTTTGGGAGCCATCCTTGAGCTGGGCGATAAAGATTTACTTTGGCAGTCGGGCCTCTGACATCCTAAGCACATAGTCAACGGATTTGCTTTCAGATTATCATGGCTTTGATGTCACAACACAGTAGAGAGCTGTCCCCAAAGGTCACCAACTCAACACCGGAAGCGTTGGTGCTGGAGGTGGAATAATGTGTTCTCTATTCACAGGGGGTGAGTGGGGTGGGGGTTGGTGGCAAAAGGCCCTCTAGACAAACTCTGAGAAGACAATGAGAGCAGATAGGTCTGCAAATCAATGTCATCAGTGTAATCCCAAGGACCTGGATGCAGTGCTGAAGAAGTTCAATGGCTATACAGTGTGGTCAAAGCCAGTAAATGCAGCATCAAATGCCATATCTCACAAATTGAAGCATCAGCCTCAACACTGCTTGATGCGGTACACCCATCACTCACCTACCAACAATCTGCATCAGTCAGGACTCTGTAGCTACTATTAATAGCTGTACCTCTCCTCACTTTCACATGCTTAGTAATGTCACCAACCTGACTCTGCATTTCAGTTTGCACACACTACCACCTATTCAACCACAGCAGCCACATCTCCCAAACAGTTTACACAACGCTCCCTCTTGCAGGCTGCACAATCTGAATGCCTCAGATTCTGTGCAGCACAAAAGCAGTCTACCCATGCTGAGGGTGCTGCAGTGGGAGCTCAGAATGCTGCAATACAATCTCAGCTTGTTGCCGTGCAGGCTGGGACTGCTGCCACGGTAGAATTCGCTGTGCAACAGGGCTTGCAAGGTCACACAGCTGTCCAACAATCTGTCCTCCGACACATTACTAGGATTGCTGAGGTGTTGCCCTGGAAATGTGACAGCAGCTCCATGAATTTGCTGGCCTCTCTCGGCTCCACAACATCTGCGTGGTCTGAAACCGGGGATCCTAGGGCCAGAGCTGCACGATGTTGTCCTGAGAAACCATCTGCAGTCTCCCCCAGTGAAAGTCAGCACCCTCCCACCAGCCGTGCTGCAACTGCTGGGTTAGCACTGCATAGGAAACTAGGCCAGGCAAAGACACATGGGAACAGGTGGTAAGGAATGGATACAGATGGTTCATTGACTTTTGTGTAGAATAGTGAATGGCTTGTTTGATAAATTTGATTCAGGAAGTTTGTTTCATATTGGCTTTAATGCAGTTGAGCTGAGAATGGCTAGCAAGAGGATATGTTGGCTGCATTTTCCCTCTCCCCATCCCATCCACCCTCCCCACCACCCCTACTGTCCCCACCTCCTCTTCCTCAGATGTTTGCTGTATAGTTGGTGGTCTTTATGATAGCAAGAGCATAGAGGATTCAACAGAGCATGATGAATGGTGAACACTGCAGGGCTCATCCTGATGAGTCCAGGCAGCCAAAGTATTGCTTAATCACCCTAATGATTTGCTCAATCATACATCCTATGGTTTTCATTTCATGAATTCTTCCTGTGTGTGCATGGGTTGTCCACTGGAGTCATGAGCCAGGAGCTCAGCCCTTGTTAGCCAGTGGCCACCAAATCACCCGGGTTGAATTCTGTCCTTCTGTGTGGAGTTTGCAGATTCTCCCCGTGTTTGCGTGGGTTTCCTCGTGTGCTCCAGTTTTCTCCCACAGTCCAAGGATTTTCAGGTTAGGTGGATTGGCCATGGTAAATTGTCCCTTAGTGTCAGGAGATCTAACATGGTGGTTCCAATGCTGAGTATCCAGTGGACTGGCTCAGATTAAATACAACATTTCTGTTGCTGATAGCATTGATCTGCAAGATGTGTTGAGATGTGGGGGGGCAGTTTAGATCAGAGTTGAGGAGAAACTTCTTCACTCAAAGGGTGGTGAATCTCTGGAATTCTCTGCCCGTTGAAGTGGTGGAGGCTACCTCGCCGAATATATTTAAGTCACAGGTAGATAGGTTTCTGATAGACAAAGCAATTAAGGGTTATGGGGAGAAAGTGGGAAAGTGGAACTGATCCACTTCAGGTCAGCCATGATCTTATTGAATGGCGGGACAGGCTCGAAGGGCTAGATGGCCTACTCCTGCTCCTATTTCTTATGTAGAATGGTTACACATCAATTGAGAAATTGATTGTAAACAAAACAAAGAACAAAGAACAACCCAGCACGGGAAACAGGCCCTTCGGCCCAACAAGCCCGCGCCGCCGCATCACCCTACACCTATTCTACCCTGCGTATCTACAAATAGAACCCCTGACTTAGCCAGATTCAGGGGAGAATAGTGTCAATTTGGTAAAACCAATCAGCCTAAGAGCACATCTTTGGGGTGTGGGAGGAAACCGGAGCGCCCGGAGGAAACTCACGCATCCACAGGGAGAATGCACAAACTCCCACAGACACAGGCCCAAATCCATGTATCTGCACAGCTAGCAGTGCTAGTCACCGAGCTGTTGCGGCGCCCGTCTACCGGTCCAGGATCAAGCACACACACCGACACGAAGTACTAGGCCACTCCCGGAACCTCCAGGAGCAGCCCATGCACAACCCACCGTGTGCATGCCCCTCGTTTGACAACGAGGTGGACCTCCACCTGCGGAGTGAAAAGACAAAAACGTTAATCACAAGCCTGCCTTTCCGGTGTCTCCCGAGGTTCTAACCCTTATTCAATAACCCCTACCATAACCCTCCATCCTCGTTTCACTCATGTGCCTATCTAACTGAACCTTAAACGAGTCCAACGTTCCCGCCTCCACCACCCCACTCGGTAGCGCGTTCCATACCCCCACTACTCTCTGCGTAAAGAACCTTCCTCTCATATCCAAATTATACCTCTCCTCCCTCACCCTTAAATCATGTCCTCTTGTATTCGTAACCAATCTAGGGAGCAGTCTCTCACTATTGACCCTGTCTATTCCCTTCAGTATCTTATATACCTCTATCATGTCACCCCTCAATCTCCGTCTTTCCAAAGAGAACAGTCCCAGTTTCTCCAACCTTTCCTCGTAACCCAACCCATCCATGCCAGGCAACATCCTGGTAAACCTCCTCTGCACCCTTTCCAGAGCCTCCACGTCCTTCCGGTAGTAAGGTGACCAGAACTGGACGCAGTACTCCAAATGCGGTCTAACCAACGTTCTATACAACTGAAGCATTAGACGGCAGCTTTTAAACTCTATACCTCTTCCTATAAAGGCTAGCATTCCATAAGCCTTCCTGACAACATTCTCCACTTGTGTCACAACCTTCATGGATTTGTGAACCTGCACTCCCAGGTCCCTCTGTGTTTCTATACTCCTAATTTGTCTACCTTTAATCACATAGCTCCTCTCTACATTATTCCTTCCAAAATGCATCACCTCGCATTTGTCAGGATTAAATTCCATCTGCCACCTATCTGCCCAATGTACCAACCTATCTATATCCTGTTGTATCACCTGACAATCCACTTCGGTACCCGCCAACCCTGCCATCTTGGTGTCATCAGCAAACTTGCTGATCACACCACCTACGCTCTCTTCCAAGTCATTTATGTAGACTACAAAGAGGAGAGGTCCTCTTTGAGAGTCTACCTCTAACTTTAGATGTGATGCATGCATAGCCACATTGTTAATAGCATCCTGCACCGTGAGGATATCAGTCGTATTGGCAAAGCCACATGACTGTTCACTCTCAAGAGAGTCCACTCTCAAGAGACCCAACTAAATGGTGCACTGTTTATAAGCTATTTTTCTGAAACTGGAGGCAATAAAAATGATGCACAAAGGCCTAGAAGATTGGTGGTTAATTGAACGGTGTGCTGGGCCTGTATCTTGTCTTTGTGTATGGCTGCAATTTGCTACCCTTTGGGTAATAGTACCATTTCCTAGTCCTCTCATACAACTTTCTGGAGTATGGCAGTCTCACAGCTATTTTGCGTAAACATGTTTTTCCCTTAGTTGCCCTATGAATTACCTAGAAGCAATAACAAGAGGAAGTGTTACCTTGATAAGTGAACCCTTATCGAGCTAATGTGCAGCCTATCCCTTAAAAAAATAATCTTTCTAACAACCCTTGCACCACTGGTAGAATATAATTCTGGGAGTGCAAATAAGTTAATGTTGGGTTGATGGTATTGGGACAGGAAAAAGGCTGTTTACAAGTTTATATCAGCAACCTGGCACTTGTGGTAGGAAATGCTTTGTGTCCCGAGCAGTCCAATGGGGCATACTCACTGGGATCAATGTTTGGATTTATATAAATTTGCAGCGAAGACAAAAAAAATTCTAGTCTCCCTCCTGAATCAGCAGAGACGAACAACCTTCACTTGGCAACATTTGTCAGGGAAATCATAATAAAACGCGCAGAATCTGGGCTACAAATATCAATATCCAATGTAATTTCTATAAATAACGAGATAATTACTGCGATTCCTCAGGGCTTTCTGACAAGGCATCTGTAATTGTAGATAACACGGCTAACACATCTCTGTGAATGCTAGGGAAGAAATTATTGTGCTTTTGATTTTGGAACAAACAATTCTATCTGTGTGTACTATATGTAAACATAATATAACTCGTGCTTACTTTTCACTTTCCGATGCCGTATGCCCTTCATGGGAAACTGCGGAGAATAGTCTTATTTGCCTTTGTCTGAATGTTGATATATTCTTTGCAACAGAAAACAGCAATTTTCAAGTTTTAGTGTTGCGTTGGTGGCTGGGCTGGATGTCTTTATTGATTGTGTGTCATTTCATAATTCTGTGGGTTTGTTTTAAGTTTGAGGGTGGATATTGCTCGAATAGCCCTGCCGGCAAAGTACATAAAACGAAATTTGTTTTTGTGTAAAGAAACCACTGTTGTGGCAACTTGTGTGTGGAATTATAAATGTGGAATTACAATGTGTGTGAGCAAACAACGCAGGTATTTGTTACAAATTTTTATTGATTTCTCAGACTTCTTACTTTGTGCGCGGGTTGGCAATTTTATTCAGGGTTCACCAAAGTAAAGCAATAACTTGTGATAAAACACTGAAAGAAGTGGCTGTTTTAACAACATGATTGTTAGGAACTTGATAAATTTGGGATTCTTCTTCAATGAATTATTTAAAAAGAAGGCACACTGTATATATAGCATGAGTTGGATGATGACAGCTGTCATTAAGTCTATTAACTTAGAAAATTCATCTCGCTATTGGATTTTATACTCCACTGTATTTCTTCTGAGGGGAAATAATGCCGTTACATCTTGATGTTAACAGTTACTGTCTGTCATTCAAAGTTATTGGTATCTGTGTGGTTCAGTGGTAACCTCACACTTTTATTGCTGAACACATTTTGGCAGGGTGAAGGGATGGTGGATGTTAGCAGGCAAGAATGGGGGCGTTGGACTCTGGTGCATCAGGCTGGGTTATGTCCTTAAATTGGTAAGGACATAACTACTGGAGGTGGCACGGTAGCACAGTGGTTAGCACTACTGCTTCACAGCTCCAGGGACCAGGGTTCAATTCCCGGCTCGGGTCACTGTCTGTGTGGAGGCTGCACGTTCTCCTCATGTCTGCGTGGGTTTCCTCTGGGTGCTCTGGTTTCCTCCCACAGTCCAAAGATGTGCGGGTTAGGTTGATTGGCCATACTAAAATTGCCCTTAGTGTTGTGAGATGCGTAGGTTAGAGGGATTAGTGGGTAAATATGTAGGGATATGGGGGTAGGGCCTGGGTGGGATTGTGGTCGGTGCAGACTCAATGGGCCAAGTGGCCTCTTTCTGCACTATAGGGTTCTATGATTCTAGAGGAAGCAATTGGTCTGGCACGGCAGCACAGTGGTTAGCACTGCTGCCTCACAGCACCAGGTACCAGGGTTCAGTTCCAGTCTTGGGTTATTGTCTGTGCGGAGATTGCACATTCTCCCCGTGATGGCATGGGATTCCTCCGGGCGCTGAAGCTTCCTCTTACGCTTCAAAGATGTGGGGTTAGATGGATTGTCGATGCTAAATTACCCCTTAGTGTCAGGGAGATTTGCAATGTAAATACGTGGGGTTATGGGGATATGTTGTTGGTGCAGGCTCGATGGGCCTGTACTCTAGGGATTCTATGAATTGCAACCAAGACTACAACAGCAGTGTGATGTGCTGACTTCTGGGTTTCACTTTAAGGTGCATTTGTGTGTGCGCGAGCAATCTGCTTACTGGAGTCAGTTTAGCCCAGGAAGTGGGCAATTAATACATCATTCACAGTGATAATTGGATGCAAATGAGATCCTTTCCACAGGAATTTGCATCTCCATTAGATTACTGCCTTCAGCTTGTGTTTCCAGAGGTTCAGGGAATTGAACAGTGAACAGAAAGTGGATTGCAGGTGTGTTTCCTGGGGAGTCTGTCAACCTCAGATTGTCCAAATTTAATGTATGCTCAGTTCTTACTTTGTCAGTTCCCTCAGACAAATGCTTAGCAGTGGATGTTTGTCACAATATAGATATTGGAGATTTTGGAGATTTCAAACAGTAACTAACGGTATAGGATGCACCTTATGAGAACATCAGACAAGGAAAACAATTGCCAACTGTGACTGCCGCAATCTACTAAGATGAGATCAACTTGTGCAGAGGAAGGAGATGTAGTTGTAGAGGGATTGAGGCCTAGAAGGCATGGTCAGAGTTTACAGATTGAGGCTTCGTTACTTGACCTCTCAGTGTCTGGGTGACACAACTACCAATGGCCTACATGAAATCGGGGTGATTGCAGAGGTGGTTTAGGGTGGATGAGCACAGGATTAGCTTGTTGGGCATGGAGTAGGCATTACATAAGAACATAAGAACATAAGAAATAGGAGCAGGAGTAGGCCATCCAGCCCTTCGAGCCTGCCCCGCCATTCAATAAGATCATGGCTGATCTGTCGTGGCTCAGTTCCACATTCCCGCCCTCTCCCCATAACCCTTAATCCCCTCGCTTATCAAAAACCCATCAACCCGCGTCTTAAAAATATTGAGCGAGGCAGCCTCCACCACCTCAACGACCAGAGAATTCCAGAGATTCACCACCCTTTGAGTGAAGAAGTTCCTCCTCAACTCCGTTCTAAACCGCGCCCCCTTTATCTTGAGGCTGTGCCCCCTAGTCCTACTGTCTTTTTTGAGCGGGAAGAGTCTCTCCACCTCTATCCTATCCATCCTATTCATCATCTTATACGTCTCAATGAGATCTCCCCTCATTCTTCTAAACTCTAACGAGTACAAGCCTAGTTTATTCAGCCTCTCCTCATAGTTCAACCCCCTCAACTCCGGTATCAGCCTAGTAAACCTCCTCTGCACTCCCTCCAGGGCCAAAATATCCTTGCGTAAGTACGGCGACCAAAACTGCACACAGTACTCCAGCTGCGGCCTCACCAATGCCCTATACAGCTGCAGCAAGACCTCCCTACTTTTATATTCAATCCCCCTCGCTATGAAGGCCAGCATCCCATTAGCCTTCCTGACCACCTGCTGCACCTGCAGGCTGGGTTTTTGCGACTCATGCACAAGGACCCCGAGGTCCATCTGCACCGTCGCCTGCTGCAGTTTTTCGCCCCGTAAGTAATAGTCCTTCCTACCATTATTCCTACCAAAGTTAACCCCTACTCATGAATAACCAGACTGTGGAGCCAGTAGCTTTTTCATGACACTGGAAAGGTCCAAGCAAATATTCTACCCTGGTGCCCTATTTAGTTTAAATTAAGCTGCAGCTGAGGAGAGATTTGATAGAGGTGTATAATATTTTGGATGGGTATAGATAGAGTGAATGCAAGCAGGCTTTTTCCACTGAGGCTAGGGGAGAAAAAAACCAGAGGGCATGGGTTAAGGGTGAAAGGAGAAAAGTTTAAAGGGATAATTGGGGGGGCTTCTTCATGCAGAGAGTGGTGGGAGTGTGGAATGAGCTGCCAGATGAAGTGGTAAATGCAGGGTCACTTTTAACATTTAAGAAAAACTTGGATGGGTTAATGGGTGAAAGGGGTGTGGAGGAACATGGTCCAAGTGCAGGTCAGTGGGACTAGGCAAAAAAATGGTTCGGCACAGACAAGAAGGGCCAAAAGGCCTGTTTCTGAGCTGTAACTTTCTATGGTTCTATCTGGTCCCAGGAGTTGTTTTGAGCTTGTTTTCAAAGTAATTTCTGCAGTTTCATTAAATTGGCTATATATTGCATCTTCTTGGATGAATAATTCCATGATAGTTTCTCTCTCTCCGCCTGGTGTTCTAAAACATTATTCAATAATTCACTTACTTTCCTTTCCATTCCCCTGGTTATCTAAAGTTAAATCAATAGTTAAATGCACATTTGTCAGCAATGCCATCTATTTTTCTATTCTTTCTAAACAATTTAAGTGCCGCCAAAGGAAACTTGCCCCAGTCACATGTCTTTTAAAGTTAGTGTATCTAACCTCTCCTTATATGTACATAACATTACAGATCACAGAATAGTCCCACATTATTTCCACCCTACAGGGCTAGTTCCCAGTTTATGTTAGCTGATTTAGGATACTATAGTCAGCTTCAGTTGCACCAGGATTGTTGCCAATCCTCCAGGATTGGCCTGCAACCTCCAGGAAATTTATCTTCAGAATAACCCTGAAGAAGAATCAACATATAAGTGTCTTATTTTCTCATTTTGTTCCTGCATTTCTGTTTACTAGCCATAGCAACATTAGAGGTGGGGTTAGAAATTGGCTGTTTTAACCGATAGTTAATAAATTGGTAGCATGGTTGCTAGCACTGCCGTCTCTCAGCACCAGGGACCCAGGTTCGATTCCAGCCTTGGGTGACTGTCGGTGTGGAGTTTGTAAGTTCTCCTCATGTCTGCGTGGGTTTCCTCTGGATGGCCCAGTTTCCTCCCACAGTCTGAGAGACGTGCTGGTTAGGTGCATTGACCCGAACAGGCACTGGAGTGTGGCGACTAGGGGGATTTCACAGTAACTTCTTTGCAGTGTTAATGCAACCCTTACTTGCGACTAATAAATAAACTTTACTTTGAAGAGATTGATTATGACCCCCTCTCACTTGTAGTTAATAACCTGCCTCATACATTGCGGACTCTGAGGTACAAAAACAGGTACTTGCTTCAGGTTGGTGTTGAGTTGAGCAGTTCCTCCTGACTCACAAACTGGCGCTCATATTCTGGATCTATCCCTTTTCTTAGGCCAGGGAAAACACACTGACAGCAGTGAAAAATATAAATCAAATCACAGAATCATGAATTCCCGCAGTGCAGAAAGAGGCCATTCGGCCCATCAAGTCTGCACTGACCACAATTCCACCCAGGCCCTACTCCCGTAACCCTACATATTTACCTTGCTAATCCTCCCAAGACTGGGGCCAATTCAGCATGGCCAATCAACTCAACTCGCATGTCTTTGGAGTGTGGGAGAAATCAGAGCACCTGGAGGAAACCCATGCAGACACAGGAGAATGTGCAAACTCCACACAGACAGTGACCCAAGGCCAGAATTGAACCCAGGTCCCTGGCACTGTGAGCAGCAGTGCTTGCCACTGTGCTGCTGGCTGGGAAGCTACCTACCTCCACATGAATATCGAGGTGAGATTTGAGTGCAGTATTGAGGAAATGCCGGTACCTATTGGTTGAGATGTTAAAATGAGGCACCATCTGCCAGGTCAGGTAGATGTAAAAGATCCCATTATGTGCACCACAAGGTTCTCATGGTGTCTTGGTCAATATTGATCCATCCACTATCAAATTAACGGGTCATGTCTCTCATTGCTTTTTGTAAAAACTTGCTGTGTACAAATCAGCTGCTGTGCTTATCTACGTAATAATGGGATTTCTCTTTAAAAATAATTCTTTTGAGAACCTGAAGGTCCAACAGGTACTATATAAATGCAGCCAAAGAAAGTTTGGAGACAAATAGACTTTGGATGTAGTGTTTACTTGGTTATGATCATTTTAAAAGGCATTAAAAATATGTCATTCCCACATATAAATTCTTCACACTTATTGAGCAGTTCAATATGTTCTAACAAATAGATACTGGATACTGTCAAAAAATGTCAGTGTTATTTCCAGCAAGAAACCGACAAGTTTTTCTCCAGATCTTACGACACTCTGCCAAAAAGAATCAAGCAGGCATGTTTCATGCCATCATATGGAGTGGGTGGAGGGGGGGAGCTTCCTTGCCTTAACACACTGACAAAACCTGGCTGCATTGAGTTTGGGGTGCCATCTTTATAGGGTGCCCCAATCAGAGCAGCAAAAATAAAACCTCCCCCCATCCCACCCCAGCACAATGGTCTCAGGGGCTCCCCTCCCCACCCCCACTTCGAGCCAGCATTCACTCCTACTCTGCTCCCCGTGATCATCGACCCCTTCTCCCCTCGTAGTGAACATCGGCAAACACCCCGCCCATGTCCTCAAATGGCCAATGCCTGCCTCCCCTGTTCACCTGTCCACAATCACATCTGTATGAAGCTGCCACCCCCCTGCCACCCCAATGAGGCTTCTACTGTGTCCGACTAGAGTGGGAGAGATTGGCACTGCCAGGGTGATATGGGCATGGTGCAAATGAGGGGGCATTGACAGGGCACTACCTGGCCATATCCCTCTTCCCTTGGGGCTATACTTACCTTTACGCACCCAGGGACAACCCCACAACAGGTTCACCTGTTGTAAACCGGGCTGATGTGACAGATGGAAGATGTGGTGAGGGCCCAGAGTATGGAGGGGGAGGGGTGATTAATTATGTTAAACTGCATACAAATGCATGTAAATCATAACAGTGTGAACAAAGAACAAAGAACAAAAACAGTCCGGGAAACAGGCCCTTCGGCCCAACGAGCCCGTGCCGCCATTTTGACACTACCAGTCCCCCCCTCCACCCATGACCCTTATCTATTGTTTTATGGCCATCCACATTGAGGGAAACTAATTTAGGGACAACTTATTACTGCCAGTCAGCCTAATAGCACATCTTTGGGGTGTGGGAGGAAACTGGAGCACCCGGAGAAAACCCACGCGAGCACGGGGAGAATGCGCAAACTCCCGCAGACACTGGCCCAAATCCATGTGTCTGCACAGCAAACAGTGATAGTCACTGAGCCGTTGTCTTGCCCAGTATCTGGTCCCGTTTAAGCACACACTAACGACATGAAGCACTAGGCCAATCTCGAACAATCAAGAGCAACCCAAGTACGACCCATCGCGTGTATGCCCCTCGTTGGACAACAAGGCGGACCGACTTAAAACCTGTGAATGAAAAGAGAAAAAGAAGAGAAAAGAAAAAAAGAGAAAAAAGAAAAAACGAGAAAAAACATGATGAACAGGATGAAGTCGCTGGTGAGGGGCAGGGAAAATCCGAAGTTGTGATCTCACCGATGAGATTGATGCCTTTCGGATCTTGAGCCCCTGCCAGCGGTAGCACGGATGGCCAATGAGAGCTCATGATTTGCCCCCATTATTCTTCTATCCCACACTCACATAATTATGTACCACAACCTTTCAGAAGACAAGGCTGGGATTAAGGGCGCAGCAACACTGCCTGCCATTAGCCTGGAAGACTGCTGCCCACCAGGATCTCCTGGTTTCACTGTGTGAATTTTCTCTTCCGGAAGACAGTTTAAATCTGGTATCAAGTCACAGGCTCCATATCCTCGGCTGGCTCTTGACTGCATTGTAATGCCCTGCAGAATGTGATGGGGGTAGGGATCGAGTCTAACCATCCACTCAGCAGTTTCTGGTGAAAATGCTGAAACTGTAAATCTGCTGGCAAGATACAAAAATGAGATCTTGTTGAACTTATTTTATGGGCACAATGGGGCCAATTTTAGTAAACAATTTTCTGTGCTGAAGGATGCCCCAAATGGACCACAGACCATTTCTATCCACTTCAAGGGGTGGCACAGAGGTTAACAGCATTAGGGGTCCAAGTTCGATTCTTGGCTTGTGTCACTGTCTGTGTGAAGTTTGCTTGTTCTCCCTTGTTTGTGTGGGTTTCCTCCTACAGTCATAAAGACGTGCTGGTTAGGTGCATTGGCCACACTAAATTCTCTCTCAGTGTACCGGAACAGGCACTGAAGTGTGGACTCAGGGATTTTCACAGTAACTTCTTTGCAGTGTTAATATAAGCCTACTTGTGACACTTTAAACAAAGGTGTGGAGGTTAGGTGGATAAGCCATAGTAATGGGGATGGGGTGGAGGGGCTGGCCTAGGTGGGATGCTCTTTCAGAGGGTCGGTGCAGGCTTGATGGGCCAGATGGCTTCTTTCTGCACTGTAGGGATTCTATGATTCAACCTCTGTAACATTGCCTATCTCTACTCCTGCCTCAGCATGTCAGCTACTAGAAACCACATCCATGCTTTTGTTAACTTCACATTCTATTATTCTCCCAATGAACCTCCCAATATCCACACTCCAGAGTTCTTACTGCCCACAAATCCACCCATCCCCTCTCTACTTGTCCACTGACATTGATCCTCAGTTGCCAATGCAATATTTTTAAAATTCTCATCATTCCCTCCATGGCCTTGTTCCTTTTTATCTCTGTAACTTCTTCCATCCCTACAATCCATCAAGGGGTCATAGTTCCTCCAGCTTTGAACCTTGTGCATTCCCGATTTCCTTTGACTCACCACGGGCAGCTTTCCTTTCTACCGCCCTGAGCCCTATTTTGGCCTCTGGTGATTTGAAAGGAGCCACGATAAACTCAAGAAACGAGACCATTAGCAAATTAAGAGCTGCAAAAGAGTGCCCCACCTAAAACCTCACCCTGATAATAACAGTAACACAATTTTGTTTCTGCTTTATCATCATTATTAGCCTGGCGTTGCCTATTACTGGTTGAACTAACCTCAGGTTTTGTAATTACCATAATAATTTCCAAAAGCCATGTAAATTTTTGTTTAATCCAAAAGTCACCTTGACCATGAGCACTCTATCATTACTGCTGTCTTGGTGCAATTTTCTTATTGTCACCTTTGTCAGTGTTTGCCTGTAGGGGCTACGTACACACCTCTAATTGACCTGTGCTGTGTGTAAAGCTAATTTATCTCAGCATTGTGCACATCCACATTTGCCCCACAGTATTACTTAAAAGTCACTTTTGGGCAGTGGCTATTCTTCCAGATAGTAGAGCTTTCTGTCTGGCCTGCTGTGCCTCGATCTTTCTGTTGGCGAGCTGAATAGTATTAATGACACTGTTGCTAGAATTAATTGGGTGGCTGTAGAAAAGATGGCACGGTGGCACTTGTGATTAGCACTGCTGCATCACAACGCCAGGGACCCCAGTTCGATTCTCGGCTTGAGTCACTGTCTGTGCCAAGTCTGTTTGGGTTTCCTCCGGGTGCTCCAATTTCCTCCCAAAATCGAAAAGACATACTGGTTAGGAGTATTGACCATGCTAAATTCTCCCTCAGTGTACCCGAACAGGCACTGGAGTGTGGCAACTGGGGGATTTTCAGAGTAACTTCATTGCAGTGTTAATTTAAGCCTCCTTGTGATGCTAATAAACAATAAAAAAATTAATGAACTGGATCTGAGGTCGAATTGGCATCCCCTGCTTGGTATTCTTGTATGCTTTTCATGACCTCCTACATCCAGCTATTCCACCTAGTTCAACAGTCACTTTTCACATCTTAAATATATTTTTTTCTAGCTAATGAAAAGTGTTCAAAGAAAAAGAAACAAACACATTTTTATGTATTGATTCTTTTTCTGGGTTGCTCATAGAAGGATGGAGCAGATTAATTCTTAATTCCTGGAGTCTCAAGGACAGTCTTGGACGATTAACAACCCTAATCTGAGATGCTCTCGAAAGTATTTGAGAATGCATTAAGAAATGCGGATTCTTTTT
Source organism: Carcharhinus amblyrhynchos (assembly GCF_965287045.1). Classification (NCBI taxonomy): domain Eukaryota; kingdom Metazoa; phylum Chordata; class Chondrichthyes; order Carcharhiniformes; family Carcharhinidae; genus Carcharhinus; species Carcharhinus amblyrhynchos. The sequence continues at coordinate 40,141,617 of NC_137337.1, read as the reverse complement.
GGCTAAGATTTATTAATAAACCCTCTTTATATATGCCTTGAAAGACATTGACAATTGAATTTAAATTCTCTCTTCAAAGCTTTTCATTGTATTGTTTTTCTTTTTGTCATCAGAACTGTGAAACACTACAGTGAATTAATGCATGTACAAATAGTGAAACGAAAGCTGCCTCACAATGCCAGGGATCTGGTTCATTTCTGGTCTTGGGTGACTGTCTGTGTGGAGTTTGCACATTCTCCATGTGCCTGCAAGGGTTTCCTCTGGGTGTTCTGGTTTCCTCCCATAGTCCAAAGATGTGCGGGTTAGGTTGTTTGACCATACCAAATTGCCCTTTAGTGACAGGGGGATTAGCAGGGCAAATACATGGGGTTACAGGGATAGGGCTTGGGTGGAATTGTTGTTGGTGTGGGCTTAATGGGCTGAATGGCCACCTTCTGCACTGTTGGGATTCTGTGAAAAGTGACTGGAAATGTTGCTTTCAATTCTAGAATTTAACACTATTTAAAGTTACCAGTAAGAAGTTTTATATTACAAATAGGTTGTAATTGGACAGTGATTTTGTCGGTGATATATATATACAGTGTACATTTGCTAGGCATAATTATAGGCCAAAAATGTAGGTGATGCTGTAGTAGCTGAAAGACTAAAGTATTAGTGACTTGTAAAATTTGTGGTGTTCTTTAGTCCACCTGTTTATTACTTATAAGATTACTTCATGAGCACCTCGAAAGTATTGTGTTGTTCTCCCTTGCAAGTTAATCAGAGTTATTACAGATATAGGAATTAAGGTTAATGATGAAATTGGCAAACGGATAATATAAATGGTAGACACAGCATATGCTTTTAATCTCCCCTTTCAATCCTTGTGACCACTGAAGGAGCTGCTTAATGAGAACTTTGCATAAGTTACTGTTCGTCCATTATGGTACTTGCATTTGAAAGGAATCTATGGAAACCAGAAGCAAGCTTATTAATTAACTTTAAATTTTGGATGCCTCGACAAAGTGGCTATTGAATTTTAAGCTGAGTGCATTGAAAACCTGCTGTATGGGTCAGCATTCATTTATTCATATGGAGTTTTCTGGAATGCTAAATGTCTTTTTAATGTAACAAAGAATCCTGCCGTAATCTTCTCATTAGTTTGGTATTTTCAACATTTCACAAATTAACATTCCCAGCATACCACGTGCATTCTGCGCTGCGTTATATTAATACAAAGGAAACAGCTCTTTTGCAGGTGTTTGCAGTAAGTGCTCAAAGACCACTGCATGGAATCACAGGGTGACCATTTTGCATTTTAATCAGAGCCGTTCGTGCTTCGATAATGCTATTCAAGCGTTCTTATTTCAACTGCAGAAGGGAGTGCGTTTGGACTGGAGTTTTCACCCAGTTCAAACCTGAGAATCATTTCCAGTTGTGTATTTTCATTCCAGTCTTCCACGGCTGGGGTATCCCGTCAGTTGATGGTTGTTCTCTCTTTTACAATCAGCGCCAGTTGGATTCTGTGCCTGGTGACGGAGGAGGCAGTTTCTTATTTAAATCCTTCCCGCGTCCCGCATTGTAGGTGCGACATTGCCAGGCAGACTCACGGCAGCCTGGGATGAATCTCGATTAAACTTGGGCCCAGCTGCATAAAACTAACAAACCCGTTCAACAAGCATGCCTGAGACTTGAACCTCTTACATGTGGATTGGTTTTAGGCAGTCAGCCATGATGCGACTGGATTACCTCTCCATCGCATTCTAATTGCAAAGGTCACTGAGCATATAACCAAGAACATGAAACGAGTGGTGCAGCGAGTTTCCTTTTACACCAGATTAGTCTTATTTGCAAACGCTGATTTTTGTATATTGAAAACTAATTTGTTTCAGGTGACAGGATTGGACCTTCTTTTCTGGTGAAGTCCTCATATTAGTCTTCAAGTGTTTTAGAATAGAAGAGCAATTCACTTCTAGTCGATGGTACGGTACAGAACGAGGTTAGTTTGAGCCAAGTCACTGTTCTGTGCTTTCATATACAGCTAAGATTGAGCCACGTTTCGTCAGCTCATTGAAGCAGGAAAGAGAAAGAACTTGAATTTCTACAATGCCTTTTGCAGCCTCGGGATGTCTCAGAGCAATTCTCAGCCCACAACATTCTTTAGAAGTGTCCTTCCTCACTGTTGTATTGAAAGAAGCACAGAATCCGAATTTGTGCAGAGAAAGGGTCGCAAGCAACAGAGACAGTGACCAGATTATCTGTTTCTGGAGTGATATTAGTTGAGGGATGCAAATTAGCCGCGATGCCAGGGATACAAACACAATAAACACTCTTAGAGATTTGAAATAAATATGGAGAAATTATTAATATCCCATAGAATTCCTGCAGTGCAGAAGGAGGCCATTTGGCCCATCAAATCTGTACTGACCACAATCCCACCTAGGCCCTAATCCCAACAATTAGGTTTCATGAAATTCATTAGCCCCACTTCAGCACGTAAATAAAGGCTAAATTCAGATACCTTTAGCCATTGTCAGCTGTTGAGTGTAAGCTGGGCTATTTCCATGCTCTGTGAATATCCTATTTGCCGCATATATTGTGCAGATTTCTGGCAATGTGTTGATCCCTTTGAAGTCCTCTGATAGAGAGGAGATCAGTAAGAAGGTCTTCTTACTGTGAATAAGAATACTTCTTACTGTGCTTACTCCAGTCCAACGACGGCATCTCCACATCAGAGCGGAGATCACCATTGCAGAGTGCGCAGCTCCCCCCCATTGCCAGACTGGCAATGCCAGGGTGCCTGGTGGACAGTGCCAAGGTGCCAGGCTGGCAATGCCAGGCTTTATACTGCCCAAGGGTTCCTGCTCCTGCTTCTGCCCTCCCAGGGGCCTCAAAGGCCTCTGGTCCCCATCAAGTTCCTGTTGATGGGGACCATATCCGGTGAGGACCTTCATAGCAAGGCCTTTGAGGCAAGTGAGTCCAGAACAAAATCTAATCTAGTATCACTGGAACACCATGCACAAATCAAGAGAAGGTAGAAATTTCCCAATAAAGGAGGGACGATGCTCATTCCGACAGTGTAACTGTTGCCTGAGATTTATTATTGCAGGGTATCGAGCATGATAGCATCCTGGGCTCACTAAATGTATTTCAATCCTACTTAAAATATATTTGAACATTGAAATCAGCCTTGTGCCCTTTTCAGGTATGAGGCTGATCTTGCCAGATATCCAGGCCCGATAAGATTGCGAGAGGTGTGAAATCGGGCGCAAACCTGATTTTTTAATTCTTGTGCGATCTTAACAGCTTGCCCCACCCATCGACCAGGAGGACGAGAAAGTAAGATCGCTCCTTTAGTCTTGAAGGCGCTGACAGATTTCTGACATGTACAATTTTTAAAATCTCATTCTCAATTGTCGTTGTCGCTGCTGAGATATTTTCTTTGTGTTTAAGGTTTGCAGAAATGTTTTCATCTCATGTTTTCATCTTAACACCAAGATTAGGGAATTTATAGCCATTGAAATATATTGTATTGCATTTTATATTATATCTCGTTTAGTGAGCAGATATAAATGCAAATCTTGAATACACCAAAAAGATTCAGGTTGGAACTTATTGTTTTAATGAGTTTGTCTGAACATCAGATTTGCTAACAAGGTTATCCCAAGTGATTGCAATTCAGGAGGTAAAGTGTAACAGAAATAATTGCAAATTATAATTGTATATTTGAGAAATATTTTTGTTGGATATTGATCCATTAATGTAACTGTCAATTTATATGTAAAATGGTTAGCTGAGGCTGAGCTGGTGGCAGTGATTTTCTTGAAATGTTGAGATGAAATCGTAAACTGCAGGTACAATGCTTGAGTCGTTTAATTGTTCTCTGAACCTTGAGATGAGATTATTGGCTTGAAGTAACTCCATGATATATTTTCCAGCAGAACACCAGTGAGTGTTGAATATAGTGGGCAAGGATGGCTATAATTGTAGGTGTTGGTTGCCAATGTATTTGATATTGTTGCTGAAAACATCTTTAGTGAAGGATTATTGGCAATGACGTACTTACTACAAGTTTTGAAAGGTATAACCCAGTTAGTTGCTGGAAGATTGTGGTAGTCAGGATATATGTGATTTTGAAATGCCATATTCATTTTAAAGATTCGTTCAAATACATGTCAGGAAGAGTGACATTTGAAAACGGCTTAGTTATGTAATAAAAGCAAATTACTGCGGATGCAGGAATCTGAAATGGAAAATGCTGGAAAATCTCAGAAGGTCCGACAGCATCTGTGGTGAGAGAATGAGAATTGGCTCTATTCTTTCTCCACCTGTCAGACCTGATGATTCCAACATCCGCAGTAATTTGTTTGTAGGTGTGATTTTTCCAGCCCACTGCTCTGCGCGAATAACGCAGCGGGTTGGGAAATGTAAGTGGGAGGGCAGTAACGGGAGTAATCACTCACGACTTTCCCCGGCCAGGAAACAGCGCAAGGCTGATTACCATATGGGAATTGACATTTCCATGTCATTAGTGAGGCCAGGATGGTATTGTCTGGCCTCACTCATTCTTCCCGCCCCACTAGGAGAGAATTCCCACCAGTGGGAATTAGAGCAACTCAATGGGGACAGGGTGATGGCCTCGTTGGTGGGGCAGAATCCATTCCCCCTCGTTACTTCCAAGTTTTATGACAGCTGAAAATTTTGAAATGATCCCCTGCACACCCAGATGGTTGATCTGATTTATTATTGTCACATGTATTTGTATACAGTGAAAAATATTGCTTCTTGCACACTAAACAGACAAAGCATACCGTTCATAGAGAAGGAAAGGAGAGTGGGCAGAATATAGTTAAGAGATTTTAATAGAGCATTGTTAGAGAGTTTATAAGAGTTAAAATAAAATTTTAGAAGCACAGAACAAGAATAAAATATAGAATTAGAGGCAAGCTGAGCACAGCTTGCAAGTGGCCACACTCCAGTGCCATCTTGGAACACGTCTAGTGTTCTAATGGCCTCTGTACCTGCCCCTTGAGAACCTGAATGTATACCTTCCTCATTGTCTGAAAAACAACCATTCACCACTACAATGTTTCCTGTCACTTAACTAACTTCATATCCATGCTGCCTGTTTCCTTTTTATTCCAAGGGCTTCAACTTTTCAGTGGAACTTTGTCAAATGTTATTACATGGCACTTGCTCAAATGTCTTTTACAAGTTCATATACAACATATGTAAGAGGGACAGCAGTAACGGGAGTAATCGCTCACGACTTTCCCGGGCCACAGGAAACTTTCACGGGCGCGAGGCTGATTACCATATGGAAATTGACATTTTCGTGTCATTAGTGAGCCCAGGACGATATCGTCTGGCCTCATTCATGCTCCCCATCCAGCTAGGAGAGGTTCCCACCAGCAGGGATGAAAGCTACTCAATGGGGACCAGGGTGATGGTTGGCACAACTTTGAGGGCCGAAGGCCTGTACTGTGCTGTAATGTTCTATGTTCCATATAGAATCATAGAATTCCTACAGTGCAGAAGGAGGCCATTTGGCCCATCGGGCCTGCACCAACAAAGATCCCACCCAGGCCCATCTCTGCAGACCTATATATTTATTCTCATAGTCCCCTTGACACCAATGGACAACTTATCATGGCCAATCCACCTAACTTGCACATCTTTGGAGTGTGGGAGGAAGCCGGAGCAACTGGAGGAAACCCATACAGACAAGGGAATAATGTGCAAACTCCACACAGACAGTGACCCAAGCCGGGAATCGAACCTGGATCCCTGGTGCTGTGAGGCAGCAGTACTAACCACTGTGCCACCATGCTGCCCATATTAATCACATTACCCTCATAAACAATCTCAGTTACCTCATCAAAAAACTCAATCAAATTATTTGAACACAATCTGCTTTTAACAAATCCATTCTGACTTTCCCTGATGGACCTACACTTGTCCAAGACTGTTCATATTCTCCCAGATTGTTGTCTGCAACATCTTTCCCATCACTGAGCTTAAACTGACTGGCCAATGGCTGCTGGGTTTATCCTTACACCCTTTTTTGAACCTAAGTGTAACATTTGCAATTCTCCAGTCCTCTGACATCAATCACTTCCATATCTAAGGCGGATTGGAAGATTAGGGATAGCATCTCTGCAATTTTCTCCATTAGTCTGCTGTATCCTCAAATGGATTGCATCTAGTCTTGGTGGCTTATCAACTTTAAATATAGCCAGTCGTTGTATCAATCCTAGCCTGTCCAGTATCTCAGTTGCCTCCTTTTTCACTATGACTCTTCTTGGTAAAGACAGTTGCAAAGTAAACAGTTAGTATCTCAGCCATAATTCCTGCCTCCATGTATACATCTGCCTTTTGGTCTTTAATTGACCCCTCCTCTTACGACACTTTTGCTATTTCTATTTTAGTCTTTTCTCATACTCACTCTTTGTCTTTTTTACTTCCTCTCTGAACTTTCTACATTCTCACCCAGTTCTCACTTGTATCTTCAACCTGACATCCTTCATATGCCTCAATTTCTTTGCTTCACCTTTTTCTCTATCTCTCTCATCATCCAGGGAACTTTGGCATTTGTTAATCTACTTTTTGCTCTTGTGGGAATATATCACAACTGTACCCAAACCATCTCCTCTTTAAAATTTTCTGTTATAATTTTGCCTGCCACCTTTTGATTTCAGTTTGCCTGGGACAGATCTGTTCTCCCCCATTCAAATTGGCCCTGGTCCAATTTAATATTTTTACTTTCAATTGCTCCTTATCCTTTTCCATGGCTAACATGAAGATTATGATAGTAGGAACACTGCTTCGTGATAGGCACTTGATCCATTTGATCCCCAACCTTATTCTCAGAATCAGGTCCAGCATTTAACATTCCCCATTGGGCTGGAAACATACTGAGAAAGAAAATTCTACTGAAAGTACTTTAGAAACTCTGCTGTCTTAGGTAGGGTGGTTATTCATCAGGATTTATACCACACAGTCTGGTTTTTAGCTGGTCTGACCACTGCGAAGTATTGAATGACTTTACGTTCAGTATTTTATGTCTTAGTAGCTTAGTAAAGCATGAGCAATGGCCTGTGTTCATTCCTTTCCCCAATACACAGCTTCAAACTAACTAGACATAGAAAACCAAGGTGGTTTTATATTTATTTTCCATCAATGCTCTTGGTCATGTCTCACTTATCCACAATTGGGCTTCATCCAACTCGACTTACAATCTCCGTTCATGGTGATATCCTCATGCATCTCAGCAGTGTCTGCCATTAGTCTGCCTCTGCCAGTGGTCACCCTACTCTTTCTGCCCTTTACACTATTAGCATCCCAGTTTTTATGAGGATAATTGATGTCCCCCATTATCATTACTCTGTAGTTTTTACACATATCTGTACTTTCTCTGTATAGAATGAAGTACAGTACAGCACAGGAATAAGCCCTTTGACCTTCCAAGCCTGTGCTGATCATGATGCCCTAACTAAACTAAAAAAAAACCTTCTGTCTTGACTTGGTCCATATCCCTCTATTACCAACCAACACCGCCACCCCACCCCAATTCATGTACCCATCCAGATGCTTCTTAAATGTTTTTAATGTGTCTGCTTCCACCACTTCCTCTGGCAGCACGTTCTAGGCACCCACCACTCCTTGCATAAAAGACGTCCCTCCCCCTTATGTTCTTATGTTCTCATGTTCTTAAAATTTCCTCCTGTCACCTTGAACCTCTGCCTCCTTGAAATTGACACTTCCACCTTAGGGAAAACTTCCACTCTGCCTATACCTCTCATAATTTTGTACATTGTTACTTTATATATTTCCCATGAGATAGTGGCCTCTAGAATAGAGACAGTAATGTAACAGTACTGCTATTACTTTTCAATTCTAATTAATAGATTCAGTTCTTGACCTCCTCCAGGACATCCTCTCTCTCCAGCACTGTAATATACTCCTTAATCATTACAGGTACCCCTCCTCCGATCTTGCCTTCTTCCCTTTCCTGAACACCTTGTACCCAGGAATATTCAGTAGAATAGAACATAGACTCATACAGTGCAGGCCATTCAGCCCATTGAGTCTGCACCAATCATAATCCCACCCATGCCCTATCCCCATAAATTTTCACTCGCTAGTCCCCCTGACATTAAGGGGCATTTTAGCATGGTTAATCCACCTAACCCTCATATATTTGGACTGTGGGAGGAAACCAGAGCGCCCAGAGGAAGCTCATGCAGACTCTGGGAGAATGTGCAAACTCCACACAGAAATGACCCAAGCCAGGAATCGAACCCAGGCCCCTGGTGCCGTGGTGCTAACCACTGTGCCACTGTGCCGTCTCCAGCCCTCAGTCTTACCCTTTATGAGTCAGTTCTCTGTTCTTGTCACAGCATCATATTCCACGTGGCTACATGGCTCCTTGATGGAAATATATGGTGCAGTTTTCTCTTTGTAATCTCTTACACAGTATTTAGTTTTTTAATTTAATTTACTTGTCATAAGTAATTAAGTTAGTCATTAGAAATTCACGGATGATTAGTTCCCAGCATGTTTACTTTCAAAAGGAACTCATGCGTTGTTTAATGAGAAGAAGCTACTTATGATATTTGGTCAAACCCTAATGAAGCATTTTAATGGGATTGAGCTGGTAACTCTATGGATACACACATTTATGTACACACCAGCATATGCATGATTTCCAGCTCGCTTATTTGTAAAAGAAACCCAATATCTTCATGAGACGGAAGTCACTTGTACGGTTCAGTTTAAAATTTAGCAGCGTTTTAATTTACTGAGCTGCTAAGTCTCTTTATGGATGCACATACATGTGTTGGCAAATACAGTTCCCAGGATCTATTTATCTTTGGCGGGGGGAACAAAACACACAGATAATCCTCTTTTCATCACTCAGCTCTTGGGTAATATTGCCGTGGGATATGCAAGATTCCTCTCCATTTTTGTACCCACCCAATTTCCCACTATAATTTGGAGCCAATGGAAGTAGCTGCCCTGAAGTGGATGGGTGCATTTAAAGGGGTTGGTAGTGACCCTGCAGACATGTCAACTGTCCTCATTTTCCTTCATTGCTCTCTCATTATCACCAAGTGTCAATCACACCCACAGTTAAACTTGCATTCCGTGTTGCTAGGCGAGCAGTGAAAGGGAATGGTTGATTTTAAAGGCTCAGCAGTTTTTTTTGGAAGGAATCATTAAAAAAACAGACGACCAAAGCAAAATGCTGGAAATCGCAACTCAAAGTGTGAAATGCTGGAAATATTTAGTAAGTCAGGCAGCATCTGCGGAGAGAGAAAAACAGAGTTAATATTCTAGGCTTTTGCCGTAACTGGGAAAAGGTTATGAGATCTTGCAAGTACAGGTACAGGGAGAGTAGAGAGAGGAGGAAAAAGCAAAAGGGAAGGTTTACGCCAGTGTGGAAGGCAGGAGTGATTTAATGACTAGAGGGATGATGGTGTAAAGCAAGTGGAGATGGTGCTGGGACAAGATGTGATGGAGGGGGTATGAATGGAACAGCAGAATCATCACCAATGGCTGCTGTCTGAAACAAAATGGCAGCAGAAGTGATCATGTGACATGTTTGAACCCAGTGTCGAGTTTGAAGGATTGTCAAGTGCCTATTTGAAAAAAGGGATATCTTTCCTTGAAGTTCATTGAAACATTTCAGGGGGTGAAGGTCAGAGTGAAAGTAGGCATGGGTGAAGAAGCAGAATTAAGTTAGCAGGTGATTGGAAACTGAATGAGTGGAGGTGTTTCATAAAGCGGCCACCTCCAGTGTAAAGGAGCATCGTGGGCACTGAACACTGTATACTAAATTGAATGAAGTGCAAATAAAGCACACTTATACTTGGAAGGTCGGTTTGGGACAGGAAGAGGGGGTAAAAGGGCAGATGTTTCATCTGCTGCACTTGCATAGCAAGATGCCAGGTGAATGGGAGGGATTATTGGGAGTGACTGAAGAGTGGACCAGAGTGTTCCAGCAGGAATAGTCCATCTAAAAAGGGGAGGAGAAGGGAAGAGGTGTGTGGCATCAAGCTAGAGATGGTGAAAATGGCAGAGGATGATCCACTGAACGTCAAGGTTGGTGGGGTACAAGGTGAAAAGAAGCGGTGGCCTATCACAGTCCCAGGCTGGAGGGGAAGAGCTGAGAGCGGAAGTGCAGGGAATGGAAAAACATCGTCAAGGGCCTGATTAATCATAGTTGATGGGATGGGAATTGTCAGTTGAGGAGAAAGGAACATATTGGAAGCACTGGTATGGAAGGTGGCCTCATCAGAAATGATATGAAAAAGGGTTGCATTTTCCAGCCTTAGCCACTGTGCAAATCATCTTAGATGCGAAGGCAATTTAACGGACCTTTTAAAGGTCTATTGACCTTGGTGGGAGTTTCCTGTCCTGGGGGTGGGTGCAATCGGAAAATCTCGCCCAAACATACAAAGAGAATTGAATGGCATCTTGTGGTGCGAGAAGTGTAATGGAGGTAGCTATGCAAAACATTGGGTTTATTGTGGATATTGGCTGATCGCCTCTTCCCAGAAATGGAGGCAGAGAAGTTGATGAAAGGAATGGAAGAGTCAGAAATGGACAACGTGAAGACCAGGAATGGGTAGAAATTGGAAGCAAAGTTGATGACGTTGATGAGACTGGAGGAAAAGCAAGAAACAGCATTGAAACAGCCATTAATATACTGGAAAATGAAGTAATGGAGGGTCCTGAATACGCTGGAGCAAAGACTTCCATATATCCCACAAAATAACAGGTAAGGCCCTAAGCAACACCTTTTAACTTAGAGGAAGTGAGTGGAATCAAAGATGAGGTTGTTCATAAAATCATAGAATGCCTACAGTACAGAAGGAGGCCATTTGACTCATCAAATCTATACTGACCACAATCCCATCCAAACCTTATTCCTGTAACCCTTATTTACCCTGCTAATTCCCCTGACGGTCAATTTAACATGGCCAATCAACCTAACCCACACATCTTTGGATTTTCAATGGGAGAACAAATGCTGCCAAGCAGAGGAGAGTTGTGTAGATGGGAGCTGGTTGAAGTTATGTTCGATTGGAGGACCCTCAGTCTGCCCTGTTGTAGGTGTAAGGAGACTCGTCACCCATGATGAAAAGGAGACAGTTCGCTGGTTAATGTTAAAGTGGATCAGGGTGCCAGAAGATTTGTATGTGCAATGTAGAAGGGAAGGGGAAAAGAAAAGTAAAGATTGGAAGGAATCAGTTCTGTTGGTTGGAAAAAAGACAGAGGGTGGAGTTTTGCTGTCTTGTCCGCCATGGAAATCGTAGCGTGTGGACAGAGATCATGCAAAGGTCTGTTGACCTTGGGTGGGATTTTCCGGTCTTGGCGCTTGTGCAGCTGGAAAATGCCATCCAGAATCAATGGGCGTTATTTAATGGAGACTGTAACGAGGTGGGTGATGGTGTAAAGAGCCAGAAATGAGGTTGGTGGTGATGGTCATGGCAGGGCAATGCTTGGGGGAAGTCTTAATTAGGTGAAAGCACGATCATGTTTCCTGGGTGAACATGATAAATTCAGTTGGTGGTGATAAATCCAGTGTGGAGCAGGCATCACCTGCCCTGCGGCAAGAACATATTATCATGAGTGTTCATTGAATGGGTGCTTCATAGAATCCATAGAATCCTACATTGCAGAAGGAAGCCATTTGGCCCATTGAGTCTGCACCAACCACAATCCCCATCTAGGCCCTATCCCGATAACCCCACATGCTTTGACCTTAGCTAGTCCCCCTGACACTAAGGGGCAATTTACATAGAAACATAGAACAGTACAGCACAGTATAGATCCTTCGGCCCTCGATGTTGTGCCGAGCTGTGTCCAAACCCAAGATCAAGCTATCCCACTCCCTATCATTCTGGTGTGCTCCATGTGCCTGTCCAATAACTGCTTGAAAGTTCCTGAAGTGTCCGACTCCACTATCACAGCAGGCAGTGTATTTCACACCCCAACCACTCTCTGAGTGAAGAATCTACCTCGGACATCCCTCCAATATCTCTCACCATGAACCTTATAGTTATGCCCCCTAGTAACAGCTACATCCACCCGAGGAAATAGTCTCTGCACGTCCACTCTATCTATCCCTCTCATCATCTTATAAACCTCTATTAAGTCGGCTCTCATCCTCCTCCACTCTAAAGAGAAAAGCCCCAGCTCCCTCAGCCTTTCCTCGAAAGACCTACCCTCCAAACCAGGCAGCATCCTGGTAAATTTCCTCTGCGCCCTCTCTATTGTTTCCACACCCTTCTTATAGTGAGGTGACCAGAAGTGCACACAATATTCCAAATGTGATCTCACCAAAGTCCGGTATAGTTGCAGTATAACCCCATGGCTCTTAAACTCAAACCCCCTGTTAATAAACGCTGACACACTATAAGCCTTCTTCACGGCTCTATCCACTTGAGTGGCACCCTTCAGAGATCTGTGGATATGAACCCCAAGATCTCTCTGTTCCTCCACATTCCTCAGAACCCTGCTGTTGACCCTGTAATCTACATTCAAGTTTGTCCTACCAGAATGAATCACCTCGCACTTATCAGGGTTAAACTCCATCTGCCACTTTTCGGCCCAGCTCTGCATCCTATCAATGTCTCTTTGCAGCCTGCAAGAGCCTTCCACCTCATCCACTACTCCACCAATCTTGATGTCATCAGCAAATTTACTAACCCACCCTTTAGCCCCCCTCCTCCAAGTCATTGATAAAAATCACAAATTTAGCATGGACAATCCACCTAACCCACACATTTTTGGACTGTGGGAGGAAACCGGGGCATCAAGAGGGAACCCACGCAGACATGGGGAGAATGTGCAAACTCCACACAGACTGTGACCCAAGCCAGTAATTAAACCCAGGTCCCTGGCGTTGTGGGGCAGCAGTGCTAACCACCGTGCTACCATGCCAGCGACTTGTGTCTTACCTTCAAGATTAAGCCAAGGGCACACAGGAAACTCATGCCTCTTGCTTCCTTAAAGGTGACATACACTAGGTAAGGTTTTTCAATCTTTGGGTCTAGGGTGGGGTCTTCGTCTAAATCACTGGCATGTGGGAGGGAGCAGGGGAAGTTGGTGATGGCGATGAGGAAAGAGGTTGGGCTGGCAACAGACTGGTCAGGGCCTCAAACGGTAGTACAATAAAACACTGGCATGTGTGAGGTGGGATGGGGTGATGGTGCGAGGTGTCCAAAGGGAGCATGGGCCCAGCCTTTAGGGCTGAGTCCATCATTATAGCGGTCCAGTCCTGTGTGTCCAAGGGAGGCAGCAGATCTAGACATGGCAGGTCAAGGGTCAGGAAAAGGATATCAGACTTGAAGCAGGGCAGGTCCAGCTGGAGGGAGGGCAGGTCAATAGTCTCTGACCCTGGGTCAAGAGTCGCTGAGGACAGATCTGGGATGATGGAGGAGGCAGGCTCCAAGATGATGGCTGGAAGGTTGAGGGTGAGGGTGGGAGGGTCAAGGGTGAGAGATGCAAGATCAAGGGTCACTGACTTTGTGTCAAGGTTGATGATGATTGGAGGCTCCAAGCTGATTGGAGGAAGGATGAAGGTGATGTTCATACGGTCAGTGGAACAAAGAACAAAGAAAATTACAGGACAGGACAGGCCCTTTGGCCCACCAAGCCTGCACTGACCATGCTGCCCAACTGAACTAAAACCCTCTATCCTTCCAGGGACCATATCCCTCTATTCCCAATCCTATTCATGTATTTGTCAAGACATCCCTTTAAAGTCACTATTCTATCTGCTTCCACTTCCTTCCCCAGCAGTGAGTTCCAGGCATCCATCATCCTATGTGTAAAAAAACTTGCCTCGTACATCTCGTTTAAACCCCTTGTCCCGCACATCTTAAACCTTAAACCTATAACCAGTAGAGATGAGAGGAAGCTTGGGAGTGATAGAGGGAGGGTGGAAGCAGCTGCAGGGCCAGTGCACATGCCACTGCATGACTGCTAGGTAAGTCTGAGCTTGCAATGAATCAGGTTGATTTGGGAGGTGGCCACTGTGGGACTGGAGACCCATTGCACAAGTGTAGACACTCTTGGAATGGAAGCCGTGTTGACAGGGCTGTTCATATCATTGCCTTCTTCACACAGTTCACTTGCAATAGTTCTCATACAACCTTTTTGTAGTGGAGGGGAGGGTTGATCAGAGGAGGACATTGGTTACATTATAAGATAGGTCATAATGCCATGAGTCAGCACTAGCCCAAGTCAGGAGGAGGGCAACCAGGTCAGTCTTCATTGCTGAAGAGCATTGGTGCATCAGAGCATGTTCAGAACTACCTTCAGATGTCTGAGAGGCAATGTCAGAGATGGCTAAGGCTTTCCCAGGAGGTGGTCCCTGGCGGTAGCACAGTTGCTAACTCTGCTGACTCACAGCACCAGGGACAAAGTATGATTCCATCGTTGGGTGACCACCTGTGTGGAGTTTGCATGTTCTCCCCGTGTCTGCCTGGGTTTCCTCCGGGTGCTCTGGTTTCCTCCCACAGTCCAAAGATGTGTACATTAGGTAGATTGGCCATGCTATGTTGTCCCTTAGCATCCAAGATGTATTGTTTAGGGGGATTAGTGGAGTAAATACATGGGGTTATGGGGATAGGCCCTGGGTAAGATGCTCTGTCGGAGAGTTGGTGCAGACTCAATGGGCCAAATAGCCTCCTCTTGCACTGTAGGGATTCTATGATTTGACAATTATACAACAAAACCTGCAACCCTGTGAATTTGGAGGAAACCTCATGCTAGCCACCCTTAAAATGTCTGTAACCCCAAACTTCAGTGCTCACAGCTCATTCCAGGCCTCCATGGTGGATGTATATGTGCCATTTCTCAAGTTGCAACACATTGATGCCAATAGATGACTAATCTCTGCTCAGAAGGGCCAACAAGTTCATTTGATTCATAACAGATGTTGGCAGGCAGACTGTAAGAGCAATAGGCTTCGGGGTCATTAGACAGTTCCCCTAGGTACGGGGTACATATGCACATGTACACACACACCAATTGAAGTGGGTTTCACTCCCCTAATGTTCAAGCAACCCATGACCATCAGAGAAGAATTATCCAGGTGTGCCTCATTCTCCAGGGAGCTCTCAGGGGGTGTCATTTATGGAACTCCCGGCTGCCACCGCTATTTAAGACATCCACCCAAGGGTGGGTTTGTGTCCTGGGTGACTAGAGCTATCCACTGAGGACATGGACAAAGATTTCACGTGGACAGGGCTCTGGACTGTTTCCTTTCACAGCTTGTCCCATCCTGGGATTATCTTTGGAATGAAATCATTGTTTTGGAAATAAATGCTCTTTGTATTTTGCGTGGCTAGCTACCTTATGCTCCGCTATTGCTGCAGGACACTTGGTTCTTGAGTTCCCACTAGTCCATTCCAAATCTTACAGAACATGTACTTCCTCCCTTCTTTGCTGTAATGATTCCCATTCCAAATCTTTGATCGAGTCTGTGACACTGATGTATTCCCCACAATGATTCATCAGAATTAGTCAGCATGTCTTTAGATCTCTTCCATCTTATTTATAACTCTTACCATATAAAGGTCCTGTACACAACTCGTGTATGCCAGGATCGGACAGACAAACTAAGCTCGGAAGAAGTATCCTGATAAACTGGAAAATGAGAAAGGGATGGTGGTAGAAGTCATAAGGAGATCATAGAACCGTAGGGTCCCTACAGTACAGAAGCAGGCCATTCGGCCCATCGAGCTTGTACCGACAACAATCCCACCCAAGCCCTATCCCTGTAACCCCTGCATTTGCCCTACTTATCACCGTGATACTAAGGAGCAATTTAACATGGCCAATCCACCTAATCCACACATCTTTGGCTGTGGGAGGAAATTGGATCACCCAGAGGAAACCCACGCAGGCATGGGGAGAATGTGAAACTCCACACAGTCCCCAAGGCCAGAATTGAACCTGGATCTCTGGTGCTGTGACGGAACAGTACTAATCGCTGTGCCACCGTGCCGCCCTTAATAGGAAACAACCCAAAGGGCTCATCTGGGATTTGAATACGGGATCTCTTGCACATGCCTGGTTCGAAACATCCAAAGTGAGAATCATACCCCTAGACCAATGAATCATTCCTGAAGATGGTAATGGGTCAAATCAAAAAACCATCACCAACATCAGCCGTCCCAAAAAAATGGGAAGAAAGGTAATGGTCTCATAGATTCCTAGAGGTTTACAGCATGGAAACAGGCCCTTCGGCCCAACTTGTTCATACCGCCCTTTTTTTAACCATTAAGCTAGTCCCAATTAGGCCATCTGAAATAATTGACCTTGATATTGAACCTGGAAGGCTGAAAACTGCCGAATAACAAGATTATTTCTTCATTGATTTGAATAGTTATTTTCCCACTACTGCAAACACCCCTTTGTCATCACCAATTTGACCCAATAATATCTTAAATTTGAAGCAGATGGTTGTGGATTCAAATTGTGCAGTAGAGACTTGGGCACACAACTAGCTGACTCTCCAGTGCCAGTGCTGAGCCCTGCACTGTCGGCCGAGGTATTACACTGAGAGCTGAATATAACATATTCTACTTGCAGAAATATGGGGAGTTTTGCAGTGACCAGAAGACTTCAGAAATATATATCAGCAGTGATATGAAGATTACAATCCCTTCCTTGTTGCTTGCTAATTCTAAAATGGCACATTGTTCCATTAGTATCTTTGCGTACTGCTAGAGAGGATCAACAGAGAGAGCTCAGGTTAGATGTAGCCCTTTAAGGATCAATCTACAGTGTAAGGGTCTCTTGACCCAGGGAACTAATTGGGGAGAGGGTGGGGATCACCTTGGTAAATGTGGGCTTCTGTACTCAGAGTCATCTCGGGAGCTGACTGCAGCCACGAAGTCTCTGTATCATTTTAACCTGTAAATAAATGAGTTGGATGAGATTTTCTGGCCACGCTCACCCCAAATCCAGAAAATCCCGCCGGAGTTCAATGGACCTTTGCATGGCGGGCAGGATAGGTTGTGTTCTCCATAAGATGGTGAACAAAGGCTATTGCTTGGACAGACTGCCCTTTCCACCAGTAGTCGCAAATGAAAACCTGACCAAAGGCCATCCCTACCTATAGACACTGAATTGCCAGTGTCTGTGTGAAGATTATAACCACTCTGAAATTTTATTCAACATTCTCTCTTCAGAAATATCACTCAACTGGTTCTGCTCAGATGCATGTTGAAGGATAATGCTTTCCACTTCATCATTTCCGTACTGACCACCGGTGAGACAAGGAACTCCAATTTGACAGAATTCACTCAGATACAAAGACATAGATCTTATCCATGTGGCCATATGTCAACAGAAAACAACTAAACTGTCCCAACAGGCAGCCCCACATCAAGTGAGTGAGGTTTAGTTTACTAAGGTGGCTCACTGTCCCAGAATCGATAGCTGGGAATGGAACCAGCTCCCTGGTGTTGTGAGGCAGTAGTACTGACTACTGTGCCACCACGCCAGACATGAGCTGGATGAGCGGCAGCATAATAAAAGAATTGCCGAGGGAAACCCATTGCCTGGGGAAAGAAACATGTCAATTTGACATGAATGTTACTACCCTAACTGACCACTAGATGAACAGTGCTGCCTACACCTCTCCCAATCCCACCACAAATATGTCATCAGGCACAAACCTCGCTTCGTCAGTGTATCTGTTCCCATTCATGCCATCTCTTCAAACATTAGTGAAAACAATGTTGCATACACAACAATAACACTATTCACTATTCAGACCATTTATGTACATTTACTTTATCTTGTCGCTATGATTTTCATTGGTGTCAATGATGTTTGATCCCTTAAATTTAATATTTTATTTTTAATGGATGTTGCCCAAGTGGCAGGCGTGTACAAGATGGCTAGCTCCTGAGATTGCAATCTGAGCCTTTTGGGAATGAGATGGTCCTTGCCCGATATTAGATAATCCACGTGGACCCATGAATCCCTAAAGATTCAGAGCAGATTCTGGATCTTTGTGGGAGCTGTCAAAATGAATCTCCCTGTTCTATTAGTATTCATTGGCTCCTCTGTTTCACATGTTCATGTTCCCTGCCTCACCTCCCCTTGATGCTTTCCTGGACCATTCTCCACAAAACATCAAACTCCATTTGACTTGCAGTCTGCCATGCTAATGGTTGCATGAGTAAGAAGTCTCACAACACCAGCTTAAAGTCCAACAAGTTTATTTGATAGTAAACCCACTATCTTTCGGGGTTTGCCCTTTTGTCAGGTGAGTGGAGAGTTCTGGTTTCAGACAGAGCACATAAAGGCACACACAGTTTACAGAATACTGATTAGAATGTGAGTCTTTACAGCTAATCAATTCTTAAAGGTGCAGACAATGTGAGTGGAGATAGCATTAAGCATAGGTTAAAGAGATGTGTATTGTCTCCAGACAGGACAGTTAGTGAGATGTTGCAAGCCTAGGCAAGTCATGGGGGTTACAGATAGTGTGACATGAACCCAAGATCCCTGTTGAGACCGTCATCATATGTGCAGAACTTGGGTATCAGTTTCTGCTCAGCGACTCTGCGCTGTCGTGTGTCGTGAAGGCCACCTTGGAGAATGTTTACCTGAAGATCAGAGGCCGAATGCCCGTGACCAATGAAGTGCTCACCAACAGGAAGGAAACAGTCTTGCCTGGTGATTGTCAAGCAGTGTTCATTCAACTGTTGTCGTGGCACGGTCTCCCCAGTGTACCATGCCTCAGGACATCCTTTCTTGCAGCGTATCAGGTAGACAACGTTGGCTGAGTTGCAAGACTACGTGCCGTGTACCTGTTGGATGGTGTTCTCACGTGAGATGATGGCATCTGTGTCGATGATCCGGCAGGTCTTGCAGAGGTTGCTGTGGCAAGGTTGTGTGGTGTTGTGGTCACTATTCTCCTGAAGGCTGGGTAGTTTGCTGCGGACAATGGTCTGTTTGAGGTTGTGCAGTTCATCCACCAGATACATGGTACATACTCTTGCAACTTGGCCAACATTGTCTACCTAATACACTGCAAGAAAGGATGTCCGGAGGCATGGTAAACTGGGGAGACCATGCAAATGCTACGAAAATGGATGAATGAACACCGCTCGACAATCACCAGGCAAGACTGTTTCCTTCCTGTTGGCGAGCACTTCAGTGATCACGGGCATTCGGCCTCTGATCTTCGGGTAAATGTTCTCCAAGGCGGCCTTCACGATATACAACAACGCAGAGTCTCTGAGCAGAGACTGATAGCCAAGTTCTGCACACATGAGGACGGTCTCAACCGGGATCTTGAGTTCATGTCACACTATCTGTAACCCCCACGACTTGTCTGGGCTTGCAATGTCTCACTAACTACCCTGTCTGGAGTCAATACACATCTCTTCAACCTGTGCTTAATGCTATCTCCACTCACATTGTCTGCACCTTTAAGAATTGATTAGTTGTAAAGACTTGCATTCTAATCAGTATTCTGTAAACTGTGTGTGCTGTTATATGCTCTGTTTGAGACCAGAACTCTCCACTCACCTGACGAAGGGACAAACCCCGAAAGATAGTGGGTTTACTATCAAATAAACTTGTTGGACTTTAACGTGGTGTTGTGAGACTTTTTACTGTGTTTACCCCAGTCCAACGCCAGCATCTCCACATCATAGTTTCATGACACAGTAATAATCAATCTCTATCAATTAGTCGACAATAGGCCTAGAAATTTCACAAGGGAAAATCCTAGTGGTGGAAACCATTAGTTCAAAGTTAACGGGTGTGATCTTCCCAGCTCACTGCCCGTTGATCAGCTTGGGTGAGCCGGGAAGATAGCGTGGGAAGCCAAAAATCCGCTTTGTGCTCGGCTTAATTGAATTGCTATCTTCCCAGCCGCTTTTTACCAGCGAGAACGGTCTCATGCCCAGAAAGGGTACGAAGACTATTAACATAGGATCGCTTACATTACCATCTACTTACCGGGTTCGGCACAGCTCCTTCTGTCCTCACGGATGCTGCCCCTTCACTAATGAGATGTCATGCCAGTGAGAATCACTACTGCTCTGCAGCAGGGATCAAGTGCCATGGCCATGCCGGGAGGATTGGAGGCCTGCTGGTGTCCATCAGGCAGTGCCAGCCGGGCTGTGCCCAGTTGGCACCTTGGCAGTGCTTGGTTGGGCACCTTAAGTGTGCCAGGGTTAGTGCCAAGAGGGTGGGTCTGAGTGGGGGTGGGGCCTGAGTGAGGATGGGACTATGATGGGTGGGGATATACATAATGATGGGAGGATATGCGGTGAGGGGGAGTTTATGCGAGGGTGGAGCACTACAAAGGGGGGGGGTGCTCGTGCAAGGTGGGAGCTCTGCAAGGGATGGGTTGAATGGGGGGTGTGCAGGGGTGAGTCGTGGAGGGCGTTGTGAGGGAGAGGACATGTTGGGGGTCTGCCATGTGACTCAAAGGGTCCTGATACCCCAATATCGGCAACCCATGTTGATTTGGGGGGTAGCAATGCCAACGATGATGATGGGGGTACATCAGATGTCCTGGGGTTGGGGGGATGAGGAGGTGTTGGAGGGGCAGTGGGAGAAGGTCTCTCTGTTCACTGTCAGATTGGGGCTCCTTGTGCAATGGCGACCAAATGCTCTGAAGCCAACTTCACCCCCTATTGGCACAAAGCTTCTAGCTGTCAAAAAAATTTACAGAATACCCGAAGATTGCCGTGCCGAGCTCATCTAAAAGAGAGGCGTGGAAGACTCCAGTTTTCACACTGTTATGACACATAGAAACGTTTCGGGAAAATCGCCCCCAAGCGTGGTACACTTCAAATCACTCCCATATGGCGTCCCAATCTGCTATTTTCTGAAAGAAATCGATCTAATTTGCATTCGAATAAAATGAATACTAACAGCCTCCACCAGCTTCCTGGGAAACAACAAGAGCACAAAATTACGTTAAAATTATAGTTTAAAATTCCTGACTCATTCCGGTACATTCCGTGGACTCGTATGGGAGAGGCTGATCCAAGTGATGCACCTCTAGCCCAGTCACACTGAATGCCATATTGAGCCTTTGATTCCTGTATCAGAGATGCAGATTGATCCATTTTCTCGGCTGTAGCCTAAAGACATCTGAGCATGTATTAAAATGGAACAGCGCAAAATACTCTGGAGGTAAATCATGCTGATGATGTACGGTAATAAAAGGCTTATATGAATATCAGAAAAAAAATTGTGAAGTGTTTGTTCTCATTTTATGTTTTGTTTTCTAAGGACTGTATTGGTTTACACTTGTACTTACATATGACAGCAGGCTGGAGGCAGCCTTGGTTTGATGAACATTAACATTGGGCAAAAATTCAAAACCTTGATCAGAATGAGAGCTAGAGGGAAGTGTTGCTTTTAAGTCTTGTATCTATATCCCTTAATTCTGGCTAGTGATTGACAATCAAGACTTAGTGCATTTGAATCCCTTTCTAATCTTGAAAAACCTCTGATTTTATTTGCATGTTGTTTGGTAGTCCCATTCAATATAGGTAAATGGCAATCTTAGTCACAGCTAAGAACCCCCTCCCTTGATTGCATGTCATTCCATTGCTATAGTTAACTGCTTAGTGCTAAGTGTGATGTCCTGAAAACGCAGTTGGAACCAGCGTTCAGGAGCAGTTACAATCCCTTTAAGGTAAAGCAAGTCAGGAAAAACATGGTTGGATATAAAGTAACTCTCTCTGCTGGCAGCTCAGTCTGCACGTTCTCCCCATGTCTGCATAGGTTTCCTCTGGGTGCTCCGGTTTCCTCCCACACTCCAAAGATGTGCAGGTTAGGTGCATTGGCCATGCTGAATTCTCCTTCAGCGTACCCAAACAGGCGCCGGAGTGTGGCATCTAGGGGATTCTCACAGTAACTTCGTTACAGTGTTAATGTAACCCAATTGTGGCAATAATAAATACATTTTAAAGTTTCACTGCTTTGATTTCAACCTCACTCTCTACCATGACACTTGTATCATCCATCCACATAGGCCACCTGAGATTGCTAACAGTGCGCCGCAAGTGGAGTCCATTGTGCAGGACTCCAGTTGTGACATGTAGCCTTGCTTGAAGAGAGCATGAATAGAAGGACCATGTGTATAATTTCTGCCCCTCTCAATTTTCCAATGATTCATTTCATCTGTTGGGAAATCAGAGAATTAATTCCTTTGCCCACTTTCCAATCGATCTCTGAAAAATGAGGCACTGCCCAAGGAGTGGAGTCTGGCCAAATTCCTCAAGGGTGAAATGCAGAAATACCTCTCGATCTATTAAATGCCCGGAACCAAGCTACTCTCTTACCCAACATATTTCAATTAGGACCAAAAGTAAAACTTACAACTGAAAAAATCATTGTAAAATATTAAATCATAAAATCACTACAGTGCAGAGAGAGGCCATTCGGCCCATTGAGCCTGCGCCAAAAAACAATCGCACCCAGGCCCTTACCTCATAATCCCACATATTTACCCTGCTAATCTCTCTAACACTAAGGGACAATTCAGCATGGCCAATCCACCTAATTTGCACATCTTTGCACTGTGGGAGGAAAGCGGAGCACCCGGAGGAAACCCACGCAGACACAGGGAGAACGTGCAGACTCTGCACAGACAGTCACCCGAGTTGAACTCGGGTCAAGTCAGGCTTGCAAGAAATTAGCTTAAACAAGCAAGATATTGTCCAATTTTAAAACCTGCTTTTAAACAATGATTGCAGGTAATACAGAGATGAGTTAGAGTTTGGATATAGGTTGCACAGCATGGACAGGGCGAAAAGGGAGGCACTGGCTTTGTCCACTAATTGTAAAGTCTCTGCTGGTCCTGGAAGACGCAGTGTGATTTTGTCTCTGGTGAGGGGAATAGGCGATTGAATGGTCAGGGGGAGATTTTTCAAAGTGGATCACAGGGTCTCCATTCAGTGGATACAGGGTGTCCAATGGGAGGGAGCCCTCCCCCTCGAGCCCTGGCAACCTTGCCACATGCGGCCAATCCTACCCCTGGTAAAATACCAAAGAGGCAGGAAGAGGCCCTCCAGTGGCATTATCATTGGTAAAATGCCAATTTTACCAATGATAATGCCCTTGACACTCCCAGTCCACTCACGTCCCATGCTTTTAAAGCTTTAAAAATATTCCAGAAAATAGTTGCATGGTGTAATGACACAGATTTCATTAGAAACACAAAAGGTATTTATTAATAAGAAAAACTTATTTATTAATAAGAAATACAGAGACCAGCAGCAACATAGCTGCAGGAAAGTCCCTATATGTCTCCTGTCTAAGTGAGGATCCCACCCACTGGGGTGATTAGCCAGTCTCAATCCTAATTGGGCTTCCACTCCAGGTGAATCTTACTCAGCTGTGTTGCCCTTAAAGGGACATTCATCTCACAAGGAAATGCTTCCTTTGCTGAGTCACGAGCTTACTATGTGTACAGCTTGCAAACAAAGTTCATCTCAAAGGCAAGAGTGCGCCTAATGCATTAAGGCTTGCATCTCAGTTGATGGTTGCTGGGGAAACAATATTATAAAATGTTGTTGGGCATTTCATCAAAGAAGAACCAGCTCGACTACCACAGCTCACAGAACACTCTGGGTGATTTCATTAAAGTAAGCAAATGAAGCAAATCTCCAGATATACAAATGTTGTACAGGCACATGGCCTTTATTTCGATGGATTTTAGAATAGAACATTGATGAATTTATGCTTCAGTTTGATGGAACAGTGATCAGAGTCCCCATTTAAAGTGCTACTCTCCATTTTGGGTATTGCATCTCAAGAATAATTTACTGCCCTTGGAGGGAATGTAAGGTAGAATATGAACAGATTAGAAGAATACTTTTAAAAAATCAGCAAGGCATATCGGAACTATAAAACTAAATTCTCAAGCAACATTAAAACAAAACAGTAAAATATTCTACAGGCACATAAATAAATAAAGGAAAGTCAGGTGGGAATAGAACAAACAATATAAAGGGATGGGCAGGATGAGATTCAAAACAGTGACAGCAAAATGTCAGATGTATTAAAGAATTATTTTGGCTTTAATATTTATCCCAGAGATTGTTTAAGTTTATTTATTAGTGTCACAATTAGCCTTACATTAACAGTGCGATGAAGTTATTGTGATAATCCGCAGTTGCCACACTCCGGTGCCTGTTCGGGTACACTGAGGGAGAATTTAGCATGGCCAATGCACCTCACCAGCCTATCTTTTGGATTGTGGGAAGAAACTGGAACACCCTGAGGAAACCCACGTAGGCAATGGGGAGAACGTGCAGACTCCACACAGACAAGTCAGGAATCAAACCCAGGTCGCTGGTGCTGTGAGGCAGCAGTGCTAACCATTATGCCACCGTGCCGCCCTGGATTAGGTGAACGTGACATCGGGTGATCAGGTTAGAAATAATATAACTGCATTTATCATAAAAGGAGGAAAAATATTAATTGAACTAATTAAATTCAGGATAAGACCCCTGCTTCAGGTGGTTTGTATCCATGCATTTTAAAAGAATTTAGGCAGAAGAAAGCAGAGGCATTATGCATATTTGACAATCCTTTCGAAAAGATATAGAGCGGAGGATTGTTGACACCTGACATTATATCTATATTTAAGAAAGGCAACAGTATACACTCAGGAACTATAAACCAGTCAGCTTAACATAAATAGTAGAAAAGATAGAAAGATAGAAACCAAGAAACAGGAGTTGGCCATTCAGTCCTTCGAGCCTGCTCTGCCATTCATTATGATCATGGCTGATCATCAAAATCAATATCCAGATCCCCCCTTTCTTAAGGGGGGACATTTTTAATATCGATATTGGGTTGGATTACATTTCATGAACAAAAGGGATCACATATTACTTGGAAAATAAGAGTAGGAGAGCAAAGTGGGGTACAGATAGATAAATCACTATGAGTAGCAACACACATTAATAAAGCCATACAAAAAGCAAACTAAGCAGTTTTGTTTTTAAAGAGATAGAATTAAAGAGTAGAGAAGTTGTACTAAAGTTGCATTGAAACTTGGTCAGACAACATGGAGTGCTGGGTGTAGTTCTGGTAGCCACGTTATATATACAAAACCATGTAGAGGGATTGGACAACGTGCAAAAAGCTGCAAGATTAACATGAGAACTACAAGGTCATATTTATTAGGAAAGGATAAACAGGCTGGATCGCTGATCTCTTGTGAATTAAAGCCTGAGCGTGGCAGAATAAATGTCTTTAAAATTACTGAGGGTTTTGATTGGGTACACATGGAGAGAAGTATTTCTACTCAGCAAAACTAAAGACAATTAATATCATAGCCAACAAAAGATTAAACAAGGTTAGGTGAACTGGCCATGATCAATGTGTGACGTTATGGAGATTGAGAGGGAGAGTGAGCTTAGGTAGTGTGCTCTTTTGGAGGGTCAGTGTAGACACGATGAATGCTCTCCTTTTGCACCAAAGGGATTTTATGAGATTTACGGGGAAGCTTTATATTGTTTTTATTCCCTTCTTAAAGTTACAAAGCCAATGCTCAGAATGGACCAGGCAAAGACAAATCCATTCCTTCAAAAACCAAATTCAAATTGAATCCAATTCATGATCCCCAAAAGAAAGACAAACAAGATCCAAGCTGACAAGATGAGGCATTGCACCCCATCTCGGGTTTGATCTGGCACTTGGTCTTAGCTAAAGGCCAGAGAGAAGAAAAGAGGGTTGTTAGAGTTAGACGAGGCAAGATGGGAGGAGGTTTGAGTAGAACATAAATGTCAGCATGGTTAGGCTGGACTGAATAGTCCATTTTGTGAATTGTTTTCCCAGCTTCTTTTCCCAGTATATTATTTTCCTGGCTGCTTTTCCTGGTATGTTGTTTTTCCAGCCCTGCTTCCTGGTACATTATTTTCTATGTCGCATGGCCAATCCACATACCTATACACATTTTGGAGTGTGGGAGGAAATTAGAATACCCGGAAGAAACTCACGCAGATTTGGGGAGAACATGTAAACTTCACACAGTTACCCAAGGCCAGAATCAAACCTGGGTCCCTGGTGCTATGAGGCAGCGGTGCTAACCACTGTGCCACCATGTCGCCCAAGTGATGGGGTTTCCTGGGCCACTTCTGGCCCGCGGACCATACTTTGGACAAGCCTGGTTTAGAAATTTAGAAAATTAAAGGATCATCTAATCAAATTGTTTAAAATTATTTTTTAAAAAAGAATCAACACTTTATATACAGAAAAACTATGTCCTCTGGAGGACAAATCCAGACAAGGGGACATCATCTTAAAATTAGAGTTCTGCGATTGAGATGTGATATCAGGAAGTATTTCCACCCAAAGAGCAATGGAAAGCTAGCTGGAATCCTCTCTCTCTCTCTCTCTCCAAAGACAGGATGATGGAAGTCAATTGAAATTTTTAAAGTTGAGATCAATAGAGATTTTGTTAGAGAAGGATATCAAATATATGGATCAAAGATAAGTAAATGGAGTTGAGGTGCAGATGAGCCGTGATTTGATTTAATCGCACAGTTGGCTGTGGAGGCTGTCTGGTCTCTTCCTAGTCCATTTCTACAGGTTTGTCTTTCCTATTTCTGTAATGATCTTCCCTATTTTTATATGCTGTCAGCCATGTGCTTGGCACACAAGGAAATTTACCACTGCGCTAAAGAGTGTTTTGGAAACAAAACACAAAAGAGGATTCTGCCAAATTAATGCTTCCAATTGGCTTATAGGTATTAAGTTTTGTTTTGCATTTGGGAACATATACACGTACGAATTAAGTTGAAAGCATTTGAGCACAGGTTGGTAAGAGTCAAGCCTTGGCGAATGTAAGAAGTACCTATGAAGTTTAACCTGCTAAAGCTGAACAGATTACCAGCACAAAACCCTGGTATGCTTCCATTTGTGTCCAGTCCATGAGGGCATTGACTTACAAGGTTAGCTGGAGCCAGTGGCAAGAATCCCAGCTCCCATTTTCTGATCCACAAATCTTGGATTCAGTTAAGCATTCTATTGTCCAGCTAGTTTCTCTGGTATCATTTGGATTATGGGCTGTTTCGCCTGATGAGTCTTGTTCCCACTAGTCGCGGAATGAAACTGCTCAAACTCATTATGCAAACAATTAAGGGAGGAGTCACAGATGTTACATATTGGATGACATTACTGGTGTCCAAGGTTAGAAGTGGTCACAGATAATCCTCCCGTGGTATTTTGCAATTAAAAATAATTAGTACATAAATTAAGTAATTGAATACTCATTATAATAATGATGAACTTTAATATTAAATAAATGTAGCTTCACTTGTCCATTTCTTTGGTCTGACAGAGCTTCTGTCACTTTATTAGATGTATCGATTTACTCCTGGATAATGGATTTAACCAAAGTAAATTACATGCAATTGATTTGGGTTTTCCCTTGTTACCTGCATACATATCAAAATCAGAGCTTATGTGATGATGTGTAAACGCCAAGACCACAAAATCTGACAGCTTAATGCCAAGTTTTTTTTGGTGCTTTGAGTGGTGTTTAGACTCCAAAATGATGTCTGCGATGCTCCTGTACACTTCTGGTGTGAGTAATGTCTGACTCTGTGTTAGAACATAGAACAGTAAAGCTCAGGAACAGGCCCTTCAGCCCACGATGTTCTGCTGAACATGATGCCAAATTAAACTAATCCATTCTGCCTGCCCTTGGTCCATATCCCTCTATTCCTTGCATATTCATGTGCTTATCTAAAAGGCCCCCTATCGTGTTTGCCTGCAATCCTGGCAGCGCACTCCAGACCCTACCACTCTCTGTGTAAAAAACTTGCCCCTCACATCTCCTCATCTGCATGCCCCCTAGTATTAGACATTTCAACTCTGGCAAAAAGATTCTGACTATCACACAGATCTGTGCCTCTCATAATTTTATAGACTTCTATCAAGTCTCCCCTCAGCCTACGCCGCTCCAAAGAAAACAACTCTAGCCTCTCCTTATAGCTCATACCCTCTAATCTAGGCAGCATCCTGGTGAACCTCTTCTGCACCGTCTCTAAAGCCTCCACATCCTTCTTGTGCTGTAGTGACCAGAATTACGCAACACTCGAATTGCGTAATACTCCAATAATTCTCAACACTTTGGTGAGGCTGTTGTTGCACAAAGCTTATCTGTTATACAGAGGGGGTAGACTGGAATGTTATCCAGTCTGTGCTGCTAATCTGATGCCAGTACTGTTATTTTGGAGCTCAACCCTGCATCTAATATTCTTTTTCAAGCATTAACAGTATTCAGCAGCAAGAAGAATCCCCCGTGAGTGCTGTTAAAAAAAATTATCAATGACTTTTAGGATAGTCGCCAATTGATTTCTGCTGCTGCAATTGGAAAAGTATTTGGTGGCTTCAGGAGTTCAGTAGTGTTGCTAAAGTCTACAGGAAGCATGCCACCTGCTGGAGGACTTCCTTATTCTACACAAACCACATGCTCCCTGTCCTAAGTGCATTAGTAAGAAATTGCCTTGGACTACAGCTTAACAGGGAGAATAAGAATGGACACACCACCAGCTATAACTGCAACCCCAGAGCAGGGTGAGAACAGCATTGCCAGTGGCTATAAAGGTTACTCTGTAGGAAGTCTCGCAACACCAGGTTAAAATCCAACCAGTTTATTTGATATAAATAAACTGGTTGGACTTTAACCTGGTGTTGTGAGACTTCTTACTGTGTTTACCACAGTCCAACGTTGGCATCTCTACATCAAGGTTCCTGTGTCCATAACTCTTATACATCAGGCTCTTTCAAGGCTGAATCAGGTAACATTTGCAACATTAATGGGAGGTGGTGTGGTAGTGGGCTTGCCACTGGACTAGTAATCTAGAGACCCAATGTGATGCTCTGGGAATCCAGGTTCAAATCCTAACCAGAGCAGATGGTGAAAATGGAATGAAAGTTGGAATTAAACGCCTGAAGATGATCGTGAAATTAATTTACGGATGGCACAGCGGTTAGCACTGCTGCCTCACAGTGCCAGGGATCCGAGTTCAATTCAGCATCGGTCTGTGTGGAGTTTGCACATTCTCCCTGTGTCTACGTGGGTTTCCTCTGGGTGCTCTGGTTTCCTCCCACAGTCCACAGAGGTGTGGGTTAGATGGATTGGCCATCCTAAATTGCCCCTTAGTGTCCAAAGATGTGTAGGCTCGGGGGATTAGCAAGATTAATGAGTGAGCTCCTGACACTTATTGTTGGGGAAGAGGGGTTTAAGAAGATAATCTGCAGCAGCAAAAAGAAGCCAAGGATTATCTTTGCATTCCAGGATGATCTTGGAATAGTGAACACTTTTGGCAGATGAATGGCTGAGCCAGCTGTACACCATAGCCTTCCAAGTCTGTGTCACCTGGATTTGAGGGACAGGAGTTGAGGGCCATGCTTACTGTTGAAATCAAGTCAACGTGACTGAGTGCTGAATGACATGGTGGTCACTAATATTGAAACATATCACTAGGTAGCTGGGAGGTCCCTATCTCCCCATCTTTGATGGCCAAGGACACAAAACACCACTGATCTCCTGTACCTCCTCCTCTGTGGTTCTGAGCTTCCAGGCTGCATCAAGAATCATAGAAGCTCTACAGTACAGAATGAGGCCAGTTGGCCCATCGCTTCTGCACTGATAGCAATCCCATCTAGGCCTTATCCCCATAACCCCACATATTTACCCCAGTAATCCCTCTAACCTGCGCATCCCAGAACACTAAGGTGCAATTTATCATGGACTGTGAGGGGAAACCGGAGCATCCGGAGCAAACCCACACAGACACGGGGAGAATGTGCAAACTCCACACAGACAGTGGCCCAAGCTGGGAATCAAACCCGGGTCCCTGGCACTTTGAGGCAGCAGTACTAACCGCTGTGCCACTGGGCCTCTCCAAGTACAGGAGCATCCCCTGGAACCACCAAATCAACTTTTTATCTTGGGAAAGCTATATAAAAATAAACTAATTTGTAAGGTTAAGGAGGGATATATGAAAGGTAATCATAATTTAGTGGGGTAAGGAATCTGAAGTAGTTCTTGGCTATTTTGGGAACATTAATCAAAAGACAAAATATTGTAACATTACTGTGCCTTTAAGAAAGATATTTTAAGCATGTTCTGTTCAGCTATTAGCAGCTCTAGGGAGCTGCTTATAACATGGAACAGGTGTATGTTTGTAAGAGTGTTTGTTTGGAACAGTATATTGAGCTGTTAATATATATACAGTAGCAGGGTTTTTCCTGTTTGTTATTGATAGAAGTTATTGCTAATTGTCATATTATATGTTAACTGTATTCTTAAATAAACATTGATCCCTGAAAGTTGGCACCCAGGTTAATAGGGTTGTTAAGAAGACGTACAGTGTGTTAGCTTTTATTGGTAGAGGGATTGAGTTTCAGAGCCATGAGGTCATGTTGCAGCTGTACAAAACTCTGGTGCACCTGCAGTTGGAGTATCGCGTATAGTTCTGATCGCCACATTATAGGAAGGATGTGGAAGCACTGGAGAGAGTGCAGAAGAGATTTACCAGGATGTTGCCTGGTATGGTGGGAAGGTGTTATGAAGAAAGGCTGAGGGACTTGAGGCTATTTTCATTAGAGAGAAGGTTAAGATGTGACTTAATGGAGGCATATAAGATGATCAGAGGATTAGACAGAGTGAACAGTGAGAGCCTTTTTCCTCAGATGGGGATAGCTAACATGAAGGGACATAGCTTTAAAGTCAGGGGTGATATAGGACAGTTGCCAGAGGTAGGCTCTTTACTCAGAGAGTAAAGAGGAATGCCCTGCCTGCAATAGTAGAGGATTCACAAAAATTAAGGGCACTTAAATGGTCATTGGATAAACATATGGATGATATTGGAATAGGTTAGATGGGCTTTAGATTGGTTTCACAGATCGGCACAACATTGAGTGCCAAAGGGCCTGTACTGCGCTATAATGTTCTATGTTCTATGGTCTAAACTTTGTTTGATACAAGCACCCTAGCTTTTTTTCATTGTGGCACTGACCTGTCTGGTTAGATGTCCTTTTATTGCTGCTTAAATGGTTTAGATGGGGTTTTGTTTATTTTAATCTGGGCCTAACGCACTCTCAGGGAGTTTACGACCCTTTTTGCATTGTTGTGGGAAGATTGTTTGATAGGTCAGGTGGGTCACTTGAATCACATTTGGAGTGAAACGTCTCATCCTTATCCATGCCAAAATTCAAAGTGCAAAACCTATGGTCCAGGCTGACTTCAGAAAATATCTTGGAGTTTCAGATCTGGATTATAACAATATCAATTTGCATAAATTTGGAGAGATTTTCTAAAACAATGATAAATTCTAGAATAATGTAGCAAGGCACTTGAAAAGGCAAGGTATAAAACAATTGTACATTTGGGTTCTGAATACTGCTCTGTATATTAAATCAATGAAGATTTGATTTTAAAATAGAATAGAATTCTACAGTGCAGAAGGAAGCCATTCGGTCCATCCAGACTACACCAACCACAATCCCACCCAGGCCCTACTCTAGCAAGTCCCCCTGACACTAAGGGGCAATTTAAGTATGCTAATCGACCTGACTCGCATATCGTTGGACTGTGGCAGGAAACCGGAGCACCCGGAGGAAACCCAGGCAGACATGGGGAGAATGTGCAAACACCACACAGACAGTGACCCCAAGACAGGAATTGAATCCGAGTCCCTGGCGCGATGAGGTAGCAGTGCTAACCACTGTGCCACCGTGTGCCTTAGTGAAACTCAGTGAAAGCATCAGGAAAAGCTGCCTAAGGCCAGTTTTTCCTTAACTGATGGAGCTTACAGTTTGAGGGGAAATGAATATTCAACCAAAATGCAGATCAGTGCCTATCCCTTTAATCTTCTGTTGGGTCTGAGTCATGAAAAGGCCAGTGAGAAATGCTGCTTTCAGCTGTCACCAGTGTTAAAACAGTGCGCCAACCCCATGTTTACGCAAACAGATGTAAAGCTCAGATCTGAGCTGCTGACTGTGAAGGTGAACGGTGCCATAGTACATCTCTCTCTCTCTCTGTCTGTCTGCCTCACTGTTGCCCCATCACTTCCCTTCAGGCGGCAAAAGGCTCATAGGTGACTGCTGTATTAGCAGCGATCAGCATAAAAGTTCAAACACTTAGCAGGGCATTAGTTTTTGTTATTATTCATGTCTTGTTAATTTGAGCAGAAACAATCATCGTATAAGCGGCCCTTTTCCCA
This sequence comes from Carcharhinus amblyrhynchos, assembly GCF_965287045.1. Lineage (NCBI taxonomy): Eukaryota > Metazoa > Chordata > Chondrichthyes > Carcharhiniformes > Carcharhinidae > Carcharhinus > Carcharhinus amblyrhynchos. Next base: position 40,109,380 of record NC_137337.1, on the reverse strand, counting down.
CAGAAATGAATGGCAGCCTCCGGAGAGAGACAGCAGCTCCAAACACTTGTGCCACGGACTCTGTACGCTTCACCGGGACGAAGCAAGGGCCTGATTCCAGCTTTCTGTCTTCCTAATTTTTTATTTGCGCGGGGCAGAAAATAAAATCCAATATTTCTCATCCCATGCTGAGATGGGTGTAGAGCAGTGTACATTCCAGACTGCAGCATTGACAACTCCTCCCGTGGAGGCCACACAACTCATGTCTCAATTTATTTGTGTGCTTCAGGATCACCTGGGCAAAGAGCAGAGGCATCTTTCATCGCTTTCATCATGCAAACTTGACAGCATCTGGGCATTGATCTGCAGTACACGAACGGGGTCAATACTCATTGAGTTCACTGAGTTTTTAATAATATTTTCTGTGTTTTCCTCCTTATTGATGTATTTAATTATCGAATTGCTTCCCTAGTCACTTTGTGGAAGATTTGGCAGCCAGCACAGCATAGCAGTTTGTGTTGTACCTTTTAATTATCCTCCTGGAGATAGTGACAACATATTTCAGCTGGTTCCTGTAATGTTCTCTTAAAGGGGCAAAGCATCTCTTTCAGTATTCAGCACTTGCTTTTACTTAAACACATTTGTTCCACTAAACCAGAGATTCTTGCTAACTGCTGTGGTGAAAAGCCACTCACTGTGTACAGAAAATATAAAATCACTCTGGCTACAGGGTTTCCGATTTACATAAACTCGCAGAGTGACTTTGGCTTCACTCACCGAACTTGCAGACCTTGATTGTTTCTTCTGGTTTTGAGCTAAGATGAATGCCCAGTTATATTTAACACTCCTGGAAATGTGTGATCTTTATTGTCAGGCACACAACAGGGTACAGTATAAATTGTTTTGCGTTCTGCTACTGAAATACACGGATCAGTATTGCATAATTCTGGCTGACTTTCTTTTTGAGCAGTTTTGGTTTATATCTTCCCTGTTCTGGGGTGAATTAGGTAATATGGATGCAGTCTGTGGAATGACACACGTCATGACGCAATGTGAAGCTCTTGCCATTGTTCTGGCTGTGATGCATATGGTGTTTGTATCTATGAAAAAAAGATTCAAGCATGAGTTCAGTGGAGACATAAAACAATCGAGTGCTTTTTTTCCCCCGGAATCTGCTGCCTTCCCTGTAACCTAGAGATATGGTCAATTTTCTTTGCTCCTCTAATCCTTTTACTTTGAAAACCTATGTATAGATCTGAATAAATTGCCTCCAGGGTGACACAAACTTCTGGCAAAATTTGCACTGCAACTGTTCTCCGTGTCGCTGTTAACCTTTCCTGTGTGTGGATTAGAACATGTGCACAAATGGAAAAAAATCATGAGTCAAAGTCTTCAATGTTAAGAGGACTAAAGGGAAGATGTCATTGTTCGGAATGTGTCAGTGATGTTGCTGCGGAGGGATTGTGCGTTGAGATGTTTTTATATGCTCTTGTTATCAAATGTTAATATTGCACTTGCACTATCTTTCAAATAAAATAGCGAACTTGCAGACCCTTTAAAATACTTTTAAATTGCACTTTGTGTAACATTTCAGTTCTCACACCAAGCTGTGTATTCCTGCCCTTCTGTACCCAGAGCTGCTTCCAGGGCTGACAGATATGATAAACCCACCATCACATCTTCACACCACCTGATCGGAGTTGCTGGATTACAAACTCAATTTGTTCATCATCTAAATATAAATTAGGAAATCTTCTGTGTTGTTACTCGAGTAATGGAAATTCAATGTTTAAATATTAATTAGCACATCATTAACGAGTCCCAGATGCCATCATCCAGGTTCATTTACCTCTACCACATTGCTGGCTGAGCTTCTCCCCGGTGAGAACACGAATGGTCACTACCAACAGGACCAGATGTGATGGCCTCACCAGGAGGATCAGAGGCCATTGAAGCCCCTGGGTGGTTAGGGGCAGGCCTGGGCATTTCCTGCCTGGCACCCTGGCACTGTCTACCAGGCACCAGAACTATGACAGGGACATTGCCAAAAAGGTGGGAGCCAGGGTGGGGACAGAGTCAGGATGGGAGGGAAGAGGGGGACTCTGCCAGGGGCAACCGCAATTGGGAAGGGAGGGGGGGGAGCTTTGTAGGGGGTGATTCCCCAGTGAGTTGAGGCTCCCCCCCACTACTGGCAAGAATCTCATCCTGACACTTTTCTGCACCAGCTACCATAAGATTGCATTTTAAAATTCACCCAAAAAATAAGAACATAACATAAGAACATAAGAAATAGGAGCAGGAGTAGGCCATCTAGCCCTTCGAGCCTGCCCCGCCATTCAATAAGATCATGGCTGATCTGTCGTGGCTCAGTTCCACATTCCCGCCCTCTCCCCATAACCCTTAATCCCCTCTCTTATCAAAAACCCATCAACCCGCGTCTTAAAAATATTTAGCGAGGCAGCCTCCACCACTTCAACGGGCAGAGAATTCCAGAGATTCACCACCCTTTGAGTGAAGAAGTTCCTCCTCAACTCTGTTCTAAACCGCCCCCCCTTTATCTTGAGGCTGTGCCCCCTAGTCCTACTATCCTTTCTGAGCGGGAAGAGTCTCTCCACCTCTATCCTATCCATCCCATTCATCATCTTATATGTCTCAATGAGATCTCCCCTCATTCTTCTAAACTCTAACGAGTACAAGCCTAGTTTATTCAGCCTCTCCTCATAGCTCAACCCCCTCAACTAAATAAATTTCTGCTGAGCACCAAGAAAGATCTCCTTAAAGATCCTCCACTGCTCTTCAGCAGACCTACCTTCCAACGCGCTCCCCCAGTCCACATTCGCCAATTCTTCTCTCATCCTACCGTACTCCCCTCTGTTCAAACAAAGGATGCGTAAAATGTGTCTGAAACTCTCCCACTTTCTCACCTATTCAGCACTTAGAATTTTTCTCATAAAATTCCGCCCATGGATTAATGAAGGGACCAACTGAAAGGGGTGACTGTAAAGAGGATAGGCATGGAGAGATGCTTTAGGAGGAAAGAAGTGAAGATGCAGTGAGATTGTCAAGCAGGTAAAAGGAGGAATAATGTACAAAAATCTAGAATTGGTGGGGTTACTCAATAGAAATTGAGCCAAAGAGGATTTTATTTACCATCATGCTCTTTACCTATTCAATCCTGACCGGTTGTGTTGTAGTTAACCAAGGAGGCTATTCCTGGGTCTGGGTCACCTGGGCATAATGAATATTGGAAAATAGGGCAGGCTAGAGGGCACACCTATAAAGAAACCTTGCTTTCTGTGCCCAGAGGGCACCTTGAGGATTGGAGCGCTTTATCGACCCCTTTAATCACATTTAGGTTTGATTTTTTAAGTCTCCCTTGAAATTCTGTTTCTTTTCTGCAGTATCCCTCTAAAAGGACTGCTCTTTCAGTTTGACCCTGAATTTTTTGATTAAGTTTAATTGGTTGTTAGTTTTACTCAAAAGAATATGAAGAAACCTTCCCATTTCCCTTGATTAATTTAAATGGAAGGAATGCTGGACTGGTTCCTTTACAGGTTTTGATTACAAGTTCAGTACAATGCCCGGACAATCTTTCTTTGTAAAATCTTTCCGTTCTGCCCCTTCTAACGGACACACTTAAATATTTGTCCTGTCATGTTTTTCTATCAGCTTAAGTTTTATCTGTCTTAGCTGAATATTGATTGAATATACTCTATAATTCTCTATTATTTTTGCTGAGGATCGCTCGATAGCAGACATCACAAAATAAATGGCGGGATTCTCCAATTTCATCTATACCTGTCCTCAGTGAGCGAGACAGGAGAATTTGGCACTCAGCCAAAATTCCATTTATTGACTTAGAACCGGAGAATCTAAGTCTTGGATGAAGTCAGAGGTTTTCGGTGAAAGTTTCCACTTGTGCACTCCATTGCATTCTTCACGAGTGTGTGGTGGGGAATTATATGCTACCCGCAACCATCCACCTATTAATGGAGTGGAAATCTCAGGCTGCATATTACAGTTAATATTATTACCTGATTATGTGCTCCAAACAAGTCAGGATCTGTGTCAGGAGTGCTGTTTTCTGTGGTTCCTCAGCTCTAATGTACACAACCATTTCTTTAAAATCTGGGGCTAATATTTTCAGAAATTTGAAAATATTTCAATTGATTTTCTAAGTGAAAGTTAAAATGTTGACTATGTGAAAGCTATAACATCTGACGACTGGAGTAATGTTTCTCTATTATGAATAAGGAGAAAATGACATTTTATATTTTCTTTAGAAGATAGTACCATGAAAGAAATCAGAAAAGCAGTCAACATATTCAAGGACCCCACGTTCCCTGGACATACTCTCTTTCACCTTTTTCCGTCGGGAAAAAGATACAAAAGTCTGAGGTCATGTACCAACCAACTAAGAACAGCGTCTTCCCTGCTGCCATCAGACTTTTGAATAGACCTATTTGCATTAAGTTGACCTTTCTCTACACCCTAGCTATGACTGTGACACTACATTCTGCACTCTCTCCTTTCCTTCTCTAGGTATGGTACGTTTTGTCTGTAGAGCGCACAAGAAACAATACTTCTCACTGTATACATATGACAACAATAAATCAAATCAAATAATTTCTGAAAGTAGCATTTGCTTCAAGATGTGATTTCTTGAGAAAATACTCAGGAAAGCATGTTCAAAACCCACCGGCTGTATTACCTCCAAGCTTCCCATTAATTTATACACTCCTGACTATCTTTTCAAAGCACAGCAACATAGCTTTCGTTAAATTGAAAAGCTACTAAATAAACTTGAATAATCACTCCAAAAATCATGATCATAAAGTAGCCATTTTGGGATAACGTTCCTCTTCCTTTAATGTTACAACAATGCCTTGCTTCCTCTTATATTTTCTGAACCCATGTATTTAATCCCATGTACTGACCTGGAGTACAATGGTGATTACATTCAATGCATTGTCAATTGATTTGTTAGCCTTACAGTTTCTCCTTTATTGGAATTATCCATTTCTTAAGAATGTCTGTGCATTTATTTGATCTTACTAATAGGATTTTACATTTCTTTGTAAAGTAGGACATCTTTTCAACTTTTACATTACTGCTTGTTCATTAGCACACATGCCTATAGGCAATGTTGAGAAAAAAATTAGGTTAAAAGTAACAAAATTATGTCCATGCAGCTCACAGTAATTTATAGTATCGTGATTCATTAATTTTACAGATTTAAAAGAGCAAGGGCTGAAATGAGATTGGATTAGGTATATCTTTGTACACATTTGTTCTAAGTACCCTAAAGGATTTCTTACTAAGTTGCAGAGTATATTATGTAAATTTGAATGCATCCGTCAGTGCCTTGCAGGCTTGATGAGGTAATGATTTTCAAACGTGACTGATTAAAATATTAAGTACCCAAGGCCTAAAGATTTGACCTTTCTCCTTTGTAAAGATGATTCGCAACGATGAAGGAAAAAATAAGATGAGTTGCATTTTGAATAATCCTGACCATGAAATGTGGAGTAGACGTGTTTTTAATCGTGGAACACTGGATTGTGAATGAAAGTAATAAACGCGGCGCACATTAAGTGCTATTCTGTACCTAGCGAATACAGCTTTTTTTTTAACTGCTCACAGAACAACACTGTAATACTTTAAACATAACCAATCCAATACAACTGTTTGTTTAGTTAAGTCAGCATTAGCCGACTGGGAAAGTGACTATCAATGTTCCATAGGAAGGTAATGGTTAAGGCAGATGTCTAAAACAACACATAGCCCACATTATTCTGAGCAACATCCAATGAAAATACAGGTGAATGTTTCTTCTCCTCCCCTCCCCACCCGCCTCCCCCCAAAAGTGGTTCATAAGTATTCAACCATTCTACTTAATGGAGCATGTTAGCCTTCAAATTGACAAGGCAACACCTAACTTCTGTACACAGCTTCTAGCTGCAGACAGAGGAACAAATTCAGCATTCCAATCTGGATACGTAGATATTCCACTAACTGATTTACATTTTTGTGAGCCATGCTCCCCGAAACTGCAGCAGGATATTAATGAAATCTTGCTAACGTGTTACTTTGTTTTGGGTTAAGTGGCAGCTGGTGAGGACGGAAGAAAGGTTGATAAATTTCTGCAACTAAAAGGGAATATAAAGTTTATTTATTGGTGTCACAAGCAGGCTTACATTAACACTGCAATGAAGTTACTGTGAAAATGCCCTAGTTGCCACACTCTGGTGCCTGCTCTGGTACAACGAGGGAGAATTTAGCATGGTTAATGCGCCTAACCAGCATGTTGTTCGGACTGTGGGAGGAAACCACAGCATCTGGAGGAAACCCACGCAGACATAGAAAGAACCGTGTGTTCTTCTAAGTGACGCAAGCCAGGAATCGAATCTGGGTCCATCTGGTGCTGTGAGGCAGCAGTGCTAATCGCTGTGCCATTGTGCAGCTCTGACGAAGGGTCATCCAGACTCAAAATGTTGGCTCAATTCTCTCTCCACAGAAACTGTCTGACCTGCTGAGGTTTCCCAGCATTTTCTGTTTTTATTAGTAATGGGTAGGTAAGGTTTGTTTTTAAAAGCTATGGTTCTATCTGAAGAATATAAAGTATCCTTGTTCATTGATTTTTTTTTGCACCAATCTGGATGAAGGGTCTCAGTGTTGAAATTTTGCTTCCAATTTTGACATGGAAGGGAATATTTTATATTTTGCTGAGAAATGGAAAGTTGTTTTTGGTAGGTTTAGTAACCACCAATCACACATTATTTATTTTCTGGTTGACTCCACAAAGCACTGAACTTAGCCATGGGAATGTTGGAGATCAAGACAATCCTGTCACACCTCTACATATCCCTTACAGGCTCCCAGCCAGCAGTGGAACCCCTCTGCTGAAATAAATGATGAAAAATGCCCACAGTCAGCTGGGAGTGAGCCAGAAAGAGCAAGACTTTGTTGTAAAAGTTGACCGTCCAGTTCGTAAAGGTGATTGTGCTGACAGGGATAGGAAGGTGATAGGTGAAAAAGTGATCAACAAAAGAAATGATATATTTGAGAACACGGCTGCCATATATCCAGGGCAAAGTTCATGACAAAACAGATTGGAGTAGTTAAGTCCGTCTTCAATTAAGTTTATTTATGCGTACATTAACACTGCAATGAATTTACAGTGAAAATCCCCTAGTCGCCACATTTGACCAACTGTTCGGGTACACTGAGGGAGAATTTAGCATAGCCAATGCACCTAACCAGCATATCTTTCGAACTGTGGGAGGAAACTGGAGCACCCGGAGGAAACCCACACAGACACTGGGAGAATATGCATACTCCGCGCAGTCACCCAAGCTGGGAATCAAACCCAGGTCCCTGGCACTGTGAGACAGCAGTGCTAACCACTGCTTCACTGTGCCACCTTTATGAAAAATTGGCAGGAAATCCAAAACTTCATAAAAATTCATTTTTTAAAAGGCCAACAAGGAAAGGCTCCATTCTTAATGGAAAGTGTCAACACCATGATGTGTTTGGATATAAATTCAATGCTTTTATATACCAACATTAGAAATGCTTGAGATTAGTGTTGTCAGATTCCTATGGCTTAATGTTGATATGATTAACATATTCAAAACACCATGAAATGTAAGGAGCCAGTTTGTCCTCTATAGTTTCTGAATTTCAACTTGTGCCTTAATCGATATTGCTCTCATTATAAAAGGTAAACATCATGTAGCTTGCAACTGGTGATGAAGTTTCCTAGAAGAAGGTGTTAACTGAATATGAAAACAAATTTGTTCTAATACGATGAGTTTGAAGACATCAAAATGTCTCTCTGAAATGTTGCTTTAGAGTGCGATTATCTGTTGAGTGGGGAGCCATCTACACTGATGCATCTATATTCTGTTCTGAAGAGGGAATTCTGCAGAGGCATTATAAAACATGGATGTCATGAATAACCCATCGCTCCAAGGAGCCCAGCCTCCATCAATCCTTCTCTTTCAATGATTCGTACTACCTCTGATACCCTCAGAATGAAAGCATTATGCATACTTTGTGACAAGCATTAGTTGCTGGTGGTGTTCATAGTCACTTGCATGTTCAAGGAATTGCTATTGCAGTAAAGCACTGTTGGTGGGAGCACTTGTGATTAAATGAATAAAGACATGATGACCTTAACATCGGAAAAGCCATCAATAATGGGAAAGGTCTCAAAGCTTCCATTAATGCATGCAGGCAGATGTGTGATATAACAGAGCCTTAGTTATTGGATTAATACATCAGTAAATGACATGGTGACTAACAGTAAGCTGTCCGCTATGGTTGTTTAAAAAGTGCCTGTGGTAGTGAATTGTGGATGTCTGACTGAGGCTGTATGTCTTAATGCACCAAGTTTTATAACTCAACCATGGAATCCTTGGTGAACCTGGGCCTCATTGTACACTGTCTCATGGCTGAGATGACAAGGTGTTATATTAGATCTGCTCCCTATGATCACTTGTTCTTCCAGCACTGCATACCCCATGGTATCTGTGCTCTACACTGTGGAGATAGCTAGCTGTCAGTGACAGCTGTCCCCAGATAGAGCTGGAAAATATTCTGTGTTGGTCCATCCAAATCTTTCTTTCAAGCAGTAGCAGAGTGATTAGCATTGCTATTTCACAGCGCCAGGGACCTGGGTTCGATTCCTGGCTTGGATCACTGTCTGTGTGGAGCTTGCACATTCTTCCGATGTCCGTGTGGATTTCCTCTGAGTGCTTCAGTTTCCTCCCACAGTTTGAAAGATGTGCTGGTTAGATGTATTGGCCATGCTAAATTCTCCTTCCAAACAGGTGCCGGAGTTTGGCGACTAGGTGTTTTTCACAGTAACTTCATTGCAGTGTTTGTAAGCCTACTTGTGACACTAATAAATAAACTTTAATCTTTGCCGTGGGAGAAACTTTGCAAAACATTTTTGTTTCTATTATTCAGTTGTTATTTTGTCACAAGTAGGTAACCAGAGGAAACCCACATAGACACAAGGAAGAACGTGCTGACTCCACACAGATAGCGTCTCTAGCTGGGAATCGAACCTGGGTCCCTGGCACTTTGAGAAACCGTGTTGACCCACTGTGCCATTCTGCCACCCCACATGGTGCACCTTTCTGCTCAGGTTTATTTGGTGATTTGTTTAACATGGTGTTCATAATTCTCTCAGCAATTTTTCTAGATTTTATTTGAATAATTTATTTGCATCAACTTTAGTTTGTACCAAAGTCTCAGCTAGTCAATTTGGTGGACAAAGAACTGTCCTTTCATCTTACGTGGCTTGCTGCCTTGTATATTCACATTTAAAAAAAAATCCTGAGGGAAAAGCAGACAATCTAGGAATATCATCAAATACTCCCAGGCTACCTGGCAGTGGCTAACTATCCTCCCTTAATTTGTTCCAGAGCAGCATCTTAATCACAAATTCTGAATAGTACACCCTGATGCACTGGTGTGTGTGATATTTATTTTCCCAAGCTCCATCCGTACTTATAGCATTGGTAAAGCATGTGTTGAGATGTGAGATTGGGGTTGAGGCTCAAACTGTGTTCACCAAGGATCCTCAGAGTCAGTAAAATGGATGTTTTAATCCTATTGGTCTGGGTTGGATGCTAACTTTAATACCAGCGCAAGTAAACTCCAACAATTGACTTTAATTTTAACTGAGACAGATCTAGAGGAAGTCATAACATGCCATTCTGCAGCACGTGGTCAATAGGATGAATGGACTAGGATAGAAAATGAGAAAACTCAAAAATTAATAATCGAGTGACACCAAATGTGTGTTTTTTTTATCTTTTGAAAGATTATGTGAGGAAGAAAGGTTGAAGGCACTACCGGGCAGCTTGAATTGAGGCATTGAAGAGGGCATTAGATGAATAGAAGGTACAAAGGGGAAAAGGCAGGAGGCTGGCACAGACATAATGTTCATTCTGCACTGTAATAATTCTGTGATCCTGAAGTGAGATTGAGAGTTTTTAGGCACTAGGTAAGATTTCATTAGGCCAAGAGATAACATAGCGAGCTGCAATGCTGAGTAAATTGGACCTATCGCCTCAGGAGTGGAGAAAAATGAGAGTTGATTTCATTCAAACTGAAGGGGTTTGACATACTGTTATTCTTGGCTGGGGCACCTAAAACATGGAGATACTGTCTCAAGAAAAGGGATTGATCAATCAAGGGTGCGATAAAGAGATGTTTGAAGAGATGTCTCTTCTCTTAAAGGGTTGTAATGCTTTGGAATTGTTTACCCCAAAGAGATGTGGATGCTTCATCACTGGGTATATTTAAGGCTGAGATAGACAGCCCTGAGGGAATCAAGGGATATGGGAAGCGAGTAGGAAAATGGAATTGAGGGAGATTAGCCATGACTGTTTGGAATTGTGAAGCGGGATAAAGGACCGATATGGCCTATCCCTGCTCCTATGCCTTATGTTTCATTTCAAAAGTGTGGATGCAAAAGGAAGCAGAATGTTTAGAAACACGTAATTATAGATGATAGTACAAGCCAGTAATGATCTGTTTTAGAATGTGATTAATCTGCCCTTTGTGTATCATAGTCAAAGCTTTGCTAAGCAGCTGTGGTTCTTTATTTGTCAGCTGTCCGTTTCCAGTTGCTTAGATTGGAAAAAGAGTTACTTTGTACAGAGCAATGGTAAATGTATTTCACCTCTTTTGCAGCATAGTTGTCAGGACCGATGTATTTATATTTTAAAAGGTGCATCTGGTGAAAATTCCATTCTTCAGCATAATGTACCATTCGAAAATGTCTGGTTGGTTTGCCACAGAGATATGAAGGGAATTTCCTGCCCTGCCTTGTCTTTGGTGGGCAGGAAGGCAGGAGGGAGCGGTGTATCCAACGGAAGTCCCGAACAGTTTTTATATCAGCAAGATTTCCCGTTGAGATTATCCCTGACGTCCACTAATGATGTAATGAGGTTCCTGCTATGAAAAGATGGCAGATCTATTAGCACACATTACCATATAGTTAGTGAGCCTTCCTGCTGGGTGATCCCCACACGTAGGGAATTGTGGAATTCGTCCAAATTGCCCCCCACCCCACACCCACCCCTAGTCCCTAGTCCCCACTCCACTGGGGTGATGTTAGATTTGTAGGATTTATAACAGGTCTTGACATACGGGGACCTGGCAAACAGAACCCACTGGGGTGCACAGGTAGGCACAGCCCCCAGCTGGGAGAGGGTCATGCATGGAGAAAGGGTAATGATTTGTCTGACCTATCCCAGATAGCTTGTCAATCAAAAAAATCTGGCAGCTAGTGTTTTAAACTCTGACAGCTTCAGCCTTTTTTTTGCTTTTAAAAGGCTAGGGATTTAAAAACTTCAGTCAATGACACTTAATTAGACCTTGTCCATCTTTCAAGAGCATTTGAGTCTACTTCTTAACTTTATGACTCCCACACTATAGATTAAGGTCCATGAACAAATGGGCCTTAAATAGGATCTGTCTGAATTTAACTCTAATTTTGAATGGCCCTGCTAAATTTGAGTGCTTCACTGGTGTGATTCATGACCCACCCCCTTTGCCCTGCTGGATGAAATGGGATCTGTGAGATGTGAAATCGGGACATTTGTGTCTTGATATCACCCATTATTTTTAATGTTCTCCAGATGCAACTTGACTCCACAACTTATCTTCCCAACTTTTCCTCCATGGTTCATGTCCACTTCTTTATCAGATATGTTTTTCTCTACTCTTTGCAATATTTTCTACATTCATTGTGTAATTGTAAATTGCTGCTTCTGTGCTTTGTGTTGGGTCTGCAGATCTACTGTTCTGTGCTCAAGAATTGCACTGCTAGCAATGGTAGGTGATGACATGGAACTAAATACCTTTCTGCGTTACCACAGGTTCATCGAGGGCATTTTAACACGTTCATTCTCTGACACATTATCAGGCAAGGATACAGTTAACTTTGGAAAGCAAAGAGGGTAAGGTTGAAAGACCTAAAGTTGGAGTGGGCTAGAAGACTGGCCAGAGTGAGAGTCATGGTGATTGGAACATGGGGTGGTATATTTCTGCCCCACTGCACTAATTGAGCACTAATTGGACAGGAAACATGAGTGAGAGGCAAAAAATTAGGCTTGCGCCATTGTGCTGGCATAATCAACCTCACACCCACTACACTAGTAGATTGGGGCACCTGTGCAATGGTGCCCCTAGCAGTCTGCAGCCAGCTCCCTGGCATAAATAGTCTCCATTTCCTCCACTGGCGGGAATCAGATTATGACTTCTGTGTTACACAGAGTGCCATAAACTCATGTAACTTACTTTGCTGGAAAAGTGAGTCAGAAAACCTCTTGTTTTCTCATCTGTTCAACAGTGAGAATTTTTCTGAGAAAATTCTGCCTATGGTATGAAATGGTTGTGAGACATATTCAGTAATGATAGACTCTAGTGGATGTATTTTTTTGAAGAAGTATCCTCAATTGTGAAGAGGTGCCATTATCTTGTCTATGCTCATTACCTTCTCCATGTGCTGAATAACATTTCCTCATATCCCATCCATTCTTATTTTAGGCTGTGGGCTGACTTGGTTTTCTAATAAATAAGTGCATCATTCAAAGGATTCCTTGGAGGTTGTAAAAAAAATAGAGACTGCCTTGGCTTTCCAAAGGGCCCTGTGTCTGAGGTTAGGATACAGCTCATGTGACAGCTAAAACATAGCATTATATTGATGCAGCTACCTTCATAGTTGGCCTAATGGTATTATTGCTAGACGATTGTTCAAATCCCGTTATGACAGATGGTGGAATTTGAATTCAATAAAAAAAATCTGGAATTCATAAGCTACTGATGACCATGAAACCATTGTCGACTGTCGAAAAACCCATCTGGTTCACTAATGTTCTTTAGGGAAGGAAATCTGTAATTCTTACCTGTTCTGGCCTACATGTGAATCCAGAGCCACAGCAATGTGGCTGACTTTCAACTTCCCTCGGGCAACTAGGGATAGGCAAAAATTGCTGGCCAGCCAGTGACACCCACGTCCCATGAATGATTAAAAAAAAGTAAACCTTCTTTGGCAAACTTGCTCCCCTTATTAAAATAGATGGCATGGTGGCACTGCTATCTCGCAGCTCCAGTGATCCTGGTTCAATTCCAGCCTTGGGTGACTGTGTGGAGTTTGCATATTCTGCCCATGTCTGTGTGGATTTCCTTCGGTTTTCTCCTACAGTCCTAGGATGTCCAGGTGAGGTGGATTCCATGCTAAATTGTCCCTAGGTATCCAAGATGTGTAGGTTAGATGGAATAGACATGGGAAATGTGTGTGAGGTTACATGGATAGGGCAGGCGGAAGGATCCGGATAAGAGATTCTGTCAGAGAGTCGTTGCATACTCAATGGGCTGAATGGCCTCTTCCTCTGTAGGGATTTTATAATTTTCTCATCAATGCTGCTGACCTTACCCAGGTCATGCATGGGGGCATGGATTTACCAATTATCCATGGCTAAGTCAGCACCCCTGAGAGGGAGGGAACCAACTGAACCAAAGATAATGGCCCTCTTTTAATGCAACTTCCTCAGCATCACCTTCAGAGTGCTCTGACCTTTTGTTTTGACACTTGAAGATGCGCAAGTAACTTGCAAGTCAGAAGTGCATCGAGCTGACGTCAAGATTTTGCAAGTTCCACTTATTTAAATAATTTTTTAGCGTTCCTAGGGCAGGATTTCTGGCACAGCAAAGGATTTAACAGAACATTTTCTGCTTCTGAGCCCTTGCACAGAGCTTTTCTCTTGGAAAGCGATTCTTCTGGATTATTCTGGACTATCCTCAAAACATCTGTGTCCATTCTAGCACATTTCCTTGCCAACATATTTCAGCACTAAGATTGCAACTGTTCTTTTAAGGCACATGTGTGAGGTTTCCACTCCTACGCTCCTGACCTGGATCCCCACCCACTGTGTGAGCATTGCAGCAGCTCCAATGGGCACAGGCCTGAATGTTCTACTTGTTAAATTCAATGAGAAGAAAGCCAAGAGCTGTGCCTGTGTAACTTTTATATTAATAATCCCAATGAGAAAAGCTCTGTGCAAGGGCTCAGAAGCAGAAAATGTTCTGTTAAATCCTTTGCTGTGCCAGAAATCCTGCCCTAGGAAAGCTAAAAAATGATTTAAATAAGTAGACCTTGCGAAATCTTGACATCAGCTCAACGCACTTCTGACTTGCAAGTTACTTGTGCATCTTAAAGTATTAAAACAAAAGGTCAGAAAATTGTGGACTAGGAACAATGGATTTGGCAATTATCCACGGTTAGCCCATACGAAGAGGACCAAAATAGAAAATCATGGATATCCATAAAGCTCTTCTCAGACTACTCTTCCACTTTAAAACAAGAAGAATAAGCTCACCAACTTCTACAGATGCACCATAGAAAGCATTCTTTCCGGTTGTATCACAGCTTGTTAGGGCTCCTGCTCTGCCCAAGTCTGCAAGAAGCTACAAAGTGTCATGAGTGTAGCCCAATCCATCACGCAAACCAACCTCACATCCATTGACTTGGTCTACACTTCCCACTGCCTCGGCAAAGCAGCCAGCACAATTAAGGACCCCACTATCTTCCACCTTTCTCTGTCAGGAAAAAAAATACTAAAGTCTGAGGTCAGGTACCAACCAGTACAAGAACAGCTTCTTCCCTGCCACCATCAGGCTTTTGAATGAACCTACTTTGCACTAAGTTGATCTTTCTCTACACCCTAGCTATGACTGTAACACTACATTCTACACTCTCTCATTTCCTTCTCTATGAACGGTATGGTTTGTCTGCATTGTGCACAAGAAACAATTCTTTTTACTGTATGCTAATACATGTGACAATAATAAATCAAATCAAATCAAAAAATCAAAAGGAAGAATAAGTTTGTCACTTGATAGCAGGGCTAGAGGGGGTTTAAGAAGGTAATGAATAGCCAATCAATTTGAGATAACACAGCTTTGGAGAAGAGTCTTCATTAATTCCCAGGAATGTCTGTCACACATTTTAGGCATGATGTGGATGTGCCGGCGTTGGACTGGGATATACACAGTAAAAAGTCTGACAACACCAGGTTTAAGTCCAACCGATTTATTAGTGAGTGTACTATCAAATAAATCGGTTGGACTTAAACCTGGTGTTGTCAGACTTTTTACACATTTGAGGCACCAGGTACGAACTGCAAGTCTGTGCAATTCCTTGCTGGGCTTTTGGGCTAGGTAAAATAGACATAGTTCCCTGTTGTAAGATTGTTTGGTGTCTCACCAAGAGATCTGAAGGCTGTATCAAGTCATAGAGTCATACAGCGCAGAAAAGCCCATTGGGTTTGCACCAACCAAAAACTACCATAAAGTCATATTAATCCTGTTTTCCAGCATTTGACCCATATGTTTGAATGGCCAGAATTTTACTGGCACGCCCGCCCCAATTCTGGGGCGAATAAGACATGTAGAACAGCATTCTCTGTTGGCCTCGGACGGGATCTTGTGAGCCTTGGGCAGGTGAGGCGGTAAAATTCTGGCACTGATGTTTCAATGCTCATCCAAATGCTTCTTAAATGTTGTAAAGTTTTCAACCTTCACTGTGCATTCCAGATTCTCACCACCACCTGAGTGAATTTATTTTTCTCAAATTCTCTCTGAAATTCCTGCCCTCATGATTGAGCCCTCAACCAAGGGGAACAGCTGCTTCCTATTCACCCTCTCCATACTCCTGATAATCTAATACACCTCAATCATGTCCCTCTCTGCTCGAAAGAAAACAATCGAAGCCTATCCATTCTCTCCTTATAGCTCAAATGTTCCATTCCAGACAACATCCTGGTGAATCTCCTCTGTACGCTCTCTAATGCAATCACATTCTTCCTATTGTGAGGTGACCAGAACTACACACAGTACTCCAGCTGTGCCAAGCCAACATTCTGTGCAGCTCCAACATATCCCCCCTGCTCTTACACTCTATGCCATGACTGATAAAGGAAGTGTCCCATATGCCTTATTAACTATCCTATTCACCTGCTCTGCAGTCTTTGGGGATCTGTGAATAAGTACCCCAAGACCCATCTGTTCCTTTGAGCTTCCTGGTGTCCTACCATTCATTAAATACTCCCTTGTCTTGTTTCTTCTTCCAAAGTGCATCACTTTGCACTTATCAGGGTTAAATATCATCTGCTACTGCTCTGTTCATCCGACCAACCCACCTAAATCTTCCTGTAACATACGACCTTCTTCTTTACTATTAACTATCTAACCAATCCTCTGCAAACTTACTTATCGCTCCCCCCGCATTCTCATCTATGTCATTTATGTACATAACAAATAATAAGAGACCCAGCACTGAACTTTGTGGTACACCACTAGAAATGGGATCCAGTCACTCGACTAACCTACTACGATCAGTGTGTGTGTTTTATTACGAAGCCAGTTTTGGATCCATCTCACCAAGTTTCCTTGTGCTTTAACCTTCTCAATCAGTCTCCCATGTGGAACCTTGTCAAAGGCTTTGGTAAAATCCATTTAAACTACGTCAATTGCACATCCCTTGTCCACACATTCAATCACATTTTTGAAAAATTCTATCAAGTTTGTTAGGCTTCCCTTGTCCACACATTCAGTCACATTTTTGAAAAATTCTATCAAGTTTGTTAGGCTTCCCTTGTCCACACATTCAATCACATTTTTGAAAAATTCTATCAAGTTTGTTAGGCTTCCCTTGTCCACACATTCAGTCACATTTTTGAAAAATTCTATCAAGTTTGTTAGGCATGACCTCCCTTTGACAAAGACATTCTGAATATCACCAATCAACTGGGATTCCTTTCCAAGTGGAGATTAAAGGTGTGAACTTACTGGCTATTCATGCCCCACTGCTGCTGCCAGTGAGGATGGAGAATTTGGTGCCTGGCCAAATCTCCATTCACTGCAGCGGGACCAGAGAATCCTGCTGAGGTGAATGTCTGAAAAATCCCCCCTTATTCTCTACTTCAGAACTTTCTCTAATAGTTTCCCTGCCACTGACGTGAGACTCGCTGGTATAATTCCTTGGTTCATCTCTATCATCCTTCTTGAAAAGTGGAAGCACATTAGCCATCCTCTAATCCGCTGGCACTTCCCCTGTGGCCAGAGAGGAATTAAAAATTTGCACCAGACCTCCTGCCTTGCCTGCCTCAGAGCCTGGGATGCAATTCATCTGGGCCAGACAATTTGTCCATTTTTACTCCTGTCAGAGCTCTAACGGGCCCTATTCTTTCCCTGGTTAACCTCTTCCCCTTAATGCATTTATAGAATATCTTAGGATTCTCCCAAATCTTGTTCACAAATCCTTTATCATGCCCCCTTTTTATTCTTCTAATTGCTTTTTTAAGTTCCTTAAAAAAGCATTTCTTACATTTCCTACATTTCTCTAAGGCCACTGCTCAGTTGCTTTCTTTGGACCTGATAAAAAGGCGAATGGGATGCTGGCCTTCATAGCGAGGGGGATTGAATATAAAAGTAGGGAGGTCTTGCTGTGGCTGTATAGGGCATTGGTGAGGCCGCAGCTGGAGTACTGTGTGCAGTTTTGGGCACCGCACCTGCGCAAAGATATTTTGGCCTTGGAGGGAGTGCAGAGGAGGTTTACTAGGCTGATACCGGAGTTGAGGGGGTTGAGCTATGAGGAGAGGCTGAATAAACTGGGCTTGTACTCGTTAGAGTTTAGAAGAATGAGGGGAGATCTCATTGAGACTTATAAGATGATGAATGGGATGGATAGGATAGAGGTGGAGAGACTCTTCCTGTTCAAAAAAGACAGTAGGACTAGGGGGCACAGCCTCAAGATAAAAGGGGGGTGGTTTAGAACGGAGTTGAGGAGGAACTTCTTCACTCAAAGGGTGGTGAATCTCTGGAATTCTCTGCCCGTTGAAGTGGTGGAGGCTGCCTCGCTAAATATTTTTAAGACGCGGGTTGATGGGTTTTTGATAAGAGAGGGGATTAAGGGTTATGGGGAGAAAGCGGGAAAGTGGAACTGAGCAGCGACAGATCAGCCATGATCTTATTGAATGGCGGGGCAGGCTCGAAGGGCTGGATGGCCTACTCCTGCTCCTATTTCTTATGTTCTTATATTCAGTTCTGAATTGTCCTAGACATCCTCAACATATTGCTCCTACATTCCCCCATGCTGGGAATATGCTGCACTCTCCCCATTTTTGTTTTGATTACCCCCACTTCTCCGCTGTAGACTTTCCCACAACGAATTGTTCCTAGTCAACTTTGGCCAGATCCTGCCTTATTTAAATAAAATTTTCCTTCTCCCAACCCAGAGGCATCTTTTGTAGGCCACTTTTCCCATTGTCCATAACAAACACAACTGTGTTGTGTTCGCTATCACTTAAATGTTCCCCCACTGCCAGATTGAACACTTGTCCAGCTCAAATACCCTCATTCCTGATTATTATTTTTACACACCTCACTGAATTGTGTACACATCTGCTCCTCTATTTCCCACTGATCTTTTGGGGGCCTATAATACACTCCTATCAATATTCCTAAGCTTTGTTTGAAGATCCTTCTAAGTGTCTTCTTATTGCACTAATTGACTCCATAATTAATAGTGCAACATCACCTCCTTTTTTATACCCTCTTCTATCTTGCCTAAAGATACAGTAAGAAGTCTCACAACATCAGGTTAAAGTCCAACAGGTTTATTTGGTAGCACGAGCTTTTGGAGGGCTTCATCAGATGACTCACCTGATGAAGGGGCAGTGGTCTGAAAGCTTGTGCTACCAAATAAACCTGTTGGACTTCAGTCTGGTGTTGTGAGACTTCTTACTGTGCCCACCCCAGTCCAACGCCAGCATCTCCACATCACCTAAAGATCCTATATCCTGGAATGTTGAGTAACCAGTCCTGCCCTTCCCTTAACCATGTCTCTATGATGGTAACTATATCACACTTCCATGGGTCAATCCATGCCCATAACTCATCAGTCTAAACTATTACACTCCTAGCATTAAAGTAAAGACCATCAGCCTTACCTTATTCTCCTGACATTCAACAAAGCTGAACTTATTCTGATTTGCTTCCTTTTCTCTTGGATGATGTGTCTCTATTTTACTAAAGTTCTGTGTCCCCTCCCCCAGCCAAGCTAGTTTAAACTCCTCCAAACAGCACTGGCAAACCTACCCACAGGGATGTTGGCCCCCATCTGGTTCAGGCACAGACATCCTGTTAGTACATGTCCCACCTTCCCCAGAAGTTCCCAGTGATCCAGAGATCTAAAACCCTCTTTCCTGTTCCAACTCTTATGGCGCACATTTATCTACCCTATTTTCCTGTTTCTATACTCGCTAGCATGGGTATGGTTGAACTTTCTTGTGAACACATAACTGTATACATCGCCAAGGTACAGCGCTGCCTGGGTGCTGCCTCCTTGCTGGCTTCTTCTAGGTTCATCTACACACATAAACAGTCTACATACAAACATATGAATTAGTAGGAAGAGTAGGCCACTCGGTCCCTCAACCCTGTTCTGACATTCAAATAGATTTGATTGCAATCTCAACCCCACATTCCTGCCTAACCCGCATAGCCTCTCACTCCCTTGTCTACCATCATGCGGCTCTCTACATTACTATGTGGGCGGTACAGTTGCCCCTGTCCCACACATATCATGGTTGCCAACTTGGCCCCTTTGTTTCCTAATTGGGCAAAGCTTCTGTTTAATGTCTGCATCCTCCCACTTGTAACGGCAGCTCAGCCCCCAATCAGCCAAACCTAATTCAGGCCTATCTGATCTCTCAGATCTAGCCCAGCTCCAAACACATGCACTCTCTCTCTCTCTCCCTCTCCCTCTTTCTCTCTCTCTCCTTCTTTGTTAGCCTTCAAAATGGTGCCTTTGTGTATTTGACCTTCCTTCACCAGAAACAAGCTATTTGCTAATTATTCATGTCTACGGCTATTTTACAGAGATTTCAGTAAGTCCTTGCAAACAATAAAAATGTGATTTTTAAAAACAACAAGTCCCCAGTTGTATTTGCGAAACAGCGTGCTCTAAATTCAACTTGGGACATTGACGGTATCATTTATTTTCTCTTACGGATTTAATCAGATTCAGGGAGCTTTGATGAGAAAATAAGAATCAAGAGCTGAGAAATTAGATCATTCCCAGGAACAGGAAGACAAAGATTTTGGGTCAAGGCAGGATCAAGGTAAATTATAATAACAATAATGTAAGCCAGTGGAATGACATTGATTTAATATGTAAAGATAAAATACTCGTATCTTGCTTCCGTTAATCAGTGTGTGTTAAATACTCCATATGTTATCCTTTGAGCTACTGACATGTACCCTAAGCTATTTAATTGTGACACAACAGTAGCCAGTGCTATTGGTGACTGAATTACAGATAAGTGTATGTTGGTTTCAGAACCGTAAATCACCACCCCTTTATCAAAACAGATATTAGAAAAAGTAAATGACACATGAGGTTTTTATGAGAATTAAAACTCTTAATTTTTGTTTTGAAATTGTGCAACCAGGTTTTATATAATCACGAATAACTGCTGTCGTGACAGTTTCTTGTTTCAACTTTTTCCATCCTACAATGTATATGTACCTTCTACACGCTGAAAGATAATTTCCTGGGAAACAGCCGGCATTATTCATACATTCATAGAATCCTTACACAACAGAAGAAGCCCATTCGGCCCATCAAGCTTGCACTGACAACAATCCCACTCAGGCCCTATCCCCGTAACTCCCATAAGTTCCATAACTCGTATTTATCTGGCCAATTCCCCTGACACTAATGGCAATTTACCATTGCCAATCAACCTAATCCACACTTCTTTGAGGAAACTGGAGCACCCAGATGAAACCCACCCAGACAAGGAGAGGGCATGCCGTTATCCCATGCATTGCTGGAACCTTGCAGTCCCCAAATTAGTTGCCACATTTCATAAATTACAGCAGTGACTCCCCTTCAAAAGTACATCATTGGCTATAAAGCACTTTGGCGTGTTCCGAGGTTGTAAAAGGCAGGATATAAATCCAAGTCTTTCTTTCATTATTACAAGCCCAATCCAGCATCGCTCGTGTGAATATTCCCTTCTTTTCACGTAACGTACCGTAAAATCAAGCAAACTTAATGCGGGATTAAGTATTTAATGACACTGGTAAAACTGCATCCAATTGGCTCAGTTTCCTTGTTCCAAACACTTTTGTAACTCTTTGAACTATACTTGCATGATTCCATTCAGGACCCTTAAGTATTACATTTCATAAAACATTCCCAGCATTGTTCCTTCTCTGTGTAGTACAAGGGGCTTTTAGCAAGTAAACATAAGCTGTCAAGTAACATATAATTTAATATTCACGTTTGAATGACATGGAACTGGCAATCTCAAATTACTTGGTTTAAAAGGACATTGCTATCTAGAAAATAAATGTAAGATAGCTTTCTGGTTTAATATAGTGAGCTGGAGTGTGTGTTATTTGGACAGAAAGATTGTTAAGAGCCAAAGTTCTTATTTAGGAAATTTATCAAAAGTGTCTAATGATAATTAGACAAATTTTTCTTGTGTAGGAAACCAGAACTTACTAGGATATGAGGACAAAAATAAATCTAATAAATCACTCTGGCCTACATAATGTGGAACATTAAAGACATCCTGAATGTAGTAAGTGAGCATACCTCAGATCAGAAAAATAAAATAGCTAACTGCCCTGTAGACTTGTGAGGTACTAAATGATCTTTGACTGGACTTAAAAAATAATATCATCGTTTCTATCAAATAAAAATAGCATTTTTAATACCGATTTACAATGAGTTGGAACAACAAGGAGAGACAGCATTTTGGAATTTTGAGTGATTCCTAAGTGAAAGATTGGAAGGACATTTTACAGAAGACGGTGCTCCAGTCTAAGAGTGATAGTCCTGTAACTCTGGAGCACAAAAGCTCTCTGAACATTTTCATCACGAATGAAAGAACAGTTGGAACACATCCATCAGACTGTATGCTAATCTATTTCTTCCATGACCATTGTTCGCCTGGTGCTTAAGATTGTTCTTGGACACCGAAATATTTGGGGATGATTCTTTTTCGCATGGATGCAAAATCATTTTGTTTGCACAAATGTGAAATATCACAGTTTGGATTTGTGGCCCAGAGAGTATCTGCAGTCAAGTATTTCTTTTTCTCTGTACTGAGAAACCACTGTGTAACTGAAAGGGTTAAACCGTTATGGGTACAAAGGAAAACTTGTGTGCAGATAACAGGCAAATTAAAGATGATGCAAAAACAGGCGAGAAGCAAGATAACCAGAATGCTTATGTTGCAGTCCTATCAAATCTACTCTTTGAACACTAACGGATCACTTGGGTTCCTGGGTAACAGATGTGCTTGACTGCTGTGTCGGCTCCTTCGGTGTCACCAGATGATCGTAGTCACCAATCAGAGCTTACTTTATGCAGAAAATTCTAATTAAAGGAGATTCATTCAAGATGATCCAACTGGAATGACACCCATGGCAAAATGCATTTTTTTTTACGTTTTAAACAAGCATAGCAGTACCTCAAAGCTGCACAAACAATGATACTGTGAGGACTTTAAACACTTAAGTGATATGTTTCCAGCATCTCGTTATGCAAAAGTGTGCTAAAAATATTAAAGTGCATAATATCATGCCGTATTATACATGGCTGACGAGATACATTACATCTGGAGCAAAAATATAATGGCGCATGGATTTAACCCTTTCTCGACCAGGCATTTCAGAAATTTCCATTATTTTTCGTGGGACCCAGTTTCAGGATGGCTTTAATGCTTATGAGTTTACTAAATTAATTTTAACACACCATCCTGCTGTCAAAAAAAAACTCTTCTCACTCCTGTGCTATGAATTTTGACAAAATGATTTATCTCTCAGTACTCCAGTAATGAATTAGTTTCTTCAGGTTCTGTGCCTCTGTGCTCTGGTGATATTTTCTGATGAATCAAAGATACTATTTACGTTCAGCATGGAATCACTGGCCAAACTACTGTACAAACATTGCCTTTTCTAATGCATCCAAGACCAGTGTTTACATTGAATGACTGTGAAAATGCCAATGCTTTTCACAAGAATTCGATAGAGTACTTGTAACATCCGGATGTTCCACCTGTGCTAAAACTAATTTGGTTTATGATATTTTTTGCCTAATGTTTATACTGTTTCTCATTGAATCAAATTCTGTGCTCTAGAACATAAAGTTTTGTCACAAGGAATGAAATGCACTGAAACAAAATATGCAATTTTGATCCCAGCCGTTGAACTGAAACTGCTCTGCCTAAAAACAAGTCCCTTTTGTTGTGGGTAAGGTGTGATTGTTGTGGAAGGAGAGGGGTGACAAACTTTTTTTAACGCCTGTGCTTGAATTGGTCTGGAAGATTGGCCTGTGTTTCTTGGAGAGCTGCCAACTTTTTGACAGGGCTTCCCTGACAGCAGTTTCAGATTCATGTCCAGGACTTAAGCTTTCAGTTGGCTCAAGGTAACGCAGAGATCCCTTGGAGGGGCATCTTGTCAGCGAGCTCAGATTCCTGCACCCTAAGCAGCATCTCTCAGTCACACACAAAAAGAACCTCTTTGCTCCTTGCCCTCCTTGTGATTGACAGCCTTGAGATGCAGGTCTCTGTTGGTTGGACTTGTTTGTACCCAAACGACAAGTTCATTATATGCTAGTATCTGGCTGTGTAGTACGGCAGGCCTGTCAGTTGTACTTACAGTGCTTTAGACAGTGAGGAGGAAAACAGGACAGAAGGCTATAATATTAGCCAACAAATTGGCTGTCATCCATTTGCAGGTGGGGGAGTTCTCCAGTGTCTGTCTAAAATGTTTCCCACAGGCTTTTTAGATGCCATTCAGTTGCATTGGCATCATTAAAATCATTATCGATGTATTTCCATAAATAATGTGCTGACAAATCTGTGCTAAATAAAGTTAAGTGCAAATTATATTTGAAAGCGACATTCTTTTTGTGATTATAAGGGAAGGAAGGAAAAAGGCATGATCACAATATGCCAATTGTTACAACAGATTATTAGATTCCACTCACTAATTTATTAGAATGGCCCTCAGAAAAACAGCAAATGAGATTTTGATTTAGCTCATTCATATATTTATTCTGATTTTCTTCATTATCGTTTTATTTACAAATCTTCAGCTAAGGTTCAGCCAACTCTTTGTGTTAACATTATAAAACTTTGATACACTGTTCCAATCTGTATGTCAGGGTTAGTAAAACATACACTGACTTTTAATTAAATGTTGTTGCCGTTTCTTTCTCATTTATGTTCAATAATCGTGCATCAGGAGTATAAATATTAGTTCTAACATGGCTCTTGCCATGTATTAGCCCAGTTTTTTGGAAAGGTGTATTACTATGCCTTGGGGGTGTAAAAATAAATCAAGCAAAAGCCTAATTTTACATCAGGATGCAATAAAGTTATTGATTAAGATACTTTGTTTTGAATGTATGTCTAGTTGTGTGAAATGTTGTGGAGATGTTACTCCAGAATTATGGTTTTAGAAAAAGATTTACAATAATGGTCTTGGTTGGATTGTTCTTCAGTTATTCAAGCAATTGAAATGACTTTCTTCTCTATCAGAAGTCTTTTCAGGAAACTAAAATTATTTTACATGGGAGCACAATTGGACGTCTTTCAAGTTAAGATTCAGGAAAGCTTAGATATTGGTGTTCATAAAATGCTGAAGCTGCTGTTCGTGGTGCTCAAGAATTGATATTTCTCGATAATGACTGTATTACATTGCTGACATTTCAATGTAAGAAGCATTGCTAAAACACCCGCAGTGAAGACCTGCCGAGGCTGCTGAACCTACTGGCTAAATTTTAAACAGTCAATATATTTTCTCAAATGTAGCTTATTCTACAGAGACTGCTCCTGATCATTCAATCACTGTGCACAAGTGGTTATCTCATCGAGTACACTGAAAGAAAATATTGAAGATAACTAGAATATCGTTGTAAAGGTTGTTATGCCAGTGATGTATTTGATTCACTAGAGGCTTCACTTCTGTTTTTTTTTGTGAAGGAAAAAGGAACAGACAGTGCATTAAAGGATAGGGGATATGGGATGGGAAATATAACAATGAAGGTATATAAATGGAAGCCTGAAACCTGCCAGCAAATACTGACACTTCCGGCCCAATTTTACCATCAATTTGTGCCCATTTTCAGGTGCGCAAACTTGGTAAAGTCAGGCATGAGGCGAATAGTACAATCTGTGACATCTCCGCAGCCATTCCCCCTTTACCAATGGCTGAGAATGGCAGCGATCGGGACCACACCCAAAACGGGTGCAAAAGCAATTTAAATACTGCCACTCTGTGTGCAATTGATGGGGGGGGGGGGTGGGCGTTGGAGGTGGTAAGGGGGACAGGGGGCTGGGATTGGTCTGGGTAGCAGGGGTTGGGAGGGAGGTGAGGGGATTGTTGTGGGGGTGGGCAATGCTTGTGGGGGCTGGGGAGGCATTATCTGATCTTGGAGTAGGGGAACGTTTTTCTATTTGTTTTATTGCACATGTGTGGTTGGAGGCGCCGATCAGAGCTGCAGGATTTCAGGCATGATAAACCCTGCCCACAGGCACCTGCAGCACGATTCGGAATCACTGTTTTTTTTTAGGGAGAGTGCGCATGGAGGCATCGGAAAATGGGTCTAAAAGTCGGATCTGAAACACTCCCAGATTCAAGTCCACCCAGCACTTAGAATTAAAGTGGTAAAATCGGGCCCTTCACTGAACCTATCAAAGCAAACTTGCTAACAAAGACAAAATCAAAATATCATGGATGGTGCAAATCTGAAATGAAAACAGTAAGTGCTGGGGAAACTCAGCAGGTCTGGCAGCATCTGTGGAGAGAAAAACAGAATGAATCTTCGAAAATCTCCATTCTCTTTCGTGGCTGGGGTTCTCCAGTGCCAGTGAAAGTGAATGGAGTTTTGGCTGAAATATCAAATTCTCACTTGCAACAGGAATGAGATTGGAGAATCTCACTTAATGTTTTGAGTCCAATATGACTCCTTCAGAACGCTGTTGTTAGCAAAGACATTACTTCAATAATCTTACTACCTTTGAGTTTCCAATAAAATAATTTAAGAATAAACATTTTTAAAATTGAAAATAAAGTATGGTAAATGTTGATTTTTACTTCTTGACTGTTCAATACTTCCTGGACAAACTGTAGAGTGGAAAATGCAGAGGGTGGTGTACACTCTTGAAAGGGAGCTTGTCTAATTTTCCTTCCATCACTTTAGGGGTTTGTAGAATCCTTTTAGTGAGGAAGAGGCCTTTTGGCCCATCAATTCTGTGACTCTCCGACAGAGCATTTTACCCAGGTCCACACTTTGCTCTATTCCTGTAACACTGCACGTTTACCACAGCTAATCCATCTAACCTACACGTCTTGGGGCACTGAGGGACAATTTAGCGTGGCGAATCCACCTAACCTTAGGCGAATCCACCTAAGTCCATCTTTGGACTGTAGAAGAAGACTGGAGCATCCTGAGAAAACCCAAGCATACATGGGAAGAATGTACAAATTCCACACTGCTATCCGAGGCTGGAATTGAACCTGGGTCCCTGGTGCTGTGAGGTGGCAGTGCTAACCACTGTGTTGTCGTGTTACCCCTTGGGAGGAGCAAATGTGAGGAAAAGCAGGGAACTTCTATTCTTGCATCCGATCCTCTCCACATTATTTACCTCTTTGTGCTCCACTTTTAATGAAAGTGAAAATCTGCCTCACTAATTCTTTTCAGGGGATTGGATGGAACTGTTGTCAAATTGTTGTGGAAAGATTGTCCTTCATGAATCTGTCGGAAGGAACACACTTTCATTTTGTTACAACAGGAAGCCTAGAGAAGAAACGAAACTCGGGTATGGAGATGGCTGAGATCCACTGGGGTGATTAAGAGAGATTAATTCTCTGAAAAGATGCAAGGAAACAAAAGCAGTGTGTCATACCAATCATGATGGGTTACTGAAGAACCTTCTCCCTCTGATAAGTAATGGGTGAAGTTCCTTTCTTAGCAATGAAGTGCCATCGGTAAAGTAGTCAACATATCTATAAAATAAAACCATAACATTCCTGACACTGCACAAACTTCAATCCAAAGTGAATAAATGTTTGGCAGGGAGAAGCACAATAGGGCGACACGGTGGCATAGTGGTTAGCACTGCTGCCTCACCGTGCCAGTAACCCAGGTTCAATTCCGGCCTTGGGGGCATGGTAGCACAGTGGTTAGCACTGCTGCTTCACAGCTCCAGGGACCTCAGTTTGATTCCCGGCTCAGGTCACTGTCTGTGTGGAGTTTGCACATTCTCCTCGTGTCTGCGTGGGTTTCCTCTGGGTGCTCCGGTTTCCTCCCACAGTCCAAAGACGTGCAGGTTAGGTTGATTGGCCATGCTAAGAAATTGCCCCTTATTGTGTAGGGATGTGTAGGTTAGAGGGATTAAAGGGTAAATGTGCAGGGATTTGGGGATAGGGCCTGGGTGGGATTGTGGTCGGTGCAGACTCGATGGGCTGAAGGGCCTCTTTCTGCACTGTAGGGTTCTATGTTCTATGTTCTTGGGTCACTGTCTGTGTGGAGCTTGCACATTCTCCTCGCATCTGCGTGGGTCACCTTTGCGTGCTCCAGCTTCCTCCCACAGGCCAAAGAAGTATGAGTTAGGGTGATTGTCCATACTAAATTTACCTTAGTGTCAGTGGATTAGCAAGGTAAATATGTGAGGTTACAGAAATAGGGCCTGAGTGGGCTTGTGGTTGGTATAGACTCGATGGGCCAAATGGCCTCCTTCTGCACTGCAGGAATCCTATGATACATCCGTGTTTTTTTACACTTTTTGTTGGTTATGTTATAGTGGTTATTACAAGTTTGGAGACTCATTCCTTCAGGTTTTCATGTTATTCTAAATTTTAAAAACATATAATGTAAAGAAAATAACTTATTATTTCGGTCTTGTGTTTCACTTTTTCTCTCTTGATCCAATCTTGTTTTCCCTCTCTAGATTTCTCTTTCTGTACCTGATTTGAGTTGAAGGCACCCATTCTAATTTAGACTCCCCTCTCAGCCCTTGTGTTGTTAATTTCACAATTCTTTTCTTGGATTGGTTAAGCCAATACCCTGTGGCTTACCCTGTTCACTCAGGTTCTAGATGCACCATTATCACCTCACACTTTCAGCAATTTGTCTTGCAAAAATATTGTTAAAACTTAAAAATGCGAGAGAAGATTTAACTAATGGCAGATAAGGTTAGATTTATTCCCACAGGAAATGAAGGTTCTTTATATAATGTACTTAATACAAGGAAAACCATTGGACCCATAAACCCTTGCCCCAGTTTTTAATGCACTCACCTCTGTGTGTCTTCTATTCTTTCTTTGCACCCATCTTCTAGGAGAAATGACGAACACAGACCAGCAAGCAACGAAGTCAACTTCTGTCGGAAGTGCCTCACTAACTCCTCAAAGATAATCAGGCAAAATTCAAAAGGCTCAATATCAAAAATCATATTTCCCTTCTGCAATGATCACACAGTTTTACAAAACCGTGTCTAATACCTTCTTGAAGGACTGGATCATAAAAAGCAGGAGTGGGAGTAGGCCATTTGACCACTTGAACTTACTTCCCCATTCAATATGATTGTGGCTTTGGCACTAACTTTACTTTCTTGAATTCCCCATAACCCTAGACTTCTTTGTTGATCAAAAGTCTGTCTAACTTGGCCTTAAATATATTCAATAAACCATGCTCTTCTGCTCTCTGGGGATGAGAATTCTAAAGACTAGTGACCCTTTGAAGAAGAACTTTCTCCTAATTCTACTGTTAAATGGGAGACCCTTTATTTTCAAACTGTGCCCTCCTAGTTCTAGATTCCTCCATGAGGGGAAACAGTATAGGCTGTAGAGTGCTGTACATTGTTCAGCAGGTCTGAATGAAGTATTTGTAATGTTAAGTAGGTTAACTTATGTATTTATTACTTAAAAGAACAAACATATACAAAAAGAGTTCAAGTTAGGAGTTATATCCATGCTTGCTTGTACACAAAGCCCTATCCAACACGAGGCTTATCCCTAGTGCGGGTCATATGTTCTCTTACATGATTGTATGGGCAGTACTGTACTTAGTCCCATGTTAACCCTACATATGATGTGGAGATGTCGGCATTGGATCAACCCTACATGTGCCAGACCCTTATACTATACCTCACCCTCCATTCTTTGTCCAATGTATTTCAAGTTATTTGAATGTACTGCATTTATTTCCATTGTTATTACTACTTTATTTTCCTCCTTCAAGTCTCCACATTCATGGGTTTAGCCAGCCAGGAGGCTTTATATTTCGTCCATATCTCATTCACATACTGTGTAGGTGTGGTAGGCCCTGTTGTTGGAGGTAAACTGTTGATTTGAAGGTTGCTCTAGGATCTGGGTATCCTTTCATCTTTTTCCATTTCTTGGTATTGAACTGCTTTTTGTCAATTTGTATTGGTAAAAGGGTACTGATTTATTCCATATTTTTCCCAGGTGGACAAATGCTGTGCTTGGCACCATGACTTTTTTTTCCTCATCTTTCATTGTGCGGTTTGTCATAACACATGTAGAATTTCACCTTTTAACAATGGAACAGTCATTCTCACTTGTCTCTCACCTTTAGCCAAACATTTGATTACTTTATCCTTTTCAAGAGTTCCTTGAGCTTATGAATCTTTTTGTTCAGCTCCACAACCACTCTGGTAAATTGGGTTATTTCAGAGTTATCTGTGGAACTTGTATACAAGTTTAACAACTGCACCTGGACATTCACAAATTTTTGGAATCTTTTCTGCATGGTCACTGATTGAAGGAATTTGAGAAGCAATCTATTTGTCAATCGGTTTTGTATAATTCCTCTTTCCTGCTTCTAAAATATGAATTTGCTTTTCAGTACTACATCCATCATGTTGCTCAGATTTGACCGATGTTCAAGAATTTCATCAGTTCAGGTTATTAATTCTGCTTTCAAGCAACTGTTATCATAGCATCCCGACAGTATGGAAGTAGACCATTTGGCCCATTGAGTCTGTACCAACCACAATCCCACCCAGATTCCATTCCCGCAATCCCATGCATTTGCCTTGCTAATCTGCCTGACACTAGGGGCAATTTAGAATGGCCCAAGCAAGCTAACCTGCATATCTTTGGATGGTGGGAGGAAACCAGAGCACCCGTAGGAAGCTCACGCGGACACAGGGAGAATGTGCAAACTCTGCACAGACAATGACCCGAGGCCAGAATTGAACCTGGGACCCTGGAGCTGTGAGGCAGTAGTGCCAACCTCTGTGCCACCATGCAACCGTGTTCTTTCTCCTCAGCAACTCTGTTTCTTTTCCCAGCATTTTATATGACGCTTCTGCTGCATGAAGTCTATCAAGCTTTGATTGAAGATCCATTTTGGTGAAGTTGTTTCTACATGTTCATCAGTTAAGCATTTCAAATCCCCTTTCAAGTGTTATATTGCGGTGAACGACATTCCACTGTTTTCACTGGTTCATCAGTGCGCTGCATTAGGATTACTTCATTTGAAAATTCACTAAACTAGTATTAAAAATGTATTAATATGGGTTTTTTCTGACTTTCTGCTTAGACCAGTACTTTAAAAATTCCCTTCTCCAGTACATCAAGTTTACCACTAGGCTTGACCCTTGGATGAGTCTGAGCTGATTGGATAAATTAGATCTACGGTTAAAAATGTTTAAAAAGTAGTGTCAGCTTTAAGAAGTTGCTGACATTCAAGGTGGTGTTCTGTTTGTGTGAAAACAAAGGTTTTTCTCACACCTGCCAGTTCTGGTGGACTCCCATTGTAATATGATTTGTGCACAGCCTTGGAAAAATAGATATAAAAATGTTGCTTGGATTGACTATCGGCAGACCTCTCCATTTCAGTGCTGTGCTTTACGGTCACAGAAGCATCGAATCCTGGTCTTTAAATCTAATGCTTTAGTCGTGAGTGTTCTGCATTCATTTTTTTTCTTTTTGGAGTTACATGTTCAGGCATTTTCTGACAGAGTTTTTAAATGAACTGTCTAACTGCTGAACTTTTGCAAAGTTTCTCAGGACTGGCTGTATCCTGGAATGTAAAAGTTATAGCTCACCCTTCTATGTCTGCTGACTGTTTAGTCTGAGAATTGAAGCTACTCTTCTGAGTGGTACTTTGGGATTTTCTGCTGCAATGAGGAATTTCATATTTCTACCTTCAGCTTCCAAGCCTGTCTTTGGAACTTTCCCCCGAGGATTTTCCTCTGCATGAGTACTTCTTGAGCTTTTCTTCAGGTGAGAATAGTTCTTTGAATTTTTCTTTAGTCTTGCACGATTTTAGGTATATGCTGTGAGATTTTGTTTTTTTCATTTGCTGTCACCATGTTGTAGATTGCTGGGTATCATTTGGTAGGTCTTAATGAAGTCTTCATAATCTTAAGTTGAGTATCTATATGTACTAATAAACTACAAAAATTCTGTATATATATATATATATAATAGATTGAACCCATAAGAGCTATATCAATGCTTGCTCATGCACATATCTCTCTCCAACATTAGACTGACTCCTAGATCTGGGTTATATGTCCTCTTATATCACTGTGTGTGTGGTACTGTACTCAGTCCCGCATTAACCCTTTCTCTGCCAGCCCCATATACTACAAGCATTTAGCCTCAGGCCCCCAGACAGGCCTACAGCCCATTAACTGCCAGCAGTCAATCCTCAGTACCAATTCTGGAATAGTGTTCAACACATTGATTACCATCTAAGGAAAATAAAACATTCACAATTTCACTCATGTTGTCCTGTTCTACATTCAAAGAGGTCAGGGTGAATTAGTATTGTTGAGACCCCATTAATAGGTGATTTAGTGCTGTCACTGGTCTCCACTACATGTGGAGACTATCAGCCCATTGGAGCCAGCCCCACCCTCTCTTCCCCCGAAGCAGGCTGGCTGTGAGAGGATTCATACCCTAATAAGGGGGCTTTAGGGACAAGGAGCTGGGATTGTGGCCACGTCTGATCCCACAGAGGACCTGATAGCCCTGCCAGTTTCTTTAACCATTATCTCTTCTGGAGGCGAGTGAAGGTGCCCCCTTGTTGAGGTACTCTTGTGGTTCCAACCTACCTGAGCAACACCTATCTACCCCAGTGGGGGTGTGCTGCAGTTCCAGAGCTCCCAGCCCTCTGATTGAGCGTGCAGCCCTTGGGAACTGCTGGCCACCCTGAATATCTGTCAAGTGCAGAGGTGGTCAAATAGAAGGCTACATCTCAGAAGATTGAACCGTTGGTGTTGCCACCAGCACGTATAGGCTCAGAATCCCCAGTGAGTCCCGACATCAGATTCGCGAAGCCTGCGGTAAAATTCTGTCCTTTGAATCTGCAGGCTCACTCGTCTGACACTCAAAACCTGAACGTTCCAAAGAATGTTTTTATTTGTAGCTGGCATTGTCTAATACATTGACTTGCTCTGAATACATCTGTCCCCCATCCTCCAACTCATATTCCTTTTCATTTCAAACATTCAGATGGATGGGTGGTCAAACTGATATGATAAAGACACATATTTACAGTAGAAGTTCAAACTAATTTGACATTAGTTAGTAGTTGTTGGATGTGAGCTATACCTTTGTATTCACTGTTCTTATAGAGAATAGATGGTGATGATTAAGCAAACTGCCTCATCTGAAAATAGAATCTAAAGGGAGACATTTGCACAGAATGGAGCAGACCTTTAGCTTTATTTATGGAATATATTCCAGAATTACACAATTTAATCAAACTGTTTTTCTCTGAGTCTGGACTGTTGGAAGTTTAATTTTGCAATTTGAGAAACTTAAAATGCGAGGTGAATTGAATGACGATGGCTGTAATGTGCAATAATATTTTGCATTGTAGTAAATCAATTCTGGATTCCAATTAGCTACAATTAGTATCTGACATATCAGACAATATTGAATTAGAATTGGGAAGTTACAGCCATTTGGCCCATTATGCTTGGACATAAAGTTGCCCTTTTGGACACAATCAGTGAAGCAGATGCAAAAAGTGAACAAAATTGCAGCCCCAATTACTGCAAATTTTGAAAAGTGTTTTTTTTTCTCTCTCATATTTCCAGTTAACATCACTACACTGTGACACAGTGGCTAGCACCCCTACCTCACAGCTCCAGAGACAATTCCAGTCTTGGGTGAATGCCTATGTGGAGTTTGCACATTCTCCTCATGTCAGTGTGGGTTTCCTCCCACAGTCCAAAGATGTGTAGGTTAGGTGGATTGGCCGTGTTAAATTGCCCTTAGTGTCCCAGGAAGTGTAGCTTAGCTGGATTAGCCATGGGAAATGTGTGGCGTTACAGAGATAGGGCAGGGGGAGGGCCTGTTCAGTGTCAGTGCTGGAGTTGATGGGTTGAATGGCCTCTTCTGCACTGTAAGAATTCTTTGATTTCACTGAATATTAAATCTACCATGAGCCATTGCAAACAGATATTTAAACTTCATTTTTTAAAGGAGACATTCTGCTTTTTAAAAAAATCCCTTAATATATTTAAAAGTGGTATTTTGGTTCAGTTTGTTTGATCCAGCTGTAAATGGGTTTAACACAAAAAGTAAGCATTTTTAATCAGAATGTCTCCCCTGCCTGTGAACAACCCAAATTGAAATGATAGGAAATTACTTCAAATAACTACACATTTGCTAGTTATATTGGTGCACAACCATTAGTTCCTTCATAAATTGAAAGAAAATTATACTCAAATGCTTGTAAATGAATACCTCAAGGACTTACAAATTACATCATCAGCAGAAACTCACAATGGTGTCTTGTACACCCCGGGGGGTATAGCCAGCTTTCTGGGCTGGGCCAGATTCGAGCTCAAGGTTGTTGAAATGAGTACAAAAGTTCACAGAAACATCATTCGCATGAACGTAGTGTAAGCCAGAAATTCCCTAGTCTTTTGGTAACATGGAGAGAGGAGCTTCAAACAATCATGGGGCGAGATTCTCTGGCCTCCCAGCTGCGTGTTCCCCGCTGGCAGGAAATGGCGTGTTGTTACTCATGGCTGAATTCTCTGGTCCCACCACCGTCAATGGGAATTCCCATTGATGTCACCTCACGCCGGCAGGGCTGTGCTGCCAGCGGGACCGGAAAATCCTGCCAGCTTGTCCAGCGGGAGGCTCTCAATGTACTTATGTTGGTACCTATTCCTGACACTGTCTGCATTCGTAATCAGTAATTTCCTATTAGTGATTATTTAAACCATCCATTTACAAACGCACAAACACATTTGGGTTTGTTTTGCCGGCAAATAGTTTACAATTCTCACCAGGAGTTTACGGAAAGGATTAAAGTCACCTTAAATAAATTTGCAAAAGAGGAGGCGAATGTCACAAAGATTATGCAAAGTTTTCAGGCCGGTGAAACATTTGAGCAGAAATGGCCAGTTATAAATGTCATGAAAAACATGTAGTGGGGTGGGGGGGGGTGTTGTGCAAGCAAAGGTTCAGAATGAAAGAAGAAACAGGCAGGGGAAAGCAATTTGGCCCTTCAAGCCCGATCCCACCAATCAATATTATCATAACTGATCTTATGGTTAGCACTGCTGCCTCACAGAGTCATTGTCTGTGTGGAGTTTGCACATTCTCCCCTTGTCCGTGTGGGTTTCCTCCAGGTGCTCTGGTTTCCTCCTACAGGCTGAAAAATGTGTGGATTGGCCATGCTAAATTGCCGTCTAGTGTCAGAGAGATTAACGGGGTAAATGTGTAGGGTTACGTGGATACGGCCTGGGTGGGATTGTGGTCAGCGCAGGCTCGATGAGCTGAATGTCCTTCTGCACTGTAGGGATTCTATGATTATATGATCTCCAAATTCAACTCCACCTACCTGTATTATTTCCATATCCCTAAATGACCTTTGTATCAAAAATCTATTGACTGAATTTTTCCAGCCGTTCCCACTGGCAGGTTGTCCTGATCCTATGATGGCCACCAACCCCCGCCCCCCACCCCCGCCAACTCCCGGGCCATGGGTTCTACGGTGGTGGACCAGCATATCCTACCACTGGCCAATAGCTGGCAGCTTCCACCACCTCTAAACATATTGCAGGGGTATGTGGAAAACCCCACCTTTAAACTTTTATCTTGAACATACTCAAACACTGAGATAAATCTGGCCAGAAAATGGTGGGGATGGGGAGAGGGGGAGGGAGGGGGGAAATGTGTCATGTTTCATAAAATATTCTAAGCACTGAACGAGTGTGAAAATGGGAGAGTTTCAGACTTGTTTATTTGGTGAGTTGAAAAAAGAAATCTTATGACACTCAGTCAGAAAACCCACAATCAAATCTTGCCAGCAGGGGGAGGGAGTGGAGCCTGGTCTCACTGGGATGCCAGCTGCTGAACTCTAGGGGCGCATTGCGCAGGTGCCCCAATCTCCGAGAACAGTGTGTACACAATGTTATGGGAGATTTACTGTCACTCCCTCCACCCACTCAACCTGGCTTATGCCAAGGGGAAGTGCCAGGGGCATTGCCTGCTACTGTCTGCCCATGTCCCTCACCCCCAGGGTCTTTTACCTTTTGCCCCCAGAGAGACCCTCACATCAGATTCACATCTGTATGACATCATGTCACCACAGTGTCAATATACAGTGGGGGGGGGGTCAATATCTGGTGGGATAATAACAATTAAATATATTAAAATTCATGATGTCATAGGCAATGGGGCAGGCAAGGATCTGAAATCACA
Source organism: Carcharhinus amblyrhynchos (assembly GCF_965287045.1). Classification (NCBI taxonomy): domain Eukaryota; kingdom Metazoa; phylum Chordata; class Chondrichthyes; order Carcharhiniformes; family Carcharhinidae; genus Carcharhinus; species Carcharhinus amblyrhynchos. Next base: position 40,073,590 of record NC_137337.1, on the reverse strand, counting down.
TTCTCGCCATGCTGGTATTTGCGCAGAGTGTAAAACTGGTCTCAAAATCACCCCCTGAGTATCTACAGCCCAGTATAGAAGAGAATTTCAAAGATGTACAACCATTTGAGCGAAGAGATTTCTCCTCTCCTCAATCCTAACTGATCCCTCATTCTGAGACCGAGGCCTGAATTTTGGCTCCCAAGCTGCGAACGCAGAGTAGGGAAAATTCCCAACTCCATAAATCCGACCCAGGCAAAAGTGACATCAAAGGACAAGCTTTGGTTCTGGGTGGGTGGGGTGCAGGGGGTGTGGATGTCAATGGGAGTGGGTCCCATCGATCCTGTAAACAGTGCAGAGGCAGGCACAGGGTCTGCCAGGTGCAGAGGCGGGCTGTGTGAAAGACTGATCTTTCTGCTCTGGCACTTTGTCCCAGCTGTAAAAAAAACATGAAATCAAAGAAACAGCCCTCACCTCCACATCCCCTACCCCCTGCACATTTCCCATTCCCTATCTATGCCAATTAATGGCATCTCCTACCCCTCTACCCCTTGCCATGACCCTTCATGCCCTCTATGCTAAATTATGCCCTTTTATACACCCCATTCTCATTAAAGCTCCTATGCCAACTTATTGTCAACTGATGATGCCCATGCTGCTCACCCTCCACCCTTTGCCCTTACACTCTCCATGCCAACTCACCAGTTTCCACCATGGACAGATCTCAGAACTTATGCTGAGACATGTCTATTGATGACTTCATTATTTTAAAAATACACTCTGATAGCTAAAAATCTTTTCCACTATATTTGAATCCCTTCAATTACTTAGTCCCTTGTAAAAATCAAACATTTGTATTAATTGCCTCACATCAAAGTTTTATAACCTCTTGGAACTGACAGTTAAACTGTAAACTGACAGACACCTCATTGTGATAATGATAGGATACTGAAGCAGTAATGCAGCACAAATTCCATAATTGTAGCCCTCAGGCTTATGTCAACAATTAAATAAAAGAACAAGCACAGATCTTTTTTTAAATGACAGACTTTTAAAAAAATAATTAAACATCAGGAGGTTTAAATTCCCTGACAAAGTTGCAGTTCCTGGGGGATTTAAATGCCTTGACAGTTCCAATAAGCATATCCATTTTTGTGCACATTCATGACCACTTTTAATCAGCCCACAGAGCACTTAACTTCTCCCAAAACTATCTCTGGCCCTATCCAAAAGGGCGCCTTATCTCTCCAAAGAAATTCTGGTAAATTTAGACCTCTTGCAAAAGGTAGAGTACACAAGTCGTGTTTTGGACATTCTATGAATAAAAATTTAATCTATTTGAAGGCAACTCATCTTTACGTGGAAGTGCAAACTGCAGTCTACCCCTGTTCTCCGTCTTGGAGTTCCAGATTCGGGCGAGAGCCTTCTGGAATCAGGGCTCTGGCACCATTTTTGGCTGAGGCATGAATCTTCCCTGCCATTGCAAAAATTCAGGTTTATAACTCCAGACTTCCTAGTCAGGGGAAATATACTGCCAGCATCTAGCCTATAAAATTCCTTAAGACTTTTAAAATATTTCAATGACATCATCTCTAATTGAATCCTCAAGAGATTCAAGATGGCGCTGGAGCGAGGTGACTTCTTAAAAGTTGTGCCCAGCGTACCTTCTAACTCTTTTCTCGTTCTATGCTTCTAAAACTTCACTCTAACTCTTTTAAACTCTTTCTTTCTCTACACCTAGCTACAATTGTAACACTACATTCTGCACTCTTGTTTCCTTCTCTATGTACGGTATGCTTTGTCTGTATAGCACGCAAGAAACAATACTTTTCATTGTATGCTAATACATGTGATAATAATAAATGAAATCAAAATCAAATCAAATCAAAAAAATTGTAGCTACGCTACAGTAGCTTAAAGTATGCCCTTTTATACACCCCATTACCCTATTCTAAGCTAGTATTCTAAGCTACTCAACCTCTCCTCATAGGCCAGTTTCCCTCCCTCTAGAAATTAATGTTGTTAACTTTCATTGCCCTCTTTCCATGGCATGTATATATTCCATAGATGAGGTTTGTATTTCCTTAGATTTCCTGCAGGGAAAAACCTGGGCATATAGGCTGGTGAACCTCACATCTGTAGTGAGTAAGTCTTTGGGAGGTATTTTGAGAAACAGGATCTATAGGCATTTAGAGACACAAGGACTGATTAGGGACAGTCAGCATGGCTTTGTGAGTGGAAAATCATGTCTCACAAATTTGATTGAGTTTTTTGAAGGGAGAACCAAGAATGTAGATGAGGGCTGTGCAGTTGATGTTGTCTACATGGATTTTAGCTTGGTCTTTGACAAGGTACTGCATGGTAGATTGTTGCATAAGGTTGAATCTCAAAGGATCCAGGGTGAGGCAGCTAAATGGATAGAAAATTGACTTGATGATAGAGGGTGGTTGTAAAGGTTTGTTTTTCAAACTGGAGACCTGTGATCAGCGGTGTGCTTCAGGAATTGGTGCTGAGTCCACTGTTAGTCATCATTATATTAATGATTTAGATGAGAATATAGGAGGCATGGTTAATAAGTTTGCAGATAATACCAAGATTATTAGCATAGTGGATAGTAAAGAAAATTACTTCAGATTGCAGTGGAATCTTAATCAATTGGGCCAGTGTGCTGACAAATGGTAGATGGAGTTTAATTTAGATAAATGTGAGGTGATGCATTTTGGTAGATTGAACCAGGGAAGGATTTACTCAGTTAATGGTAGGGTATTGGGGAGAGTTATAGAACAAAGAAATCTAGGGGTACAGGTTCATAGTTCCTTGAAAGTGGAGTGGTGAAGAAGGCATTCAGCATGCTTGGTTTCATTGCTCAAAGCATTGAATACAGGAGTTAGGGCATCTTGTTGAAGTTGTACAAGACATTGATAAGGCCACATTTGGAATATTGTGTACAATTCTAGTCACCCTATTATAAAGAGGATATTATTAAACTAGAAAGATTACAGAAAAGATTTACTAGGATGCTACCGGGACTTGATTGTTTGAGTTATAAGGAGAGGCTGGATAGACTGGGACTTTTTATCTGGAGCGTAGGAGGCTGAGGGGTGATCTTATAGAAGTCTACAAAATAATGAGGGGCATAGATCAGCTAGATCGTCAATATCTTTTCTCAAAAGTAGGGAAGTCTAAAACTAAGGATGTAGGTTTAAGGTGAGAGGGAAGAGATACAAAATGGTCCAGAGGAGCAATTTTTTCACACAAAAGGTGGTGAGTATCTGGAACAAACTGTCAGAGGTAGTAGTAGAGGTGGTACAATTTTGTCTTTTAAAAAGCGTTTGGACAGTTACATGGGTAAGATGGGTATACAGCAATATGTGGGCAATTGGGACTAGATTAGGAGTTTAAAAAGAAGATGGCATGGACAAGATGGGCCGAAGGGCCTGTTTCCATGCTGTAAACCTCTATGACTATGACTCTATGAGGTAACAAAAAGTGTAGCCTCATTAAGACTATACAATTGCAATGAAATGTCTTCACTCTTATCGTCCATTTCTTTTGAAATAAATCCTAAGGCCCAAGCTTAATCCTTGTGGTACACCCCCAGCTAATCTGAAAATGTTCCATTTATTCCTGTTCTATTTTCTGCTCATTTACCAATCCTCAATCCATGTTAATATATTACCCCTAATTCTATGAATCTTACTTATGGGCAATAACCTCTTGTGTGATACCTTACTAAAAGTTGCTTGAAAATTCAAATACACCGTATCCTCTAGTTTCCCCCTTATCCACCTTACTGGTTATGTTTTTACAAAGCTCGAAACAGATTTGTCAAATACGTTTCCCCCCCCATAAATAAATATTGTCTCTGCCTAATTATATTAGGATTTTCCAAGTACCCTGTGACGTGTGTCCCTAATAATAGTCTCTAACATTTTCCCAACTGTGGGGCAGCACGGTGGCACAGTGATTAGCAGCTGAAGGTGCTTGGGTTTTCTGGGCCAGTACTGGCCTGCAGGTAGGGTGGTCATGGTTAGAGGGGGCAACATTGCTGCCTCACAGTGCCAGGGACCCGGGTTTGATTCCCGGCTTGGGTTACTGTCTGTGCAGAGTCTGCACATTCTCCCCATGTCTGTGTGGGTTTCCTCTGTTGCTTCTGTTTCCTCCTACAGTCCAAAAGACGTACTGGTTAGGTGCATTGGCCATGCTAAATTTTCCCTCAGTGTACCCGAACAGGCACCAGAGTCTGCCAACTGGGGAATTTTCACAGTAACTTAATTACAGTGTTGATGTAAGCCTACTTATGACTAATAGATAAGCTTTAAAAAAAACCTCTAATTCAGGCTAGTTGATCTAGTATTCCCGGATTTCTCTCTTCCGTGTTTTTGTATAACAGGTTTATGTTTGCCATCTTCCAATCCATGGGGATGGTTCTAGAATCACCCTAATGCTTTCCCCATAGGAGAGCGCACTTAGAATTTCACCCCTACTCGTATTATGTTCCTTTTTGTTTTACTGTCAGTTTTGTCAAATATCAGGTTATGTTGACAAGATAGTGATGACATCAGGGTCAGATGGCCAAGGATCTCTAAGGGAGCAAGAGAACATTTTGAGTCCATAGCACAATGAGGGTCCTGAGTGTAAACAGTGTAAATAAATATTTTTGAGGAAACCAAATTCCAACTATCTCCGAGACTAAATGAAATTTCATTGAGCTGGAAGACAATACAGGCCAATGGCAGCAAGTCAAACTTCAATTCTTATGCATTTTCTAGTCTAATTTCTTCTTGCATTTAGTGGTGCGCTTTGATCTGTTTCCATAGCTAGTAACTCCTGGAACAGGTTGCTAGTCTGTTGCCAGGGACTTATATGGGGCATCACTCCATATCAAGCATAGCTGAGCAGGAGACTCTCCCACTCTTACCCCCAGCCATTGATGTGTTTAGGAGGATTCACAGGTTGACACACTCAACTTGTTTGACTACTTTATGAACGCATCTTCTCTGGCCATCAAGTCCTGGGTGGGACTTGAACCTGGACTTTCTGGCTCAGAGGCAGGGACACCATTGTGCAACAAGACCTTTTGTCACGCATTGCTGAATTCTAAAATCATCCCAATCTTCAAGCCCACAACTCCTTTCGGCAACATGATAAGTCTGTTCTCTCATATTACATGCTAATAGTAATCTCTCTTGATGGCCACAGTTGGACCACTTTTACTATGAACTTTTTATTCTTTAAGGGATAGTATATTTCTTGCAAATTTAGAATTAATTCTTTAAATTTTTAGCTTTGTTTATCTACCATCATGAGTTTTAATCAATTAATTTTAAAGAATGGTGACATCCCTGGTGACACGCAACAGAAAAAAAAGAGGGGTGAACCCTAAAAGGATTTTTAAAAATTCTTGGATATAGGGGATACAAGGTCAAAGTTTGTGGATGATACAAAACTTCAAAACCGTCATCATAAATCTGACTAAGAACTGCGTTAGTGCCTTTCAGACTATGGACGGAATTTTCCCATTGCTCCCACTATGGGAATTGTAATGGGCGGGACAAACCATGCAAAAGTCCGTTGACCTCGGGTGGGATTTTCCGGTCTTGAGGCAAGAGTGCCCGGAAAATCCCGCCTTATGTCTGATCCAAAGACAAAGAACTGAAGAGGACTGGTTCTTTATAACCCCCTGTTTATAAATATTCTAGATGAAGACCAATCCTGTTACACTTTCAAAGTTACATAGTGCTAAACGGTGGTGACTACACAGAAATATTGGAGTTGATTTTATGTGAGTGAGTTTGATCTAACCCTCGCAGCAGCACAGAGGTTTGGCTGCTTTAACAGACTTATTTGGATGCCACTTGCCAACATTCAGTCTCAAAGGGTCAGGAAGTCTACAGGAAGTAGTTGTCTGGTTGTTACAATCAAATGGCTCAGAGCCGACTGCGAATGGGGCAAAGGAAACTAAAGGTTTTATTGTGGGGCCCAAAGTTTGGCTTTCTAAAAGTCTCTTATGACTCCGGCTCCCTTTGCCAGCAAGTGTCGGCTGGTGAGAAGCCAACATGCACCCCCCCCACTCAGGCTTTGGACAAAAATAGCCATTGGATACCAATCATTTAATCAGAGTCCAACTGCATATTTAAGGAGAAGCCTTCTGGCTTTTGGGTGGGTGTTCTTGCTGCCCCCCAATTTAAAATTGCAATTGGTCAAACGAGGGCATGAATGGTGTAAGCATATCCCCTGCCTGGCTTACATCAGGCAAGGGAATTAAATTCCAGCAACAACACCCACCCCCAATTGATTCTAGCTTGTTTTGTTTTAATTAAGAATGTAGGAGCCACAGAATTAGTCCATAATGAAATAAATGACCTTTACTGGACGAGGGCTGTTATTATTTAGCTTTTAGCAGATAATATATTTTTCAATGTAATGTGTCGAGCTAAGTCTCCAGCACTAGCTTGAGTTTAAGGTGACATGTTCTTGCACTGTGAGAGGGAACTGATTGCATATTCAGCTGCAGATGTTCTGTGCTTGTAACAAGGAAGTGAGCTGGCTCCAATATTAAAGGAAAAAACATTTAACATAAAAGAGCTGTTGCAGTTGAAGGATTGGATAATTGGCCCCATGGCAGTTCTGTGCAGAGAAACGTTTGTTCATTTCAAAACCAATAAAGATACATTTTGGAGAAACCTTTTGGTCTGAGGCAAGATATTTGACAAATTAAAAAAAAAGATGAGGTGTGTGCTCTTTCTCATTGTTATCATCTTGTTGGTGTAGCCATTAGTGGAGTTAATATGTCTCAGACCAGCACAGAATGCTAATGCCTGATATAATGTAGTGAGCCAGCATTGCTGCAAGTGATTTATTTATAGTCTGAATTTGGTTAATTCCGTTATTTAACTGTTGTGAAACAAGGAATACTGGCAACTGAGGAAATGTACATAGGTAAAAATAATTGCTGATCCAGATTGATGACTGAAATCATGCTTTACTTTCTTTATACACAAAAAGTATTATATTTAAGAAATATTGTGTATAATAAAAACACTTGGTTGAAGGTTATTTACTGCGCTACAGGCAGAAAATCCAAGAAATACATGACAGGTCCACTGAAACGATAAACTTTTCCAATTTTGAAGGAAATGCTATGTCCATATTTTGGAACATTTATTTCCATTGGTGAAGTTCAAGTACAGATGTTTCCTTCTGTGTCATTTTTGTCAGGAGTTTTAAGCAAATGGATTAGAGCCAATTGCTGAACAATGTTTCTCGAGACAGCAACTGTATTAGCTTTGAAGGCCAAGGAAGAAATGACTGTGCTTTGTTTTGTGTGAACTTGTCATTACTGGACACATCTTTGGTGTGGATGTGACTTGTCAGTCAGTGGGTGGCACGGTAGCACAGTGGTTGGCCACCTCACAGTGCCAAGGAGCCTGGTTCAATTCCAGCCTTGGGTCACTCTCTGCATGTTGTCCCCGTGTCAGCGTGGATTTCTTCTGGGTGCTCCAGTTTCCTCACACTGTCTAAAGATGTGCAGGTGAATTAATCATGCTAAATTGCCCTTTAGTGTCCAAAGATGTTTAGGTTAGGTGGATTAGCCATGGTAAACGCACAGGGTTATGGGAATAGGGTGGACATGGGTAAGATGCTCTCTTGAAAATTTGATAGGCCGAATGGCTCCTTCTGCACTATAGGGGTTCCATTCTATGGTCAAGCCTAGATTTTATCTAGGTCTTGCTATAGGTTCACATGTGCTGTATCATTATTGGAGAGTTATGGATGGACCTGAACACTCTGGAATCATCAATGAAACAGTCCAGCTTCCTGAAAAAAAACAGAAAATGCTAAAAAAAAAACTCAGCAGGTCTGGCAGCATCTGTGGAGAGAGAAACAGAGTTAATGTTTCAAATCCTTGTAACTTTTCCTCAAAGCTGAAGAGGTGCAGAAATGTGATGGATTATATACCTTTGAAGATCAGGTGAAGCAAAATAGAAGGTCAGGGATATGTGTGAGCTCAGAAAAGTTTTGACAAAGATGCCATGGACACAAGGCAAAGGGAGTGTTAATGCTAATGTTAAAAACTATGGAAGGTGCTAATAGTGGCATAAAGAACAGATAGCAGAATGTCTGAATACAGAAGAAAGGCCAGAACTCTGTAAAAGCAAAACATAAAAACACATGGCCCTGTAGAGGAAGGGGGTTGGGGAAGAAAATTGGGAGAAAAAAAAATCAAAATGGAGGACTGAATTCAAGATCTAAAGTTGTTCAACTCAATGTTAAGTCCTGCTTCTTAACATTTGATAGAGGGAGGTAATTGATGAAGCAACTGAAGATGATTGGGCCAAGGACAATTACCTGGAGTCCTGCAGTGAAGCCTTGGGGGATGTGGTGTTTAGCCTCTGACAACCGTAGCTATCATATCACCTTATCATCAGGTATAACTCCAGCCAGAGGGCTGGCCTCCTGGAAAACCATTCCCAACAGCTACAGATTTCAACAACACTAGGGATCAGTTGAATGCTGTCTTAATGTCTTGGGCAACAATACTCATCTTTTCTCTGACATTGGGTCAATGTCTGGACCAACGTTTATGATACCAAGTTAAAGTCCAACAAGTTTATTTGGAATCACGAGCTTTCAGAGTGCTGCTCCTTCATCAGATGAATAGCGCTCCAAAAGCTCATGATTCCATATAAAATTATTGGATTTTAACCTGGTGTTGTGAGACTTCTTACTGTACCCACCCCAGTCCAACACCAGCATCTCCACCTCAAGGTTTATGATGCACGAGAAGGGTTTATTTAGAAATCTCAAATTGCAATTTACTGTAGAACGATATTTTCTGTTGGCCTCAGACAGGATCTTACGAGTTTTGGGCAGGCAAGGCAGTAAAGTTCCAGCAAATGAGTTCTATTCCTTGCTAAAACTATCAGTTGTAAAAAATTCATTCAGACCTCCTATCTTTATGGAATGAGTGACATTTTGTCTGGAAATGGTTTGCAATGACAGGATTTTATACTTTAAAAGTTATTCTTCAATTTGGCACAATACCTTTGTCAACTGAAACATAATTGAACACAAAAGTATTGGTGGCACCTATTCAAATTTTAAGATAATATATTAGAAAAAAACTGCAATACTTTGTGACTTGTGGACAGGGCATCATTGCAATTTTCATTAAATTCATAAAGTATTGCAGTTTTTTTCTAATATATTATCTTAGAATTTGGATAGGTGCCGCCAATATTTTTGTGTTCAATTATTTTCAGTTGACAAAGGTATTGAGCCAAACTGAAGAATAACTTTTAAATTAGAGTACAAAGTCCTGGCACGCATTGTCTAAAAAATTTTGGGGGGGTACTTTTCCAGTCCTGCCCATCATGGGAACTGTAGCGGGCCAGGGGAGGGTGGCAGACCATGCATAGGTTCCTCAGGTGGGATTTTCCAGTTTTGGGGCGAGTGCATGTGGAAAATCCTGCCCTTAGTCTATTTTGAAGTAATATTTCATTTTGCCAGTTAGTATTTGAAGTAGTTTAATTCAGCATATTAAAAGAACTGGTTAATTGCATTTGCTAGGATTTTATATTTTAAGTGGTTGAGAATTAGGCTTGATCTATCAAGCAGCACAGAGCAATGTGCCAATGGATACTGGCTTCTGAGAATGATCAAATTTCCCTGTATATATAAATCTAATGATCATCAAGCCTTTTGACAATAAAATGACACGAACAAAGGCGATATGCATCTCACAAATTCAATGTGCATCTAACTGCTGCAGATTGCTTTTTGTTTCACTGATTTAAAATTGTTTCAGTGGAACATTGCAAAGGTAGTAACGAAGATTATACTGAAACTCCACAGTCAATAAAACAGGGGTGGAAAAAACTTGCACAGCACAGCACTGCACAAAAGATGAAACTGAATGGGGGTGGGGATTGGAATATAAGGCGACATAAATACACCATCTACCTAATGAGAATAAGAAAGTACATGCACTTATAGACATAACTGGAATAAATCCAACTAATCAATTCTGGTCTGTAGGATGATGAGGTTCTCACAGTGTGCAGTCGCCATAAAACAAATAAAGGGAAAAATGAAAGCCCAATGGGGATCCGGAGATGAAAGAGAAATATTCACTTCACCGTTTTTTTTTATCCTGGAGAATGGACTTTGCTTTTAGACATCTTTCAATTAGAACTATCCTACATTAGCACAAAAGTTCCTCACAGGCCTCTGTTAATTGTGAATGCTAGACTTACATGTTGCCTGGCTGGTCTCATGGTAGTAAAATGAATCTCTCTAAAACCATGTCCTCAGTTCTTTCATTATTTTAAACCTCAATGCTATCTAACAAGCTACAGCCATATATTAAATTAAAAAAACAAACTTACCAAATCATATATTTAACCACTTGCAAATAATCTGGAACTTCTCAACAAATAATATAAATAAACTGACTTTCTACAGTTTGCCTTTAATTTTTTAAGATTATTTTTAGTCTCACTAATAAAATTTACTTACCACTGTAATCTAAAATTTAACAGTTGAAAGTGAAAACTCATTAAGTTACTCATTTTGGTAATAAGACAAGCTGTAGTTAATGGTTCTCAGAATATTTATTCCTGATCCAGTGGTGAAATTGCACCTTAGGTAAACACCACAATTTCAATAGGACATGATGGCATGATGGTGCCGTGGTTAGCACTGCTGCCTCACAGTGCTAGGGACCTAGGTTTGATTCCTGGCTTGGGTCACTGTCTGTGTGGATGCTGTGTCTGTGTGAGTTTTCTCCAGGTGCTCTGGTTTCCTCCCACAGTCTGAAGGACATGCTGGTTAGGTGCATTGCCCATGCTAAATTCTTCCTCAATGTACACAAACAGGTGTTGGAGTGGGATGACTAGGGGTTTTTCACAATAACTTCATTGCAGTGTTAATGTAAGCCTACTTGTGACATTAATATTTAAAATTTGTGTTGATTTTGCTTATCTGATTAGAAGATCATCCTTAGAAAGAACAAATGCTTCTTGATCGAATTACTTGTCTCCCTTTACAATGGCAATGTCACCATGTTTACACTGTTAAATTATGATTCTATAGCTTCATTAAATATTTTGATTTCCAAACCTAGGCCAGTGTTTATCTTGGGTATCTCTTTCCATACCAAAAGGCTTCATCTAGAACTTTTCTACTCGACCTTATTTTGGTTTTTAAAATTATTAAAAATCTTATTTTCAATCCCGTTTGGTAAAATGCAGTGGTACATAAATGGCTGGTAGAACGAGGAAGGATCAGTATAGGTCTGAAGGGAATCACTGGTGAGATCCATGTGGGTATCTCCAGCCTGCTTTCAGATCCATAGTAACCTTTATTCCTCACCTGTTTGCAGCCTCTCCACGATGTAACTTGTAAATAGGGGATTAAAGGGACAGTAGCATACTGGTAATATCACTGGGTTAGTAATCCAGAGGCTCAAATTAATGCTCTGGGGACATGGGTTCAAATCCAACTGCAGCAGGTGGTGAAAATTAAAATTCAATTAATAAATCTGGGATTAAAAGACAGCAGTCTTAGTAACCACAAAACTATTGAATTGCTGTTTAAACCACATCTGTTTTACTAATGTCCTTCAGGGAAGGAAATCTGCCATCCTTACCCAGTCTGGCCGACATGTGACTCCAGAACTACAGCAATGTGGTTGACTGTTAACTGCCCTCAGAAATGATCCAGCAGTTGTACCAAACAACTCCAGGCTATGTGGATTGGCCATGCTAAATTGCCCCTTAGTGTCCCATGATGTGCAGGTTAGGTAGATTGGCCATGCTAAATTGCCCCTTAGTGTCCCATGATGTGCAGGTTAGGTAGATTGGCCATGCTAAATTGCCCCTTGGTATCCCAAGATGTGTAGGTTAGGGGGATTATCAGGGTAAATACTTGGGGTTATGGGGAACAGGTCTGGGTGGGATTTCCCTTTAGCGTCAGGGGAATTTCATGGGGTTACAAGGATAGGGCCTGGGTGGGATTGTTGTCAGTGGAGACTTAATGGGCCAAATGGCCTCCTTCTGCATTGTAGAGATTCTATGATTGTATTGAAAGGGAATCAACTCAATGGAATGACATTGGCGCATGACACCCAGTTGCCCTTGCAAAGTCCTCCTTACATCTGAGGGTTTGTGTTAAAATTGGGACAGCCACAATTCAGCATCGCCTTACTCGTCGAATCATACTGACAATATCCAAGCATCTCCAACACCATTTCTATAAGCCTCCTGCCCAACTGGTAAGACAGAAATGGCAAAGATATACAATCGGGAGGGAGTGGCAATTGGAGTCCTCAACAACAACGCCTGATTCCATGAAATCTCATGGCATCATGTCAAAAACATGGGCAAGAAAACTCCCGCCAACTTCAGTGAATGAATCAGTACTCTTCCGTATTGAGCACCACTTAGAAAATGCACTGAGAATGTAAGGACACAATAGGAGCTTGGTAGCACTACTAGTGATGAGCTGGCGAAGTCCTGAAGGACATGTGGTGAGGGAAAAACCAACATGACCTTGCCCTCACCAATTTATCTGTCCCTGGTGCATCTTTCAAGGAGTGAATTGGCAGGAATGAGGATACTGTCCATTGTGTTGTGTGACAACGCCACAGTGTTAAATTGAAACATTTCAGAACAACTCCAAACTGGGTACCTATGAGAGCCATGAGAGTAATGTGAGCCATCAGCAACAGCTGAATTGTATTCAGCCACAACCTGTAACCTGATGGCCTGGTATTTCCCCCATTCTGCTCTTACCAAGAAGTCACGGGATTAGCCCTAGTTGAAGTAGGAATGCTGGTGAGCATGTCAGGCAGGCTAAAAATGAAGTGCTAACCTGGTGAAGATACAAACAGCATGCCAAATAGCAGAAGCTGCTTGCAATAGGCAGAACGAAGTGGTCCCAGAACCAACAGGTCACATTCAAGCTCTGTAGTGCTGCCATATCCAGTCATGATAAGTGGTGGACAATTAAATTAGTAACCAGAGGAGGAAGCTGCATACATCTCCGTCCATGGGGAAGCCCAGTAAAGGACAAGGCTGCAGTATTTGAAACCACTTTCAGCCAGGTGTATTGAACGGATGATCCATCTTGGCATCATCCTAAGGATCCCAACATCACAAATAGCTATCTTCTGCCAATTCTGTTAATTCCACCTGATATCACACAATGGCTGAAGGTGTTGGATACAACAAAGGTTATGGACTCTGACGATGCAGCACATTAGTACTGTAGTATTGGAGACTTATGCTCAAAAGCTATCTGCCCCCCTAGTCAAGCTGTTCCAGTACAGCTACAAAAATGTGGAAAGATGTCCTGCCCAGAAAAAGCAGGGCAAATCCAATCCAGGCAATTAATGTCCCATTGGCTGCCTCTTGATCATCAGCAAAGTGTTGGAAGGTTGAAGGTTGAAACAGCTTCTACAAAACAATAACCTGCTTCCCAATGCTCAGTCTGCATTCTGCCACAGCCACTCAAGTCTCGACCTCATCACAGCTTTAGTCCAAACATGGACAACAGAGCTAAACACAAGAGGTGAGTTGAGGGTGATTGCCCTTCACATCAGGGCTGCAGTTGATCGAGTTTGGCATCAAAGAGCCTTAACAAAACAAAAAAAAGGTGGAACTTAAACCACTTAACTTTGTGCAAAGAAACATTGTGAAATTGACAGCTGAGATCAGAGAGCCTGAGCTATAATTAAGACAGTGTTTTGGGGCAGAGCCTGTTGGGAAGACTATCCATCACATTTTCACTCACTCCCTCTTACAATATTTATTTAGTTTATTTATTTATTTGTCACAAGTAAGCTTACATTAACACTGAAATGAAGTCACTGTGAAAATCCCCTTGTCACCACACTCAGCACCTGTTAGGGTACACAGAGAGAATTTAGCATGGCCAATACACCTAATCAGCACATATTTTGGACTGTGGAAGGAAACTAGAGCACCCAGAGGAAACTCATGCAGACACGGAGAGAATGTGCAGACTCTGCACAGACGGTGACCCCAGCCAGGAATTGAACCTGGGTCCCTGGTGCTGTGAGACAGCAATGCTAACCACTGTGCCACCACTTTATCAAGCTTAATGGATGTCTGGGAGCCCAGTCCAGCTCAATGGCAGCACAATGGCACATTGGTTAGAGCTGCTGCCTCACAGCACCAAGGACCCAGATTTGGTTCCTGGCTTTGGTCACTGTCTGTGCAGAGTCTGCACATTCTCCCCGTGTCTGTGTGTGGGTTTCCTCCACGTTCTTCGGTTTCTTCACACAGTCTGAAAGGCATGCTAGTTATGGTGTTGGCCGTGCTAAATTCTCCCTCATGAATCCGAATGGTCACTAGAATGTGGCGACGAGGGCATTTTCACAGTAACTTCTTGCAATGTTAATGTAAGCCTGCTTATGACACTAATAAATAAACTTAGAATGCTAAAATATCCCAGAGAAAACATTGGGAGAATTTCACATTTACCTGCAGGTTTGTAAGCGGGAGTGAGTGAAAATATGATGGATGGCCTTCCCAACAGGCCCTGTCCAACTTCTCTGCAATTTTATACTGGGATGGGCATGGCCCCTTGCCCCAGTGGAGGTCTTTAAGTGGTCAATTATTAACCAGTCGGGGGCTGTTTTCCATCCAATCTCATTTTCAGGCTGGTGGGTAAAGATGGAGGCTGAAAATTAACCCTCGGGCAAGCCTCAATCAGCAGTCTCTATGTAACGGTGGGCACCCCCTCATCAAAAGATCTGACTCTTGTGAGGGCTCCTTCCTTCGCCCCCCCCCCCCAACGACTCTGGACTCTCGACCAACACCCAAAGCCACCTCTGTACCAACTAATGAAACATCTCCGTAGTTTTCTTTTGCTTCCAATTGCATCATTGAATTCCTTTCTGAGGAGTTCTCTTCAGTTTTATTTTAACAGATCCAGTAAGTGTGCAGTTATGACAGAAATGCCTTCTGAGGATTATACCGTCATTTGATCACTTAATCTATTCAGGAAAAGTAATAGCTTTTAGCTATGAAAATAGACAGCAGCTGAAAAGAGCATTAATAAGCCAGGGGGACGTTGTGATAGCACTTTAATATATCATTCATAAAACTGATTTATCACTCAGTTTTGCCATCAGGAAACCAAATATAGGAAAGTGTTTGCTATGTAAAATACTTTAAACCTGTCATTGCTTATTTTATTAACTCAATTGCTCCATATTTTATTATTTTCTCTTCATTTTTTTCTGATATATTTCTCAGTGTTTTATTCTGAATATAGTGTTAGTTGTTTCAATATTTTAAAATTTTCTTAACCAAAAGGAGTACTTTTCTCTTGTGTGATTTTGGTAGGAAGTGCTAATAGAATCATTGAATCCCTACAGTGCAGAGCGAGACCATTCAGCCCATCGAGTCTGCACTGTCCTCTCTGTCAGAGTGTCTTACCCAAGCCCTCTGCCCCAAACAATCACCATAATCCCCTAATTCAATTAACCTGCATATCTTTGGACTGTGGGAGGAAACCAGAGCATCCAGAAGAAACCCATACAGACACGGGGAGAATGTGCAGACTCCATATAGACAGTCACCTGAGGTTGGAATTGAACCCGAGTTCCTGGCATAGTGGGGCAGCAGTGCTAACCACTGTGCCACCTGAATAAACTCTAGTTTCATGCTGCTCTGAGGATGTGTAACTTCCAAATACATACTAGTGAGAGCAAAATAGTAGTGGGAGAAAATAATTTTTTTTAAGGTTTTTTCTTGGTCATTTTTAATAAAGCACATAGCATTCCACATTAGTATGAAGTATTTTTCCTCAACCCAATACTGCCATTTGCTAAACCACGGGGAACTACCTTTACATCAATGAGAAATGCACAGAAGATGTCTTAGTAAGAATTTTGGTGCAATGATTATGAGCAGATATATAATAAAAGAGGAGGGCTGCTAAGTGTAGAGTGCACTTGACTCAAGCTGATGTTACCAGAGTTAACAGGTTCACTGTGGCAGAGACGTATCTCTGAGAAAATTCAGGCTTATCTGGGAAACTGTGACTGAAATGTCCCATTGGCTTCAGATGTGATGGCAGATACATTTGATAATACAAATTGTTCAATAATTGACCAAGGTGTAGATGACCATTACTACTTTTACATATTTGGATGCAAGCAATGCCACAATGAAGTCCTGGATGAGAAGAAAGGCCCAGTAACATACCTGTTTCTTTGTAATGTAGGAGGCAGTGTGCTGCACCTTCTCCATGTCATAGTTCCCCAACATTTACCCTCAAAGACATTGGCCCCAATTTATGAAGATCAACATCCATCATCATTGCCCCACTGAATTAGATTACAAATTCAGGATTTAACGCAAGTAATGGTAATGTCATAAAAATACAATCTGTTATTTACTGCTCCACCACAAGCTACACTGACCCTGTGAGGTTCATGGGACAGAAACAGCTAGAAACACCCAGAATGTATAACTGCGCAAGAGAATAGTGGCTTCCTTTTTTTATTCCAGACTTCTTTTGCTAGTAAAAGTGTTTATGGTGACTTCAGATGAATAGCAAGCACAAGCACATTGCAATTTTCAATTCACTACATCTCTCATTCATTTGTAAAAGAAACACATAGCAGCTTTCAATTATTGCACTGTATGGTAGAACAGCCTCAAAAGGCTGAATAGCCTGCCCTTGCTCCGAATCTGTATGTTGGTATGATTTGTCTCCAAAATGTGATCCAAAATCTTAAGCATTCCCTGATCATTTAACTCATTACATATTCTAATTTCTGTACCAATTCAACAATGCACTCGGTCACATGCAATGAAATGAAAGATTTGTTCACCAACTGAAAATAGTTCATTTCATAACAGAATCACATATGGATGCTGGCCCTTTTCTCTCATGAGGAGGAGATTATCTAATATTAATTGTGGCCTCATTTAACTCATGTTCTTCTATGTTAGTTAGCAGGACAGCTGCTTTGTGATACACAGCTATTCCAACAGTGCAGGATCAAATCCCGTGTCAGTTGATGTTATTCATGAAGGCTACACCTTCTTACCCTTCACCTGAGGTGTGGTGAGCCTCAGGTTAAATCATCACCAGTCAGCCCTTCCCCTCCAAGGGGAGTGTATGGTCGTCTAGGACTATGGCTACTTTACCTTTAGATGAGAATGTCATTACTGGTGTTCAGTGTACCTTCAAATTCTTGAAGTGCGGACTGAATCATGGCGCTAAGATGCTGAATTGACTCGAGTTCAGTCTCTTGTATCAAAAAAGTCCAATGCGAGTGAAGAATAGCACAGGATATCTTGATTCTTCTGCAAGCTTGATTTGATGGTAGCCTGTATTGTGGTCAAGTTTAGCAAAAAGCTTTATGTTCACTGTGGCACGAGGCTGAGGAAGTATGATAGGTGGGCTAGCATTCTCTCAGTTCAATAGCTCACAAGTTGTTCAAATACAAAAAAAAAATTTAAAGGTCTTCATACGCTCAGCAAAAACAGCCTAACATATCCCTGGACGGTTAAACCATTTTCCAGGAAAACTCAACACAGTGACTCCTTCGGGATGGCACGGTCAAAACATGGGTGAAGAAGGTCAGATTACTACATTAGTGTTTTCATACAGTCTGGGATCAGCAACAACTACACAGCACATTCTTTACTCTCCAAGGCATCTTCCTCACATTCACCAAGTTGGCCTTATCCTTTAACAGGACTCAGTGTTCTGCTTATATAGTCTAGCAAGGCTACACAGCTGATCTCATTGCACTGATTCCTCATAGGGGTTTTCCATCAGTCTGCCATGTGACTTCCAGATTGACTTCCTGTGGCCATCTTGGTGGGGGGTAACTCTGTCAAGAAACTGAAGAATATTATCAGAACAGTACTGTCCTTTCAGCACCCAGCACCTGGTGACACCATAAAGGATAAAGGGTCTATTAGCACTCAATATTATCAAGATTAAATAGACACGGAAATTCCTTCTCTGTTTACTTTCTGACATTAAATGATATTCATCAGCAGTGATGCACAACTGGGAGCACATTGGTGCCTAGATGTAACTCGCATGCAGCACCTTTTGGTTTGCTACTGCCAGTGAAGTGGTCAGCAGACAATTCAAGATGGTGTATGTAAATATTGTGTATATGACCAAAATCATGTGCTGATCCATTACTATGTGGAAACTGAATACATGTCACATTCTCCAGATATGATATCGAATACAGCATTCATTCTCGTATCTTTGAATGAGACTGGTGTTTCAAAAGGACTTTTGGTGGTTTGTCACTGTTGTGAGGAAAAATTTCTGTAGTCCTTGCTTGTGAATGGGGCAATCAACATTTGTTGAATGTTTTGTCACCCATAACATTCTCCTGCATCAGTGAAAGTATCTATGTCCAAGCAGCCAATGGTCACCGTCACACTTAGCTAGTTGCTGTGTCCAAAAGAGAGCACTAAAGCATACGAAGGGTCATTCACTTTACACTGGCTAAATTCTCTCACCCTTTTTCTGTTGGACACGTGCGAGGCACTGTTCTGTTGGAATTGATCTTAGAACTTGATTTAGTGGATGAGTGATAAATGTGAGAGGGAGTGGAGCAATATGGGAAGTCAATAATAGCACCATAGAATCTATACAGTGCAGAAGGAGGCCATTTGGTCCATCGAGGCTGCACCAACAACAATCCACCCAGGCCCTATCCCCCTAACCCCACATATTTACCGTGCTAGCACCTTTGATACTAAGGGGAAATTTAGCATGGCCAATCAACCCAGTCTGCACATCTTTGGAATGTGGGAAGAAACCAGAGCATCCAGAGAAAACCCACACAGACTTGGGGAGAATGTGCAAACTCCACACAGTCACCCGAGGTCGGAATTGAACTTGGGTCCCTGGTACTGTGAGGCAGCAGTGCTCACCACTGCCATCATGTCACCATAAGATAGTTGGGTTTTCCACAGGCTATATACTGTTTGCCAGTAGCAGGACATTCTATCTGGTGTGGGTAAGTGCTGCCACAGTAGAAACATTCTTTGTATAAGTCACAAGTCTGCGAGATTGCTGTTGTTGCTTTGCAGGTGGTTTCCTGGCACTTGAACAATGAATAGCATTCGCTGGCATTGATTTTGGATTGCGATAGTTACTTTTGGCAGCTTTAATTTCAGTAGCTCTGGACTCTGAAAGCAATAGTACCTTACTAGCTCCAAAACCTTTGGCAGCTCTCTGTCTTTCTCAAATGCTTTTCAAACTACTTGACTGGACAGACAACATTTGATTATTTATATTTTGATTTCCCATTTGCCATGTTCAACATCACTAAACATGTGTAATAATGATCAATTATTTTGTTTGCTTTGTGATAGGTGGGCCAGATGATGGCTGTTTCATTTTTTTTTTGGGCATAAAATATGTTGTTAGTGCATTTTTATCTCAGCCATCATCATGTTGCTTAGTGAATCAAAGATGTATTTGAATTCTTCATTGTCATAGTGAAGGCATAAGGCCTTTCTTTCATTCTCTCACTTGTGAAGGCAAAACTCGCCATTGAACCTTTGATATTTCACAACCAGTTATGCCAATGTGCCTGTACAGATGATAGACAATGACATATTCAGCAGCAATGCAGTGGTAAAACTTCTCTGTAAAAACCCAAGACTAATGAATTTTTCTTGATCAGAGTGGTTAATTTTGTAATATCAATGTATATATGCACATGTTGTAAACTTTCCTGCTCGAGAGATCCAGGCTTGTGCGCATTTAATACAGCCTGTATATACCTCTGATTCTGCAACTTAAAATGCTGTCTTCTCTGCAGGAAGAAAAGGTTTCATATCTGAAAGAGATGTTTCTTATTTTACATCAGCCGTGTCATCATTGTGAAGTTCTTGGAATAGAACAGCCAGAGACACCCAGAATTTGTAACTGCACAAACAGACAATGGCATCCTTTTTTATTTATCTTGTTGCAGACTCCCTCTTCTGGTACAAGTGTGTGTGGGTAACCTCAAGTGAGCGCAAGTATGTGTGGTAGCCTCAAGTGAGAAAAATGTACATTGCAGTTTTCAGTACACTACAGACCCCCCCCCAACAGCTCCCTCCCCCCTCCCTCCACCTCACCTGCCTCACACTCAACCCCATCATCACCATTGCCAGGAGCTGGCAATCAGTGAAATCAAAAAGTTTGGTGAATAATTGTCTTTTTTTTGCTCTGATATTGATTCAAAATGCTAAAGGACGCTCAGTCTTTTTAAATAAGATATAACTGTGTTTTCAACAGTAAACTGAGAAATAACTATTGGTGAACAACTCATCTGACCCTGAACAAATTATTTTTATTTTTATTTTTATGCAATGTTGTTAGATGTCCCATTATGATTACTTCCTGGATTTTTTGAACATTTTTAAACATTTCTTCATGATATTTCAGATTCTCCTTAACTCCGTATGTATGTCCCAATTTCTATATCACTTGCTATATATTTTTAAATGATTTGATTTCCATTTCCTGGTTGACTGTCTGTAAGGATTGTTTCACATGATTGGTTTCTTGGACAGCTTGATAACATCACTGTAGCTCAAAGTTGGGATCCCCATTAAGCTATGTTACACTAGCATGTCAAGAGACTTAACAATATTGCAACAGAAGGACCAGCGTCTATGAGTGCAGGTCTTGCTTCAAATAAACCTTCCTGAACATCATTATCCACTTCTTCCTCAGTGTCTGTATCTTTAGTGGTGTCTAATGCAAGCAGGGGTGGTGATTATTGATGCTGCAATGAATTTACCATGGCATGATTAGAAGGCAACTATATTCTTCTCAAGCAATTAATATGTTGTGAATAAATAAACATACTTATTCAGTGGGTACTATTTTGCACCTCGGGAAACATCGGGCCTTTGCATGGTCCGTGAATTTTCTGTCCCGCCCGCTACAATTTCCACGCTGGGTGGACGGAATGGGAAAATTCCACACATCATGTCAAATATATTATTTTCATTGTGCTCTTATTTTCACTTACTTCACATGCACCGTATTTGCGAACATTTTTTGTTAGTATAGTATGTTTGCTACATATATATTTAAAAATTATACTTCCCTGCACGTGCCATGTGCTGGTCTGGTAAAGTAATATTGATGCCTTATTCCTGTTTTTTTTTAAAACAATCCCCTAATTTCTGTACCTTCCACAGATTGCCTTGGATATTTCTATGATGTATTGTTAAACTTGTGATTCTCCCATCTTGCTGCGCTAATTATTTTGCATGGTGGACTGGGAGAATCCCGGGCCAGGTGATTCGTGCTGTTTGCAGGTGTATTCACGTCCTGCCAGCATCTCCCAGTGCTGGATTTCCGGTGGTGTCTGCTCCGTTTGAATATAGTCATTTGGATATATTTTAAATTAGGTTAATGGACTCGGGACTGAAATCTCCGGGCCTGCAAGCTGCTCCCAACTGCCAGGCTGTTTCACTCTAGCGGGGACTAAAGTAGCTCCCCACTAATGGGGAACTAATGGCCTGATCCTGCTGGAATGAAGGGGGTGCAATCAGGGCCCCCCTGAGGGTCAGATGGTGGGCATGTGCCCCCTGGGCATTGGCATCCTGGCACTGCCCAAGGGGGCAAAGTGCCAATGCTTCTTGGGCATGGGGCAGTGATAAGGGACTGAGCATGTGGGGGCAGGACCTAAGTAGTGAGGCCTGATGGAGGCAGGGCCAAGGGGGGCCATCGGTGGGAGGGGGGGTCTCGTTGCCCCTCTGCAATTGGAATCAGTGGGGGATGGATGGAGGCTAACGATTGTTGGGGGGGGGGGGGGGGGTGGTCTCAGCCTCCTGGGGCTAGTTGGTACTGCGGTGGGGGGGGGTGGAATCATTGGGACTGTGGCAGGGGGTTACTGTCAGAGGGGGAAATCAGTGGGGTGGGCTTGAAATCACAGTGGGCCGGGGGGAGAGGGAGGACGGCATCAGGGCTGGGCCCTGGGAATGGTCAGGGGGCCAGCGGTTGATCTGTATGGGGTGGAGAGCAGGCGTTGCGGGGTTCACTGGGTCGGTTCTGTCTCAGCAGTGACAGATCGGCACGTGTGCAGTGGCCTGCTCAGTGCACTGATTTCAGCCTCTCCAGTGGGGAATAGTTCCTACCCCCTGAATTTTAATGATATTCGTGCTAGCAGCTTTTACAGTGCACAGAGTGTCGGAGAGTCTTCTCTGAATTCTCACTGAAAGTAACAGTGTGAATTACTCCAGTTTTCACACAAATTTGACCCTTAGAATTTTTTTGGGAGGATTCCACCCACAGCATCCTTTGCCCCTTGGTGTGTCAAGATGTATAGGTTAGGGGGATTAGCAGGGTAAACATGTGGGGTTATGTGAATAGGGTCTGGGTAAGATCCTCTGTTGGAGAGTTGGTACAGATTTGATTGACAGAATGGCCTCCTTCTGCACTGTCAGGATTATGATTGTTTTCCATGGTTCACATCTAACTTTCCTCACCAAGACTGACTCATCCGTCTCCATTGTGGCAACAATCTATAAAAAATCAGGCTTTGCAAACTTAGCACTTGAGCCATTTTTGGTCTCCCATTAGTCAAAGTCATAAACATTTACAATGGTCCATTATACCCATAACTGGCCAGTACCTTCTCAGGCCAGCCAACAAAATTAAATTCTTGGGAATCTCATTAATGTAAGATTTCAAAAGCAAGAATTAAGTTGCAAGGAAGAAATGGAATTTTGAAAGTAGCTTTATAGAGACAGAAGGAAACACACAATCTAGAATAACTTTGGCTTTCATTTTGGATATAATTATCCTCCAAAGGAAATAATTAATGAGCCATTTTATTTCACTGGATTAAGTTGTACTGTGTTTGCAGAAAGATGGCATTGGTCACACCAAAGAGAACCAAGCCCAGCTTCCTTTCCTGTCTATTGTTTTTTAGAATGTTCATTGAAAAATCTGTTTGGGAAGAAATGGAAGGCTTGGGAATGAGGACTGTATTTCTAAGGAAAGGAGGGCCAGGCTTTCTTACAACTGGATTTGCTATGTAGTTAACTCGAAAGAGCAATGTGCAATTTCTTACAATGCATTAATTAATCTCCAGTGAGGACAGAACATTGTTCAATAAAATATACCTCACTAATTACATGGTGCAGTAATGAGCTAATCAACTTTAATTGACAAACAAAACAAACAGTTTTATTAAACAATGCCTCATTATGATCTACCTAGATTTCACTATGCATATTTAAATATATAAATATTCATAACTTGCAGACCAAAATAGTGCATGTCTTTTTTTCAAATTGCACTGTCAATTTGATAATTTAACATATTATTTCACACAGATACAAATGTACATATGTTTTATTGCATTCTCCTAAATCTTTGTTCTTTGTTTACAAGGAGGCTGGTCTATATGAAGTGGAATCCTATGTGATTCCAAGTGGTGTGCTGAGTGGGTCTATGACAGCGAGGCCAATGTTGGGTGGACAATGCAGTGGGGGTCATGCAGGGGTGAAGCATAAAGGAAGGCACAGTGAGGGGCATGTTAGGGGTCATGATGGGGATGTCAGGGATCTAGCAGGGTGATCCATTGGGAGGGCCATGATACTGGTGACCCATGTTGGGCAGGGTTGAGGAAACACACCATCAATGAGGGGAGTGTCCTCATGTCCATGGGGGAAGGGAGGGGATCTCCCGGTGCACTGTGAGACCAGGGAGCCCTTGTGAAATGGTGCCTGAGCGCTCTGCAGCAAGGCTCCCCCTGTACCGGCACGCAACTTACCACTTTCTCACAAAGTGACTGAGTGTGGGACGATTGCGATCCTGAGCGCACCTGGCTGTATAACGTGGATTAGTCTGGTTTTCTCACTGTTATGACAGTTTTTTGGGAGGAAGGTTCTGCCCTTGTTCTGCTAATTCTGTGCAAGTATCCAGAGTTGTATGAGGTTAAATCCATGCCTAAATTTGAAGCTGATTCCAACTTGGTCAGCTCTGTCGACGCAAATCAAAATTGGAACATAGGAATTAGGAGAAAATGTGGGCAAATTCAGCCTTTTGAGCCTGCTCCGCCATTCAATCAGATCATAGCTGATCTCACCCTGGTCTCAATTCCTTCTTCCTACTGGTTCCCTAAATCCCCTTATCCCTTTTGTTATTAGAAATATATCTATCTCCTTCTTGAAATCATTCAACAATTCAGACTCCACTGTGCTATGGGGCAGCAAGTTCCACAAATTCACCACCCTGTGTGAGAAGCAATTCCTCCTCATCTCAGCATTAAATTTACTGCCTCTCAACTTGTACCTGCGACCCCTTGTTTGAGATTGCCCCAAACGAGGAAATAAAACTTCAAACGGCCTATGATACTGTTTTAGGATCATTGAATCCAACAGTGCAGAAAGAGGCCATTCAGCCCATTGAGTCTACACCAATCACAATGCCATCCAGACCCTATCCCCATAATCCCATGAATTTAGCCTAGCTAGTCCTCCTGAACTTAAGGGGCAATTTAGCATGGCCAATCCACCTAACCTGCACATCTTTGGACTGTGGGAGGAAATCAGAGCACCCAGAGGAAACCCATGCAGACACAGGGAAAATGTGCAAACTCCACACAGTGACCCAAGCCAGGAATTGAACCCAGGTCCCTGGCGCTGTGACGTAGCAGTGCTAACCACTGTCACTGCCACTGTGCCTTACCACCCTTTTGCAAATGGAAATTTGGAACAGGGCCAACATTTTATGACATTGCCGATTTGTAGCTAAATAACAATTTTAGACTATCCAATTTCTATAAATTGACCTGGAGATGCTTGCTGACTGCAAACTATTATAAAGCTAATACTTCAAGAGTATGTTTGTGAGTGTGCGCAGCCACAGGCAATTTTGCTTGAGAGCAGTGTATATCAGATACTAGGAGGTATATTGCCCAACCACAATGGACAGATAATTGTAGACCCATTATAATATAAGGTTCCACTCAGCAAAGCCCCATTGGCAGTATGGAACTCTAAGATCAATTCTCTTGTCTTAATTTCATAGCTATCCAAATTGATTGGCATTTAACACTTCCTGAAAGATTCTGTTAGATTCTACATATTGCTGGGATTTACAATCTTTCTCATACAGTATGGTCTGATTTCTTTTTTTCAAGTATGGCTTGTGCTCTGCCCAAGGCTGCAAGAAACTACAAAAGGTTGTGAATGTAGCCCAATCCATCACACAAACCAGCCTTCCATCCATTTGCTCTGTCTAATCTTCCCGCTACCTTGAAAAAGCAGCCAGCATAATTAAGGAGCCCACGCACTACGGACATACTCTCTTCCACCTTTTTCCATTGGGAAAAAGATACAAAAGTCTGAGGTCAAGTACCAACCAAATCAAGAACAGCTTCTTTCCTGCTGCCATCAGACTTTTGAATGGACCTACCTTGCACTAAGTTGATCTTCTTCCTCACCCCAGCTATGACTGCAACACTACATTCTGCACTCTCTTCTTTTCTTCTCTATGAATGGTATGCTTTGTCTGTATAGCATGCATGAAACAATGCTTTTCACTGTACACTAATACATGTAAGAATAATAAGTCAAATCAAATCTAAGTTATTTTGCAAACTTTGAAATATTTCAATAAGGTGTTTAAGTATCCCTTAATGTGTTAATAGAAATCTGGCTATGTTATTTTAAGCAAAGTATAGTGTGAATTAACTTTTTTTTCTATCCGTGTTTTGAATATACAGGTGGGCTAATGTGATCAAACATCTTGAGTAAGCTATTCATCAAAATTCCCCTGAAGAAATGGCTTTTTCTCTACTTTTATTACAAATCCTTACATGCCACACTTTACCACAATTAGCCCGATTTTCAACAGAAGAGTCAGCCTGTTTGTTCACTTAGTAATGCCCAAGACTCAGGGCAAGGATTAGTATCTGATGGCTTCCTGTATACCCATACTACCTGAAGGTGCAGGTCAAAGCATCAGTTAGCCTACAAAAGGGTTTAGAGGTTTACTGTTAAGTCTTTGCCCCCCAGACAACAGATTTGTTTAACACAAATTCTTATTTCCCTGTCCACTCTAGCAGAAAACATCCAGCGGCTTTGCCAAGGGGTAACACTATTGGCACCCTATCACTCCATTCCTGCTTCAGAGAAATGACCAGAGGCTACCGCATAATAGAGTCCCAGCATTACAACTTCTTCAAAGAGCTTTCTGACCACACCACAATGTTTTTTTTAAATCTACAATTATCCTTGTATAATGTAACATTTAAAATACATATATTTTGATTCAGGCAGATTGCAAATAGAATCATGTTTATGCAACTGCATTTTAATTTTCACTAAATGTATTTCTTTTTGGAGAAAAAATTGTGACAGAAGCCTTTCATTTAGCAAAAAAAACCCTCACTTATTACACACTCTTTTATAAATTGATGAGAAGGATGTGACAGATGAAGCCTCATAACACAAGCCTATTTCCTCAAGGTGAGATGCATTGACAGCAAACCTGTCAAGTGATTAAAGTTGACTCTCCTTTGCTTAATATTGCAAAAACAGATATACATCAGTCGGTAGCAATCATTTAAATGTTCTGGCATTTTGCTTTATTTTCAATGGGGATTTGAAGTCTCAAATCCTCAGGATATCAAGGAGAATAAAACAAGATATCTCACCTTCAGTTAGTCCTTTCTCCTCTTATCTGAACCTAAAACATCATACTGTCTAAGCAATCCCCCTTTGATCATGCATAAGACACAACTGAGCTTGAGGCACACATTAACACTGGGGAACATTAAATATCATTACAGGATTTTGACAGGCGAAAGCTTGTCAGAATTAACATTGTCTATGTAATTGCCAAATGTAATGTACAGTCTTGTGTTTGAAAGCTATTTTCAAACATTAGTTAATTGTAATAAAGTTCTAAATATCAAGCTACTTTTGGTGAAAAAATAAAGTTGATTTAATAGCAGTAACAAGAAATTAAGTTTCGTTTGTTATAAATGCTTCTTATTTTGTCAACACAGAAAGTGCAAGTGCTCTGGTAGTAAGAGGAAGACAATAAATCAATTGTCTGTACTTGTGTATAGTCCTTGTTTGATGGTTGTTTGATGTCGGAAAGTATCTGACCTAACACATTGCTCCACATGAGCACTTGGCTGTTTTAAGGGATAATTGAAAATGAGGGAATTCTGAGGCAGAGTTTAGCTAATATCTTCTGGAAACAATATTAATCATTGATTACTGTTGAATTGACTGGGATAGAATAATAGAATCCCAGCAGTGCAGAAGGGGGCCATTCAGCCCATCTCCAACAGAGCATCTTACCGTGGCCCTATTCCAGTGACCCATATATTTACCGTGGTTAATTCTCCTAATCTATATATCTTGGGACACTAAGGGCCAGTCCACCTAAACTGCAGATCTTTGGAGTGGAGGAGGAAATGGAGCAGCAAGAAGAAACCCACGCAGACAGGGGAGAATATACAAACTCCACACAGTCACCCAAGACCAGAATTGAACTTGGGTCCCTGATGGCTACGTGCCATCACGCCACCCCAGAATGGCCTTTTTTTTGCTGTATATTTTATGTCATACTATGCAAATGGGCAGCACAGTGGCATAGTGGTCAGCACTGCTGCATCACAGGGCTAGAGACCTGGGTTCAATTCCAGCCTCAGGCGACTATCTGTGTGGAGTTTGCACATTCTTTCCGTGTCTGCGTGGGTTTCCTCTGGTTGCTCCAGTTTCTTCCCACACTGCAAAGATGTGCAGGTTAGGTTGATTGACCCTAGTGTCAGGGGAATTAGCAAGGTAAATATGAGGGGTTACAGAAATAGGTCCTGGGTGGGATTGTGGTTGGTGCAGACTTGATGGGCTCAATGGCCTCCTTTTTCACTGTAGGATTCTATTCTTATGACAACGTAACTGATCCATACTGGTGATTATGGCCCCCATAAACTTTCCACCCCCTACATCTAACCCTATCAGTACAACCTCTCATTCCTTCCGCCCTAATGCTTTTCTTACTTCTTCCAGATGAATCTCCAGCTTCCCTTTAAGAGAACAAGGATGGTAATTGGGATTAAATCTTAATATATTGCGCAAAAATATAGGTTGCTCCTGTTTTTGGGTGCAGAGCTCATGGTTCATGATCATCCTGATCCCGGTGCCACCTCGGCACCCACACTTTGTTCAGTCTCTTCATTTCCATGACTGCAGCTTTCAGCCAAATGCAACCCACGCCACTGGCTGGGGGAATGATCAAGAGAGGACCAAAAAGTGTGTGTGCCACGCATATGTTCCAGATAGCCCGCACCTCTTGAAGGCAGCATGCCTCTATTAAAGGGCAGCTGCATTCAATAGAAGGAAGTTGCTATGACTATCCCTGCAGGAACTGGCTGTAAAGGGAATTAGAAAAACCTCCAGCTGCCTGAATTTGATATTGGAGACTTTGGAGTTTAACAGGCTTAGACAAGTTCTGCTTCTGTGGGTAGTGAAGGGGAGCTGGGGAGAGGTTCAATGGGTGGGGAGAAGGGAGGCTTTTAGTTGGCCCTCAAGAAACCATCCTGAGAAGTGAATGGGGGCAGCTGGCCATGGGGTTTTGCTACAGAAGACTCACATGAGGATTTTGATGGGACGGCATTGATGAATGTGTATCCTGAGATACTTGGTGCATTGACAGGATTGCCAAACAGTTACTGTAAAAAGCACAGATGATTCTGCCTCCAGCTTGGCAGAGGGTTTAGACAGAACTTGGAGCCAATCTTTTCCACAGCAGAAGTAGCACCCAGTTTCAAGGCAGGATTTGAAGACTCAAAACTGATGCCTTGTCAGGAAGTTGTTGCCTCAGTTTCCACTGAAGCGTGGGTAGAAGCACCTCTCAGTGCTGCGGAGGGAGGAGACGGTAAATTCCACGCTTGTTTCAGTGTAACCTCAGATTTTCTCTATCATGGCTGCAGTTTCTCAGTGGGACATGTAGACTCACACAGCAGACCCACAATCTGCCCTCTGTCAGATTATGAGGATTGCTGCCCTGGAGGAGGGAGCACCAGCGACTCCATGGAGCATGAACCTGCTGCCTATCTGTGGATCACAGCTCCCATTACTGTCACTCTGCTAGCGCCCCTGCTGTTGCCTCTCAGCCAGCCAGTCCAGACTGCCTCTGCCTGTGCCAACTTTGTGTAGTCCAAAACCCAGAGCAGCTTGAGGTTGGCCTGCCAGACCATCTGCTGCCTCGCCCAGTGTAATTCAGCAGCCTATCACCAGTCATGCTTCAGCCACTGGGTAACACTCCAAAGTAACAGGTCAGACAGAGGCACCCACAGAACAGGCACCTGGGGGAAGAGTGAATAATTTAATTCGTAGAATCCCTACAGTGCAGAAGGAGGCCATTCGGCCCATCGAGTCTGCACCGACCACAATCCCACCCATGCCCTATCCGCACAACCCCAAGCACTTACTTTAGCTAGTCCTCCTGACACTAAGGAGCAATTTAGCATGGCCAATCCACCTAACCTGCACATCTTTGGAATGTGGGAGGAAACCAGAGCACCTGGAGGAAACCCACACAGACACGGGGAGAACGTGCAAACTCCACACAGACTGTGACCCAAGCCAGGAATCGAACACAGGACTCTGGAGCTATGAGACAGCAGTGCTAACCGCTATGCCACCGTGCCGCCCTAGTTTTCTTTGTATAATTGAACGTGTTGTTGAATAAAGTTGTTATGGAAAACTTTAAGTTGGTCACTTTTACTGCAGGATTAATGCATAGATGGAAATGGATGGCAAATTGAGAAGCAATGATAATCAGGGGATGATATCTTAAGGAAGTAGGAAAATGTTCCGAGTGAAGGTGTCCTGGATGCCTCCTCTTTACCCCTTCTGTTTTGTGTGTTCTTTCGTGTGGAGTATTGTGAGCATTTTGGGCTCCGCATCTAAGAGAGGATGTGCTGACCTTGGAAAGGGTCCAGAGGAGGTTTACAAGAATGATCCTGAAATGGAGATCTTTTTGTATGAGGAACGGTTGAGGACTCTGGGTCTGACTTGTTGGCGTTTAGAAGGATGAGGGGGGGATCTTATTGAAACTTACAGAATACTGCGAGGGCTGGATAGAGTGGATGTGGAGAAGATGTTTCCTTTAGTAGGAAAAGCTAGAACCAGAGGGTTCAACCTCAGGCTGAAGGAACAATCCTGTAAAACAGAGATGGGGAGGAATTTCTTCAGCCAGAGAGTGGTGAATCTGTGGAACACTTTGCCGCAGAAGGTTGTGGTGGCCAGGTCATTGAGTGTCTTTAAGACAGAGCTAGATAGGTTCTTGATTCATAAAGGGGATCAGGGGTTATGGGGAAAAGGCAGGAGAATGGGGATGAGAAAAATATCAGTCATGATTGAATGGTGGAGCAGACTCAATGGGCCAGGTGGCCTAGTTCTGCTCCTTTGTCTTATGGTCTTACCTCTCCAGAAGTGGCCTGGTGGTGATGGCTTCACTCACATAATAACAACATTGTGAAGGACACAGCAGACCCGCCATGAAGACATCATGAGTGTTATAGGGCCTCACTCCCATCTCCCCCCCCCAACCCCCCGCCAGCCCTCAAGCAATGAAAGCAATGGAACCATTGCTTGGGAACGTTAATGGTCTTTTCCACTATGCACTCCCCCTGGCAGCATAGCCACTGTAGGCCTTCAGTCCCCACATTGTTGGGTATTTGAAGACAGTCGTTAGCCATGTGTAGAGGGGTACCTCTGTCTCCAAGCAGCCAGCCCCGCGTGGCCTAAAGAGGCTGCTTCAGAATGAAGACATGTGTCTGATCCAGATGTGTGCAGTCAATGACTCTCTGCACCACTGGAAATTTCATGAGCCTTGCAGAATCACATGTCCACTCACTCTGACTGACACTGATAGATAGAAAACTTCAATATGTTTGCAATGTCACCTGTTCCAGCCTGGACACATCTGGTCATGTCAAAGTTGAAAGCAACAATGATCATGATGGCCACTGGCAGGTCCTGCTGAGAGGTTGCAGGTTCTGCTGTGGTAGATAGCACATCCTGTGAATGCACCCCACTCCTTAGAGAATCTCAGGGCCTTTGGGCATTGTTCCTGGCTGAGGAAGGGTGGAAGAAGTGGAGAGCCCACTTCCTTCACCCTCTGCACACAGCTTCCCCTCTCTGTAGTCTCAGCTTCAGTTCCCTGCTGTGCTCCAGACCCAGAGGGACTCCAATTACCATCGCCAGGATTGTTGCAGTCTTTCTGTGAATAGGTCACAAGACTCCTCTGACCTCCCTGTCAAGATACAGAAACAATCTCATTCAAACCCAGCAAGTCACCAGAACCTCTCTATAGCACATCACAGTGCTTCCACAAACTTTGGCTGGGATCTAATGGCCCTGTTTGCTGCAGGTACAAATCCAATAATGGTGGCTAAATCTCATAAGCAGCGAAATCTCAATTTGAAATCTTTGCCAGTGATATGATGATGCTCATGCCCAGAAAGGGCGTGAACCTGATTTCCACACCTGCCTCACTACTGCCCTATTCCTTGTTAATGCCTTGCCACTTTTACTTGAGACGAGAAGTTTTGAAAGGCGACTTATCGAAGTGTTCAAAATCATGAAGGGTAGATAGGTCAGGGTAGATAGAGTGTAACTGTTGCTATTGGCAGAAAGGTTGAGAACCAGTGGATGCAACTTTAAGATGGTTGTCAAAAGAACCAAAAACGACATAAGGCAAAGTTTTTTTTACTGCAACAGGGGCTTGGGGCCCTCTATGAGTGTGAGGTGGAGGCAGATTCCTAAACAAAATGGAGAAGCCCCTGGAGAGAAAAGAACTACAGGGCAATGGGGAAAGAGTGGGCTGTTAGACTGGGAGAAAAGAACTTCAAGCCAGTGGGGAAAGGGTGGGCTGTTAGACTGGTTAAATTGCTCTTGCAGACAGATGGCATTGACTTGATGGGCCAAGTGGCCTTGTTCTGTGGAACCATGCTATAATTCAATGTTTAATATCCCACTCCTTCACTGTGTAGTCATCTGCCTTTGAACAGTCTCCAACTGTTGTCCCTATTGTCACTCCTCATTTCCCTCTCTCGCTACAGGAAGTTCCCTTGAGCTGTCTGAATTTACACCCAGAGGTGTTGCACTTAATCTCTTGAGGTACATGTAACACCGTTTCTGATCTATTTCAAACTGTAAACAAAAAAACTGTAAACTGTAAATGAAATTGTAATTGTCAAGCTTTGGTAAAATTTTACTTAATTAGGTTCAGAGTCAACAGGCAAGAGAAACAGTTTATTTAGCATAGTGAAATAACATCTTCAATTGAGTAAAACATCTAAAAAGAAAGACTGGCATTTATATTGTAATTTTTACAACTGCCACACATCTCAAAGCACTTTACTGACCCTGAAGTACCTTTGGAAATGTGTTTACTGTTGTAGTGTAGGGAAAGGTGACAGCCGATATGTGTACAGCAAACACCCTCAAGGAGCCATGTGATAACGACCAGGTAATTTCTTACTGTGGTGTTAAGTGAGGGACAAATATTGGCCTGGAGACTGGGGCTAAACCAGCCCCCCTCCCGAGAGACCGGTTCAATTCCAGCCCCGGCTGACTGTGTCAAGTTAGCATGTTCTCCCCATCCGGGTGCTCCAGTTTCCTCCCACAGTCCAAAGATGTGCAAGTTAGGTGGATTGGCCATGCTGAATTTCCCCTTAGTATCCAAAAGATTTGTAGGTTAAGGGGATTAATGGGGTAAATGCATGGGGTTATGAGGATAGCTCTTGGGGTGGACCTGGGTAAAATGCTTGGTGCAGACAGGCCAGATCTGCACTGTAGGGATTCTGTGAGAAGCAAGGTTCCAGAAACAAGGATAAGAAACTAATGATACTGGAAGGAATGTTGACTAGTGGGCCTTGGTTTAGCATTTCACCTGAAAGACAGGTGCTCTAAAACAGTGGCATACTCTTGGTACTTTGTTTTAGTGCCTTTAACATAGATGAATCTATAGCTGTGCACTTCAATAAGAAAAGCAGAAGCAACACTTACATATTCAGATTCAATAGTAATAATTCAAAAGGGAATTGGATAAATATACAAATTTTAAAAAGTGCAGAAATATAGGGAAAGATCAAATGATGGGACTAACTGGATTACACTTTGAAAGAGTTTCCTCCTGTGCTACATTCTTGAGTGAATCTATCATTCCATAAGTGCAATGGGATCTAGGGATACAAATGGACATGTCATTAAAAACAACACAAATTAACAAAGCAATTAAAAATTCCAACAAAACACTCAAATTTATTTTTGGCGAAATAAGAGTTAAATCTAACCAAGTTCTGTTAAACTAGTGCAGGACCCTGGTCTCCATATTACGCAAAAGATGTAGAAGCTGTGGAGAAAGTGTAAAAACAATTTGCGAGGATGATACCAGCAGTGGGAGATTACAACGATCAGGAAAGATTGAATAGATTGGGGCTTTTTCTCATAACATGACAAGAGAAGGCTTAAAGGTCACTTGATAGGCAGCTTTGAACTGCTGAATGATTGGACTGGGTACACACAGAGATATTGTTCCCACTTGTGGAGAATTCAAAACTAGGGGCTATAAATACAAGATAGTTATTAATAAATTCTTTATTTATTAGTGTCATAGGTAGGCTTACATTAACACTGCAATGAAGTTACTGTGAATATCCCTTAATCGCCACACTCCAGGTACACTGATGGTAAATTTAGCATAGTCAGTACATCTAACCAGAACATCTTTCGGACTGTCAGAGAAAATTGGAGAACCCAGAGGAAACCTACACAGACATGGGGAGAATGTGCAGATGATAGTGACCCTAGCCGGGAATTGAACCCAGGTCCCTGGCACTGTGAAGCAGATGTGCTAACCACTGTACCACCAGAAATAAGAAGAAATTCCTTTACTCAGGCAATAGTTTAAATGTGGAACTCATTCCACAAGAAACCATTAAGATGAATAGTTTAGATACTTTCAAAAACAATAGGCCTTAGACAGATCTGCTGAAAGACAGATGGAATGAGAGAAGACTTGTGTGGAATATAATCACCAGCACTGTTTAGGGCTGAATAGCCTGTTTTTGGACTGTATATTCTATGCAATTCTATATTAAGAACTGAAATGCAGCTATTACAAATAAAAGTGTTACCGTCAATCCAAAATATTGCTGTGTTCATTCACAGTAATATTCAAGTCCAACCTTGACACTTTTCTTGTAACTTGTCAATGTTTTCTTAATTCTTACAGATTGACTCAGTCCTGCAGACTGCGTTTACCAATGACACAAACCTCATTCACTGCTTATCTGCAGTCTACCCTTGCCAACCAAGCATGACTTAATGCTCCATCACAGTGTCTATCACCATATGAAAGGTCTCAACTGTGGAAAAAACTTTTCTGGTTTTCACTCATTCATGGATACAGTTGTGCTCTAAACAGCTGCTATAAGAAAGTGTGGAAGGTAGCATTTGTTCATTATTTTTCAATGAAATTACATCTTGTGGAATTATATGATTGCAAAAGAAGACAGGCTTTAATTAAACCTATTAGTAAAGAAGAATTTCAGTTAATCTGTTTGGCTTCTTTATTTATTGAAATGCTATTAACCTTTGCCAAGTGGAATCATCTCTTTTTGTATGTGTTACATACAATGTAAGATGTATGTCCAATGCTTAGTGTTATTTTCTGTCTGTAGTATAGTAGTACGTGCGTGCTGGACTTCACAGACTCTGTCGAGTTGTTTTAGAAGTTATGTTTGGTGGGTGGTAGGTAAGTCTTACTAATCCGATCTACATCAGTCAACTCAAAACAAGGATTAGGGTAAGATTCCAGACTATGTTAGTTCCTTTTCACAAAAGTAAACTTTATTCCAACCATCACCAAAAACCCCCTGCACCCCACCTCCCCCACTCCCCGCAACAAAGGTACTTCTTCAAGCCATGCTTCATGTTGATTGATGTAAAAATGAACATCTTAGGATGACACAGCCTTTGTAATGTAAGCAGCTGTTCTCTGATTTTGCTTTTGTGTGTTAATTCTTACCTTCTAAAATTAAAGAAAGCACGGCTTTTAAATAGACATACATTTATTCATATATATCATTCCCATAATGATTGAGATACTATCTGATAATTTTTAATTTCTTACTTAACAATGCACAACTTAACTGTGAAGCAAACAGATAGAGCCAGTTTTTGAAAATCCATATCAAGCTTAATTTTACTTGACAGTTAATTTTCGTACATATGTCTGACACAAGTAGAATTCTAATCCACAGATTACTTCCCAGGCTGGTAGAATTGATTGTATAGCGCCCATGTTTTCAGTGCTACAGGTGCCTTTTTGGATCCAAAATGGTGTCCTCACATTGTGTGCATGCTTCTGGTGCTGGCTGCGCCAGATGCCATTTTGGGCAGGTCATTTGTGCTGGAAGTAGGCCGATTAAGACATCACTCAGCATGTAATGTTAATTTGACTGTAGCAGAGCCATTTTCAAAGAACAAAGAACAAATAAAAGTACAGCACAGGAACAGGCCCTTTGGACCTCCAAGCCTGATGCCCTAACTTAACTAAAAAAAACTTCTACCCTTACTCGGTCCATATCCCTCTATTTCCTCTCTATTAATGTACCCATCCAGATCTCTTTTAAATGTGGCTAATGTGCCTGCTTCCAACACTTCCTCTGGCACCACATTCCAGGCATCCACTACTCTGTGTGAAAAATGTTCCCTACAGGTCTCCCTTAAACTTTCTCCCTCTCGCCTTGAACCTGTGCCCCCTTGTAATTGAAACTTCCATCCTTGGAAAAGGCCTCTGACTACTCACCCTGTCTATGCCTGTCAAAATTTCATAGACCTCAATCAGGTCTCCCCTCAGCCTCTGTCTTTCCAGTGAAAAAATAAAATCATAGAATCCCAGAGAAGGAGGCCATTTGGCCCATCGAGCCTGTACTAATAACAGTCCCATTCAGGCCATATCTCCCTAACCCCACATATTTACCCTGCTAGCACACCTGACATTAAGGTGAAATTTAGTGTGGTCATTCCACCTAACCTGCACATCTTTGTAGTGTGGGGGAAACCAGAGCACCTGGTGGAAACCTATGCAGACACTGGGAGAATGTGCAAACTCCACACAGTCACCCAAGGTTGGAGTTGAACCTGGGTCCCTGGCATTGTGAGGAGGCGGTGCTAACCACTGTGCCATCCTCCAGCTAATGCCCTTTCTTCATCTCGCAAAGCTGAACATGTGTGCAGCAGGAGAAGAGATGCCCAATACCAGCACTATTTAATGGAATAATCAACTACTTTGAGGGCAGCATGGTGGCACAGGGGTTAGCATTGCTGCCTCACAGCACCAGGGTTCGAGTCCGACTGTGGGAGACTGTCTATATGGAGTTTGCACATTCTCTCTATTTCTGGGTGGGTTTCCCCCAGGTGCTCTAGTTTCCTCCCACAGTCCAAAGATCTGTAGATTAGGATTGGCCATGGTAAATGCATGGGGTTAGGTGATAAATTGGATCTGAGGCTTGGGTAAGATGGTCTTTCGGGAAATCGGTGCAGTTTTGATGGGTCGAATGGCCTCCTTCTAGACTGTAGGAACTCTATCACTCTATGGTACCTTCTGATTAGTTGATTTTTGTTCTGCTAACTTTAGGTTTGGATGGTTATACTGCTACTTAACGTTAGTGAAGTCGACAGAAAATGGTGCAGCATGTAATGGGGGCTTTGACCTCACCTCAAGGATTCTGCCCATATCACTCGCTCCCAGTCAGGTTTATTGAAATTTCTAACCTCTGGACCTGCAGCAGGGTAGGAGAGAATGAGCAAAGGTGACACTGGAAGGGAACAAGCTTCTTAAAGAGGAAGGAGAGGGAGGACAAGGGTTCTCATCAGGACATCACATCCCTCCAGACTCTTTGGGAAGCAATTCTCCTATTTCTATCTCAGCAAGGAATGGTGTGTGTGCCATTACCATTTCACTAAGCATGGGTTCACTGAATCTGTCACCTGCTGCAGGTGGAACTGAATCTCAGAGCTGGGTGAGGATGGCATTGCCAGTAGCTGTAAAAGTGACCATAATCTTCAATTTCTTCATGTTGAACTCCTTCCAGGCTAGAACAGGCAATGTTTTAGTATCTTGCAGCACATCTTCTACTTCCATATAAGGGAAGTCGCTGACGTTCTGTAAGTAAAGAGAGGGGAAGATATTACATTCTCTCTTTCCAGGCAGATACAGGTGGAGTAAGCACTTGGCAATGCCAGGATAACAAATTCCCATTGTGTAAGGTGCCCATGACTGCATATACATCACTTTTTGGGTGACGTATATAAATTCAGAGATATACAACAACTACAAAGGATTCACTCTGTCAAAGCCCAACTGGTGAAGAGGAGGAAGAAACATGGAAAAATAGGAACAGGAGTTGGCCATTTGGCCCTTTGGGCCTGTGCCACCAGTCATTTTGATCATGGCTGATCATCCAAATCAATATTCTGATCCTGCCCGCTCCCCCATATCCCACGATCCCTTTCACCCCAGTAGAAATATAGAAAATATGGACAAGTTTTTGGTTCTGCCAACTATGGATTCAATGAAAGTGATTGTAATTCTCCATTCATTCTTTACCTTACCTTCCTTCTGTTATTGACCCACTTGGCCACAATGCTGAAATAAAAATCACTACAAACTGAAACCAAAACAAATCACTTTATCAATCAAACCATCCAATATTCCATGTAAAAGTCAGTTAGTCACCTCTGTGAGTGCCCTCAGTGTCTGCCTTCCCTATGCTTTTGCCTATCCCAGTTCTCCTCGGCAGTGCTATCCAATAGCTGAAGCAGGGCTGAAGAATGCTGCCAAACCTCAGAATGGAAGCACGCCATTTGTCTTGGAGGACAACCTCATGCAGCTGTGGTCAGACAAGCCCCAGCTTTGGACTGCACTACCTTGGCATGGGGTGTCTGCATAGTTGCAGTGGTGCAAGTTGAGAGAGGTCAGTGCAAGTTCGTGCTTCCTGATCCCTCTGCCAATCCCAAAAGGCAGCACCTCAGCAATCCTAGTAGTTGGTGCTGAAAGACAGATTGCTGGACTGCTCTTTGATGTTGCAAGCCTTTTGTTGTGTTTGGGGAGGGGGCGTAGCCCCTTTAAGAGGATAGGTCAGGTGACCCAGAGGGTGAAGCGACCTGCCTGGGAAGCCGCCCCTACAGCTGCTTGGGGGCCAGAGTGCGAGGAGCACAGTTCTTCAAGTAAACCTTATTGTGCCTGTGGATTGTCTTTGGCGTGACTTCTCTGGGAGCTACTTTCCCAGTAGTCTCAGGCCTTTGTCTACAGGTAACCGCGGCCAGGATGGCAGTAGTCTGAGTAATTGTAGCAGCAAGCTGAGCTTGCAGGAGTAGCACATAGATATTATTTGACTTACACTGCGATGGAAGTTGAGATATTACCTCTCAAATGCTGCATTATGGTTTAGTCTGCAATCATGGTAATGGATCAAAAAAAAAGCTCAACAGAGCTGGCAGCATCTTGTAGACAGAGAAACAGAGTCAACAATTCCAGTTGATGGCTTATCATTTTCTGCGTTTAATTTCAGCTTACCAGCATTGAGAGCATTTGGCTTTTGTGTTTCCAGTGGAATTGATCACCATTTCCACACTGGAGAGGGTGGCCTTTAGTTTCTGCTCAAAGCTTTTTTTTCTAATTTTTTATTTCAATTTTAAAGTTACAAAATCAGTTTGCAGAATGGACCAGCCGGAATCCATCTCTTTGTTTGCTCCAAAATCCAAATTCAAATTGAACCCAATTCATGGTCCCCACAAGAAAGACAAACAAAATTCAAGCTGTCAAGATGAGGCATTGCACCCCATCCTGGCCTTGATCTGACCTTCATTCTTAGCCAAAAGGCTGAGAAGGTTCCACATAAAGCCTCTGCAATTTGGTGCTGGGTTCCTCAATGCCCGTTGGCAGTGGGTAGAAACATTTTGACAGGTCTGCCAATGCATCAAACACTTCCGTGTTCCTATCTGTCAGTTCTCTACAACATCCTGTCAATTCCTCACTAGAGGCTGTTGTAGCACAGTTTGCAACCATACCCAGTGGTGAGCTGGAACCTATGCTTCCTTTTCTCTTTGCCCTGGATGCTGGCCCTTCAGACTCTGTGACTGAGCACATTCAAATCCCACCTCTAAACTGCTCTCTAAAATTCTCACTGTGTCATAGAAGATAGGACCAGGAGGAGGCCATTCAGCCCTTTGAGTCTGCTCCACCATTCATCATGATCATGGCTGATCATCCAACTCAATCGCATAATCCTGCTTTCTTCCCATAACCTTTCATCCCATTTGCCCTAAGTGCTAGATCTAGCCATCTTTGGATACATTCAATGTTTTGGCATCAACTACTTCCTGTGGTAATGAATTCCACAGGCTCACCACTCTTTGGGTGAAGAAATGTCACCTTGGTTCCATCATAAATGGTCTCCTCTGAATCCTCAGGCTGTGAACCCTGGTTCTGGACTACCCCACCATCAGGAACATTCTCCCTGTATCTATCCTGTTAGAATTTCATAAGTCTCTACGAGATTCCCCCTCATTTGTCTGAACTCCAGCAAAAACAATCCTAACCTAATTAGCCTCTCCTCATTAATCGGTCCTGCCATCCCCGGAATCAGACTGGTAAACTTTCACTGTACTGTTTCGCAGTGTCAGTTCCAAGCTGGGCTGCGAGTCTGAGAGCAAATGACAGTGTTTTATGATCAACATTAACACTGAGCAGTGCACGAGGCTAGTGATTCAGATATAAGGACTGCTAGAAGCATTCACTGACCTTAATCATTTGTGTGGTCATTAAATGCCTTGCATCACCTTATCCAGATTCTTAGGGCTAGACTGCTAGCACTGACAGTGATTGGCTTCCTGCTCCCATTGACTTTACAATGTCTGTCTGGAGGGATCTCCATTCCTCTGTGGATAGGAAACCTCTCATTTTCTTTGAACATCCTGCACTAAGGCCTTCAGTTCGACGTTGAAAATCTTAGAGCCCACTCTGCCATTCTAGTCTCTTTCCCTTTGGGATCTTCCTGCTAAAATGATGCTCAGTCAAAATGCACCTCCCATTTAAGTCTGCCTTTCATTCTTTGGGTGAAGAAGGCTAACGTGTAGCTAATGTGAACTTGTGATGGCACTGACAATTTTGCCCAGGCACGCAGCCACATGCAACTTATCACTGGTTGCATGCTACTGTTGTATACGTGAGCAGGTAGCACATACTTTGCATGCTCCCTGTATCGGAACGAATGGACACAGGCTGGTCACACCCTATGACCATTTTCAGGTCACTTGGCACTATGGTGCAAATTTTACAGATGCATCATAGAAAGCATTCTTTTTAGATGTATCACAGTTTGGTATGGCTCTGCTCTGACTAAGATCGCAAGAAACTACAAGAGTTGTGAACATAGCCCAGTCCATTATGCAAATCATTGACTCTGTCTACACTTGCTTCTGTCTCAGAAAAGCAATCAGCATAATCAAGGACCCCACCACACCCCTGGACAGACTCTCTTCCACCTTCTTCCATTTGGAAAACGATACAGAAGTCTGAGGTCACATACCAACTGAATCAAGATCAGTTTCTTCCCTGCTACCATCAGACTTTTGAACCTTTTTTAAGCTGATCTCTACATCCTAGCTATGACTATGTAACACTATATGTTATAATGTAACCAATGACAACATTGGCATTTGTTATAATGTAACCAATGGTAACATGCTGTGAGGGTCAGCTGACTGGTTGACCCTGTATATCTAGAAAGCAGATGGGAATTGTGGGGAGCTTCTATGGCTTATGGTGTAGCCCCAAGTGCTGGAATAACAAAGTTTTTTTATTAAATCTTTTGGCTTTCTGGCTAAGATCAAGTGTAGTATCGACATGGTGTACTTGGTTGAAGTCGTTAGGTTACATTTTAGCTTCATTTGAAGCAATTTTTAAATGCGGCATCTTGGCCTTTTAGCTAAGATGGAAATGAGATCAAGACTTGGAAGAGGAGTTATGCCTACTCCAATCAGCTTGGATCATGTAGATCAAGCTCAAGACAGGAGACTTGTTGAGACTCTGAATTGGACTTGATTTGATTGAATTGGATTTTTAAAAAATTAAAAAACAAAGTTTTTTTATTAAACATTTTCCTTTGATTTATTCTCTAAAGTTAGTTATTTTATTGCTTGCAACTGAAGTTTCCCTACTGCTGGCTGAACACTATATTCCTTTCCTTCTCCCCAATGTACTCTATGAACAGTATGTTTTGTCTGTATAACATACAAGAAACAATACTTTTCACTGTATTCCAATATATGTGACGATAATAAATCAAATCAAATTACTTGAAGATTTTTAAATGAGTTGATTTGCCAACCATTACCCAGAGATAGAAATGCATTGAAAAGTTTCACGAGTAAAACATATCTTTTGTCACCTCGTTTGTTTTTTGTAATGGATATTTGCAAACATTTGAAAATATTTGTTAAAATATTTGCAGTGTTAAACTCAGAATAGGTCAAATGTGCTGTGGAGTTGATGGAACTTGATGTTGTGTTTCTCCCTTGTTTTTGTCCTGGTTGATTTGATGAATGACCATGAAATATTGGATGGTGTTTTTTCAAATATGTTTTCATCTGGAGTTCAAAGAATTCATAATCTAAACTTAAAATATCTTGGGAAACCACTTTCTCAGGATTCAGTTGCACCTCTGCTCATCATAATCCCTACCCACGCCATCAGTGAAAAGTGAGAGCCAGTTCTCCCTCCTCAGTGCCATTCATTTCTATTTAATGTTTATATTGCACCATGGTCTCTACATCTATAAATCTGATGTTGTAAATGTCACTCAGATTAAACAAGGTTGATCAAACCTTTCCAGCACTTTTTAAAAATATACATCTATAAAGATCAACAGCAAAAAAAGTGACACAGTTTTGAATAAATCTGGATCAAGATATGTAGAATTTTAGTTAAACCACAAAACACAATCTCTGTTGTTGTGTGATCCACTGCTGGTCTTGTTTTGTTTGCATCAGTTCTATTCTAAATTAGATGTGTCAATGTGTTGGTTTGCAGCTTTTGAAAGCCACTGTGTACTGGGTTTGTTTCTAAGCAATGCCTGAAAATATTTATGACTAAAGCCTAGTGCCCTGTTCATGTGTATGTTTTTATGTAAATATGTTTGGTTTCTATATACATGTAAATTACAATGGAAAGTGATTAGATTGTAGCAATAATAACACATCAACTCTGGCATTTAAAGAATTACTTTATTAAAACTATTGTGTTGAATGGTGCTTGTTGCAGTTACAGGTGAAAGACAGATATAGGCCATGTTACCCTCTTTTTAAATATATATTAGTTTAGTGTGAGTTCAGGCATTGTGTGACTGCTTGGACTCTCAGACGTAGCCTTGTTGGTCATTGCAGACACACTACATGTTCAAGCTTCCTGCTGTCTCATCTGGGTGTGTAATTTTGTGCTGCATTCAAATACATTTAGGTCAAAATGGAAACTCCGAAGTGTCATCAGGGAATGAGGAGATTTACATTTACACTTCAGTTGGTGATATGAAAGTTTAAAAAAAAACACTTTTCAAAGGGAAGACTGTCAAACTGCGAGACCAGCTCAGCTTTTGTTGGTACTGATCTGGCTGAAATATCTAGTCAAGCTTAACAGGTGCATGATAAAGGAGCAAATGACAGATATCTTTCTGCCGCTTGGAATGCTGAGAAGCAGGGAAACTAGGATCAGTACACTTTAAACTCCACAGACACTTCAGTGTCTACAGAAGTAACTCACACTTTAATTTGATTGATTATTGTCACATGTATTGATAAACAGTGCAAAATTTCTATTTATTAGTGTCACAAGTAGGCTGACATTAACACTGCAATGAAGTTACTGTGAAAATCCCTTAGTCGTCACACTCCAGCATCTGTTCAGGTATACTGAGGGAGAATTTAGCATTGCCAATGCACCTGACCAGACATCTTTCAGACTGTGGGAGGAAACCAGAGCACCCAGAGGAATCCACACCAACATGGGGAGAACGTGCAGACTCCACACAGACAGTGACCCAAGCCAGGAATTGAACCTGGGTCCTTGGCATTGTGAGGCAGTGGTGCTAACCATTGAGCCACCATGTTGCCCCCTAGTATTGTTACTTGTGCGCTACACAGAAAAAGCATCCTGTTCATAAAGTACATGGGGGAGAATGAATGGAGAGGATGCAGAATATAGTGTTACAGTCATAGCTAGGGTCAGCTTAATATATGGTAGATTCATTCAAGAGTTTGATGGCGGCAGGGAAGAAGCTGTTCTTGAGTCGAAAGGAATGTGATCTTGAGAAGTTTGGATTTTTTTGCCGAAGGAAGAAGGTGGAAGAAAGTATATCCGGGGTGCATGGGGTCCTTGGTTATGCTGGCTGCTTTCCTGAGGCAGTGGGAAGTGTAGACAGAGTCAATGGATGGGAGGCTGGTTTGCATGATGAGCTGGGCTATGTTCACAACCTTTGTAGTTTCTTGCGGTCCTGGTCGGAGCTGGAGCCATACCAAGCTGAGGAAAGGAGTAACTTATGATACAATAATTTTATAGTAACAATCATAAAGATTGACTTTAAGGGGCATCTTGAAAATAGATGAATAGATGGGAAAAGGGATATGGTCCCCAGAAGGGTAGGGGATTTTAGTTCAAAAGGGGCAGCATGGTTGGTGCAAGATTGGAGGGCCGAAGGGCCTGTACCTGTGCTGTAATTTCCTTTCTTCTTTCTTCTTTGATTGAAAATTGTGATGTTTAATTTATGATCAATCATCAAATGTTTATTCATGTATTGTCTTTATTCCGTAATCAACTATTTTCAATATTTTCGAATGCAAACCACTTCATTCTATAAAAAAATGAAATTTAATTAAGATTATGGGCTGTGTAAGGTCAAATGTTTAATCAAAGAGTGACCTCATGTTTCTGGCTGTAGAGTT
Organism: Carcharhinus amblyrhynchos; assembly: GCF_965287045.1. Lineage (NCBI taxonomy): Eukaryota > Metazoa > Chordata > Chondrichthyes > Carcharhiniformes > Carcharhinidae > Carcharhinus > Carcharhinus amblyrhynchos. Next base: position 40,029,539 of record NC_137337.1, on the reverse strand, counting down.
CACGTAAGATACCATTTGTAATTGTTAAAGTTATTTGCAGCATCAGTTACCACATTACTGTACAGAAACAGAGAAAAAAAGTCCTACTTTTAAATATCCCCTAATTATAGAATACCCCCTAGGATTACAAAGTGTTATCTCTCCTTTCTGGTTATCAGGTGTGGTAACGGCAACTGCAGCAAAGCGTCAATTGCAGCACAGATTATATAAATAAATGCAAAATATGCCCTGGCCAATATCCATTATGGGTAAATGATGCAGCCACAATTCAAACAGCGGACCATCCAACATTACTGCTGAGTGCCACATAAACAAATTAGGTGGTGTTCAAGCCTTTCCATTTGCACAGAGGATGGGCCAGCGTTTACCAACACAATCTGAAATAGAAGTTCCAAGAGCATGAATGGCTAGTTGAGATGGCCAAGTGTTTGGAAGTCCTTATACATGAATTGCGGGAAAGGAGAGTCCTGTACAAACCATAAGAACAACATTCTCAAAAGTAACTGGTTCAGCGAGATTGAAATTGCAAGCAGAATAGTGAACGTAGTCAGAGATTGGAAATACAGTAATGAGGAGGGACTTGAGATATTGGGGTTATTTCCACCAAAGCTGAAAAGGCTAAAAGATCTAAGATTTTATGAAACTTAAAAATTTGATAGAGCGATTAGTGAAAGCCTATTTCCTCTGGTGGGGAAGTCAGAGACCAGGGGTCGTCAATTTATATTTATTACTGAGAGTGAGGAGAGAGGTTATCTAAATCTTCTTAATGCAGATAGTAATCGGAGCTTGGAAGATTTACCATTGAGAATAGCTGAGTCAATTTAATATTCTTATTGTCGAACCATCCTGCACAGAATGGGGCCAGTTGACTCACTGTTTTGTTGAAAAAGATTGTCCAATTAATTTTACTTCTCTGCTTTTTCCATATAGCCTTACAACTCTTTCCTATTCACGTATCTGTTCAATCCCCCTTGGAAAGCTATGGGGTGGCACAGTGTGCAGCACTGCTGCCTCACAGCGCTAGAGACCTGGGTTCGAGTCCCAGCTTGAGTCACTTTGTGTGAAGTCTGCACGTTTTCCCTGTGAGTTTCCTCCGGGTGCTCCGGTTTCCTCCCACAGTCTGAAAGACGTGCTGGTTAGATGCATTGGCCATGCTAAATTCTCTCTCTGTATCTGAACAGGCGCCAAAGTGTGGCAACTAGAGGGATTTTCGCAGTGATTTCACTGCAGTGTTAAAGTAAGCCTACTTTGTGACACTAATAAATAAACTTTAAAAAACTACTTCTTTTCTCAACATCTGTATCCTTTGGTTACAGCAGCCGGAGAAAACAGTTTCTGTTCATCCACTCCGTCAGAACACCTCACAACTTTGATCAGTGCTATGAAATCTCCTGCTAACGTTCCCTTCTCTCAGAAGAACAATGCCAGCTTCCCTAATCCCTACACATAACTGTAGCTCCTCATCCCCGATATCATTCTGCTAAATATCCTTACACTCTCTCCGAGACCTCGACATAGCTCCTGAAGCGTATGGCCAAAGTTGGACTCAATTCTTCCGCTGAGATTGGCAAGATATCCCGGAACGAGGTATCAAAGTAATTTGTTTGCTTCTAGTAAATCCATGAAAACCACAAATCTGGATTGAGAACAAAAGTAATTCAAACGTACAGTGGATAAATCAGCATCTGCAGAGTAGGGCAACTTAATTTTTCAGAAAGGCCCCTTTGTCAGTGCTGACTGTCTTTTTGGAGAATGTGTGTCATTAAGATGCATCCAGGGGGAACCAGCAGATAGAACCGATATTTGCAGCCTCTTATCTCATGCCAAGAAAAGAAGCTGATATCAGACTGAGGTGGTCTTCGCCCAAGCTGTACAGCTTCACTGAAAAATTCAAGCTCAGTCCGATTTGCAATGTTAACATTATTATAGCTGAGTGAAAATGAGGCTTTGTTACAGAAGGAAAACTTATCGTCTCATGTAATTATCTGCATTGAGTTACAGGTTGTATGAAATATCTTTCCATATATACCCTCAGGGAAGTTTTTTTATTAAAAAAATTAAATTTCATGCTTCTACACGTTTCTAGGATGTGGAGCTTGTGTGATCTTGGAGTTGTTAAAGAAAACTCTGCAAAATAAAAAGGGGGAAGCGATTACATTTCTACTCGGCTGACTGATGTTCTCTTCAACAGCCTGGATCACTTCACTGTGATCTTCAAACTATTGCAATTGAAGTGACAAGCATTACAAAGAAGCCTCTTGGTGGCGCCCTCTGTCTACACGGCCCTTAGCACATAAGCTTGTATTAGTTCAAGACGCTAGAACTGCTTTTACATTTAACATAAATGTTTTGCTTGGTTGTAAAGGACAAATGTTTGACCTCCCAGAAACCGCGTTACAAACTGCAGCCAGTCGATAGGATCCATTTGCTGTTGTGTGGAAAGCCACCAGAAACTTCCTTTTTTTTGCAGTTCCCGGATGACTTTCAACCATCCCAGCCCAGCCCTGCCAATATCATATAAACGTTATCTTCCCTTCATTGCCCCCTCACCTCCCCCTGCGTTTGATTTTTTTTGCTGGAGTTAAGTGGATATCAGCTAACCCAGAAAGATTTTCAGCTCCCGGTTTGTGGCAGCCACAGGAGATGAGTGCTTCATTCAGGAATCTCCCACACATGCACACAAAACCTTGTAAAACCAGGTAAACCAGCTTGAGGGCACTCACTTATTATAATAGCTTAATTACCGGCTTTTTTGATTTTTTTTACAATTTATGCAAAAGGCAGCGATTTCTTTTATGTTGCACAGCCTAGCACCTGCCTATAGTTTCGGCTATAGTTTCACTTTAGAAGCCACGTAGGGTCTGTATCCGAAGCTGAATGTTACACGTCCCTACTTAAAGAGAAAGAAGTTGTGGGTTGGAATGGGTTCTGGTATTGCTATTGGTGATGGGAGAGGGTAGAAGCACATCAAACATTTCATTTGCATGCATCACTGCGCAATAAACAGCTTCCAGATAAAAATAACTTATCAACTGCTTTATGTGCCTGCATTTGGCTGGTGCCTACAATCAGTGATCACAGAATTGTGTGCTTTTTCTTTCCATGTAAAACAACAACAACCTTCGATGCTTCCTCCATGTGCACGGGTTGTAATGGGTTCCTTTTCACTGGCTTCATTTGCCTTTTACTGTGAAGTAATGACATTTCATTACAGCAGCATAATCAATATTAGGTTCATTTTCAAAAAAAAACCCATAAACCTTATTGCTCTTTAACACGAGGCTTAAAAGATATCTTTAAGCATTTGATAAGTTTGATGGAGCTTGACTTCCAGATGCCAAACTGCTAGCTTTTTGCAGTGTTTTAAAGTACAAGTCAAAAAATTATTTCTGTCAGTCTCATTATCACCTTCCTCCTCGACTTCAGTATCATATGTAACCATGTGTAGAATCATAAAATAATTATGCAGTGTACAAGCTTTCTGGGAGCATGTAGTACTGTTTTCCTAATTCTTTATCGCTCACATTGATCATGGCATGTGTGCATTGATCCAAGCCCGCCATCTGGTTGTGTGAGATAAGCATGGTAGTGTCTTTTGCATTTCACTGTCAGTCAAGGAGGGGGACAGTTTGGCTGTAGGGAATTATGGGGGTAGGATTAGCCCTCTTCCTGCGAGTAAGCTGAATTTTAAATGGTACTATTGCAGCTGCTGAGGCCACATTACAAACTCACACTTTTTGCTTATGGCCTGGTGCAGACTTTAAACTGGTGTCAGATGGAGGGACATGTTTGCAAGCCTTTTTTTAAAAAAATAAACGCAGATGCCAGTCACTGTCACTTGCTTGTACCTTTGGATGGAACCCTGTACATGCAACTACTTTCGGAGGTACAATCAACTCGTAAAACTTCTGGCGATATCATTTTGAGACCATTCAATGTTTACAATAATTAAGAACTGATTTTGTGTTTTTTTTGAAGGAGGGGGGGTAATTGTGAGACTGACAAGTGTTTTCATGCAGAAGGTCTCCATTGTTGATGCATGTGCTTGGAGTGCATTGAGTCTGTAGCAAGCCATTCCCTGAAAACGAATAAATCTGTCACAAAAGATTAGTTCCGTTTTGTCTGTTGATGCTGACTATTCATAGATCTTCAGTGTGAGGGCCAGTGTGTCACAGTAAGTTGCAGGGTTTCTGCTTTTGACTTAGAGGCGCTGTATTCTGTCACTTGCCTACAAAAGAGCAGCCAGAAGGAGAGGAGAAAAATGGTCTGCCATGTGTTGGAGCTGCACCTTCTTAGCTGCGCATTTATTTTCTTTGTTGCCTCAACTTTTATTGTTGTACAGTGAAAAAAAAACAATATTAAGCACAGGCTCCAGGCAGCAGCAAGCAGAAAAGGGGATTAGCATATCGCTAGGATCATCTTACACTGAAGCAAATTCCTTTCACAATGTATAATTAGTGAATTTGGCCCTTTTGGAACACACAGACAAAAAAAATCATTCGTTCAGATGTTGAGTCAGAGTGTAGGAGGAGAAAGGTGGCTTGCAGATGCAGCAGGCATTTTGAACATTGTAAACTTTATTTCTGCAAGTTTTAGATTACATTTTGAAGGACAAAAGCAACAGAGTACACAGGTAGAAAAGGAATTGAACAGTACAAAAATAAAACTGGAACAACGGCTTCAAACATGCAGGGATAAAATCAGCAGTACTGGCAGAGAGATGTCTACAATGTTAAAACACTTAAATTCTGTAATTGTTACATCTAACTTTTGCTAAAGATTTGTAAATTATGCACCCAGTTCCTCATTGCACTGTCAGGCATTTTAAACAGATAATCAGGACATTTTGGGATCATTAAAAAAATGTAAAATAATTTTAATTGCAGTGGATTTTGAACACAAATGTTGCTGAAAAGAATATTTGCTTGTGATAGTTGCAAAGGCGAAGACTTATTGATCTTTCGTTTGCTGAAACATCGCCTAGAATAAACTACTAGAGTAAAATGTTACTGGGTCTGGTGTGAAACTGCCATTGAGTAATTTGCCTCTGCTCCCTTCCCCCAATGTAATATTTTAAATAAATATTTGTATAGGACGTTCTTACCAATCTTACTACAGTTACAGTTTTTGTTCAGTTGGGAATATTGCAGAGGAAACAGATAATTTTCATTGTAATTGACTAAGTCCTTCAGATAAAATGGATTGTCTAGTTTTATCTTATTGACAGCTTTCCTACTGTAATCTTTACAATTACAATAACCCAGTATTAACGGGGAGTTTTGAACTAAGAAACACATCAACTCATATCGAGAGCAAGTGTTTGCAAATTTTCGAGTCAGATTTTCTTGCCTAAGTGTTCATTCCTTTAATGCTTTGTAATCAGTAGTTTGAGAGCAACTTAAACAGCAAACTACAAATAATCTGAAAAATGAAACAGTATTGCACTATGACTTCAATGACAACAGCACTGCAATAGTCATGCACCCCATTTAACAGTGTTCCCCCACCCCCCCATTTTGTGGGATAATTTGGTGCACGAGCAAAGGATCTCGTTAAATGAGGGTTTTCAATAACACAGTTCGCACATACTAGGCTCTTAAAGAATGTTTTCTTTCTGTTTGTCTTGCGTCAAATTACATTAGAGGTAGTGTTGCCAACCATTCAGAATTTCCCCAATGACTTCAGGAATTATACATTTACCTCCTGGACATTGTTACGAGCAACCCAGGAGAAAAAGACATAGAACATTTTAAAAAAACAGTCCTTTTTCATTTTCTTTGAACACGTTAATTTATTGTTCATAAAAAATATTGGAAGATGTTGGGATAGGGAGGAATAAATGCTGGACAGGAAGGGTGGCTGAAAGCAAGAGGCCATTTGATTAAATTCCAGACCTAAATCTAGTGAGAGTTGAGAACTCTGACTACTGGAGTTTTTGCTAATTCATAAAGGATACAAAAAACAGTGAACCCTCATGCAAAACTTAAAGTGCTCTTGATTGGAAGTCTTGTTTCAAATTACCCAGAACCTACCATAACGGCAAAATACTGCGGATGCTGGAATCTGAAAGAAAAACAGAAAATGCTGGAAAATCAGCTCTGACGAAGGGTCATCCAGACTCGAAACGTTAGCTCTATTCTCTCTCCACAGAGCCTACCATGTCTGCTCTGGAAATGAATGGCTGCAGCAGATTAACTGAGACTAAACTTCCTTGCTGGGCATTGCGCAGTTGCTCTGTAACACTGCTGGAGCTACAGCTGCTGAGGGTCATTTTCAAGTTAAATAAGGGGGAAAAAAACATGATTTTTGAAATGTTTATTTTTCTGTTTAATCAGAGTATATTTTATCAGTTTGTGATAAAGGATCACGCCCAAAACATTAAGCCACCTTTCCCTCTCAGATGTTGAATGGCCTGCTCTGAATTGCTAATGCTTCAAATCTTTATTTTGGACTTCCAGTATTTAGAATTTTTCTTATATCTACACTCCTCATCCAGTCGTGTAATTTTATCCACTGTGCACTTAAAGATTTGGTCGTATTTGTGCTATAAAATGGGTGCTGCAGTGTTAGTGTGTCAGATTTGGTTCAGCTGCTAGCACTCCCGTCCCTCAGTCTGAAGATCGTGGCTCTGAGGCCCACTCCAGAGACAAAAATCAAACCAGTGCAGTGCTGGTGGAGTGCTGCTTGTTGGAGGCGCTATCTTTCAGATAAGAGATTACACCAAGGCCCTGTCTGCTTTCTTGGGTGAACCACAATCGCTACAGAGCAGAAGGAGGCCATTCGGCCCATCGAGTCTGCACCAACAACAATCCCACTGAGGCCCCATGCCCGTAACCCACATTATTACTCTGCTGAATCTCCTCACACCAGGGGATAATTTATCATGGCCAACCAACCTAACCTGCACATCTTTGGAATGTGGGGGGGAAACCAGAGCGCCCGGAGGAAACTCACGCAGATATGGGATAAAGGTACAAACTCCACACAGACAATCACCCGAGGCCAGAACTGAAGCGTGGCAATGCCCAGCAAGGACGTTTAGTCTCAGTTAATCTGCTGCAGCCATTCGTTTCCAGGGCCGACATGGTAGGTTCTGTGGCGAGAGAATAGAGCCAATGTTTTGAGTCTGGATGACCCTTCGTCAGAGCTGATTTTCCAGCATTTTCTGTTTTTCTTTCAGATTCCAGCATCTGCAGTATTTTGCAGTTATAATCACGAGCAGATTAACTTCTTTGTGAAATGACGATTTAGGGATATATATTGGTTCGGGCACATTTTGTGTTGCTCTGTACTGAAAATGTGAAATAGGATTATTTATGGATGGGCAGCAGGGTGGCCTCCTGTGGTCAAAGTTGCCAACTCTCACTGGATTTAGGCCTAGAATTTAATCAAATGGCCTCTTGCTTTCAACTTTCCTGTCCGACATTTATTCCTCCCCATCCCAACATCTCCAATATTTTCATAAACAATAAACTAATGTGTTCAAAGGAACTAAAAAGAAATCATTTTTTAATGTCCTATGACTTTTTCTCCTGGGTTGCAGCAATGTTAACCACTACGCCACTGTGCCACCCACCCATAAATGATCCATCTCACATTTTCAATATAGAGCAACGAAAAATGTGCCCTGACCAATATTTATCTTTCAATCAACATTTCATAAAAAAAGGTTAATCAGCTCATGATCATGTAGTAGTTAGTGGGAGTTTGTCTTGTGCAAATTGACTGCCATGTGTCCTGCATTACTTTATTGGCTGTAAATCACCTTGCAATCTCTTGAGGTTGTGACAGATACTATATAAATGCACGGCCTGGATTTCTGCCTGTAAATCAAGCGCACAAAGTCAGGAGAATTCCGGGCTCTGCAAAACCAACTGCTAAAATAGTTGCCCAAACTTCCAATTTTTGGTCGGGGGGTGGTGAATTGGAGAACAGAGGTGGAGGGGGGTGGGCAATCTGGAAATAGTTAGAGGTCGGCGGGATTCCTGGCATCGATTGGGCAACTTGGGCACAGTTAATCTTTTTTTTCCTGTTCATTCGTGGGATATGGGCATCACTGGCTGGCCAACATTTGTTGCCCATCCATAGTTGCCCTCGGAGGGCAGCTAAGAGTCAATCACATTGCTGTGGCTCTGGATTCATATCTTGCCCAGACTGCATAAGGACAGCAGCTTTCCTTCCCTAAAAGACATTAGTGAACCAGCTGGGTTTCTCTGACAATGAACAATGGTTTTGTGGTCATCTGTATATTCTTAATTCCAGATATTTCCTCATTGAATTCAGATTCCACCATCTGCAATGGCGGGATTCGAACTTGCATCCCCAGAACATTAGCTGAGCCTCTGGATCAATCGTCCACGATAATACCACTAGGCCATTTTATCCCAGTGATAAAAATGGGCCTTCTGAAAGGCTCATTTGAAAAGTTGGTTGTCAATGACCAAGCTCCTTGAGCAGACATAGTTGACTTGTCAGGTGAGGATCAAAGCTGTAAATGTTGTCCAACTGTTAGCTGACCCTGGAAAGGATGGCCAATCATGGGCTTTCCCTGTGGAAGAATTGTCATTGTTGCTGCCTGTTCAAAGTGTTCTCAACCAAACACTGAAAATGTGGAGTGGATTCTCAGGATACAGCCATGAGATAGCATCATCCACCACGACTGGGTACAGTTATTCTGTGGTCATGTAATTCATTGCCAAGACTCAATTTTCTGCTCAGGACTGCCGTGGAAGAGATCCAGAAAAGGAGACCAGTCCTGTGCCCAGCTGGCCAACGTAATCCACTTGTAGCAACCAAGAAGGCCTGGATTCAAATTGTGGCTGTGGTGAGCGCGGCAGGAGACCATCAGCCCAAACTGATACGCTGCTATACTATTGGAATTGGATTTTGCTCCACTATTAATGGTTTAACAGTCCATAGTTGGGTTGTAAGAGTAAATCAATAGCGCCATGTACAAAAGCTGTGCTCTGTTCATAAACTGAAAACGTGTAGAAACTCACAGAGTATTGTGATTTCACTAATCTCATTAAAAAGTTCAGAAAGTTACAACTTGTTGCAATAATATTCTCTGGTTTAGCTATGGTAGGAAGGTCTTATGGTGCAGTTGTAGTGTCATTACTTCTGGGCCGGAAGCTGTGGGCTCTAGTCCCACTTCAGGACTGGATGGCCACGGAACGTGCATTCAGGATGTGGCCTGACACATTGGGTGGAATTCTGCTCGTGGCTGGTTTGGTGGCAGACAGGAGTGGAGAATCCGGTGGGAGCCAGAAAGTTGGAAACCCACCAGCATAGGAACAGTTTGAAATTCTCCTGATGTAATGGCCGCTCAGTACTCCTGCTGGTGGCATGAATGTCATTTGCATCTCACGAAAGTTCATTAAAACACCAGATTGCCAAAATCTTGGCAGGTCTTCCAATCTTACCAGCAGGGAATCACATTGGTGTCAATTCCATCTGGAAAAGAGTTGCATGCACAAGGTGGATCTCAGTTTGCTTCTGACTTTGAGGTGATTGCAACATACATAGCCTATCTACCATAGCACTGTGCTGCTCCTGTAGAGATGAATACCACTCTGCTAGGGCAGATCTCTAGCTCCACGCCTTGCTGTGGGACTGAAGGTTATCCGGAGGTGGGAGTGAGGTTGGAGGGCTGGGGGTGTGTGTAAGAAGGCAAGGGGGACAACCTGGAAGTAGATGAGAGCGCACAATCGCAGGCAGAGATTCTTTTTTTTTAAGTTTAAGTTTATTTATTAGTCACAAATGGGCTTACATTAACACTGCAATGAAGTTACTGTGAAATTCCCCTAGTCACCATGGTCCGATGCTTGTTTGGGTCAATGCACCTGATCAGTGGATGTTTCAGATTGTGGGAGGAAACTGGAGCACCTGGAGGAAACCCAAGCAGACATGGGGAGAACGTGCAAACTCCACATAGACAGTGACCCAAGCTGGGAATCGAACGTGGGTCCCTGGCGCTGTGAGGCAGCAGTGCTAACCACTGTGCCACTGTGCTGTTTGAGTACATGATGCCAAGCTGAAAATTTGATAATAGAGGGAGCTAAGAGGGACTTACTCTGGCAGAGTGGATGAAATCATTCATCTACTTCCTGTATTGTGTGGCACTTCTGCTGTGGTCAATCACACTGACCTCTCGGGCAGTGGCCTCTCAGGCTGGAGAGGTGAGGTTGATTTGATGTGCTTCCTGGAGCCTTCCTTAGGATAGAGGACATGCCTCTGTCCCCAAGCTCCTTAAATCAAGGCTTTGAGGCCTGGTGATTGAATTGGGAGGCAGACTCTTTCTTGAGCCTGCAAGCTTTCGGGCTCCAGGCATCTTGTACAATCCCAAGAAGACAGCTAGGCTGCAGAGAGTGATCTGAGTGTGCTGGACTGGAGGTTAAATCTGGTTCCTCCACTTTGAACCTGCCAGCTGATGACAGGCAGACGAATCAGCTCCTGACCCATCAGGCGATTCAGAGAGATGCTTACTTGTGCATAATTAATGAGGCTGCAAGCGCGGAATCGCACAAGGGTTCACGCCGTTCCGGCCAATGAGAACAGCACCAGCGGAACTGCCCGCCACCCAATTCCACCCATTGATTTTCAGCCAGAAATCCTTCCAATATATCTGGCAGCGGGTGGCAAGGGTGGGAGAGATTCTCGGTCAGCTGTACTGCAGAAGTAGCAAATACTTCTCCAAGCGTGATCATGGACCAATCCAATGGAAGTCCATGATCACTAACACTTCTTAGGGCCTGGTACCCGCGGGGGCAGAGATCAGATATAACATTCCTAATTCTCACCAGAATGCAAATTATTCAATTTTCAACTCATACTTGTTCTGTCAAAAAATATACTTAAAGGCGAATATCACTGATGGAAATTTAGCCTTGCAAAGTGTTTAATGCTGAGTTTTCGAATTCATTCCCAGGATATGGATGTTGCTGGCAAGGACTACATTTATTTCACCAGCTCTATTCTCTAGCTTGCTGTTCGAAGCTATATTTAACCACTCGTTGGGCCGAAGGGCCTGTTTCCTGGGCTGTTTTTGTTCTTTGTTCAGTCCTGTTTGTAGTGGTATGAAACTCAGTGCTTGCTAATCCACTTCAGAATAGTATAATCATCATCAGAAAACTCACGTGTCAAGATAGATTCTTCCTTGTGGATGACGGGACAGAAGTGAGATGCCACTGGTAATTGTGGGTTCTCAGATGGCTTATGCACCTTATCTTCTCCTTGCTGACTTTCACACAGGTGATTGTGGTTTGTTGGCTGGAGAAACTGTCCTCTCTTTCTGTCTCTGGTGCTGGTGATGGATGGCAATGTAGATTATGATTGGATGTGTGAATTCCATCTGTTGATATTATTGGAGTAGACCTTCATGGAGGTTTTGAGATTGTCTTTAAAATGTTTTCTTAGGCCCGCATCCGAAAGGGTTCCCTGATGTAGCTCTGAGTAAAACATCTATTTGGGCAGTCTGATGTGAGATTATCATAACCCCCATTCATTCCATGTCTGTGTCGTGGAGGATTATTCTTTTGTCATCAACTTGATTCACAAGGTTTTTCGAAGATAGGTTTTTTGATTCTGTCTTCATTCACTATGAAGGACACAAGTAACATCCAGAAATAATCTAGAGCAGAAATTAGAAGGGAGGAGGAATTCAAGAAAATTACAGTCAGCAGGGAAGTGGTACTAAGGCGACAGCTGGATCTGCAAGTTTACAAGTCCCCAAGTTCTGATGGACTTCATTGTGGGGTCTTGAAAGAAGTGGCGAGTGAGATAGTTGATGCGTTGTTTTTAATTTTACTAGATTTGGAGAAGGTTCCACTTGATTGGAGAATAGTGAATGTAACTCCTTTATTCAAAAAGGAGGGAGACAGAAAGCAGGAAACTACAGGCCAGTTAGCTGTCACTGGGAAAATGTTCGACTCTGTCATTAAAGACAATATAGCAGGGCACTTAGATAAATTCAAGATAGTCAGGCAAAGCTATTTCATTGGATGCAACTCATCTCCGTTCCCTTAAGCCCAAGGGGCCCAAATTTGAATATCTTTGGCAACCAGCTTTTTAACCATCTATGGACAGATCTGCCTGGACCACTTAAACTATTATTGGCTCTCCATTGCTAACAGTGATCATTACTTAAAGATTATCTAAGAATGAAAAGTTAATGCCTCGCTTTTTTTGTCCAGCACAATCCATATTCTTAAGCCACCCTCACCTCCGACAATGTTTACGAGGAGATCAGGGAACTTTTAGTCACAAGGGTGTCTATTCAACTACCTCTGCCACTGCCCTTCCACTCCTTGTCCTTAAGTAAAACTTGCCCCAAATGTTCCCTAGTACATACGCAAGCCCTGAACTCACATCTTTCTGTGGATTCTATTCATCTACTGCAATGTTCTTCCTGATGTCACTTCCTGCTTTCCTCAATCCATTTCTGAAACTGTTGACAACTAAGCTTCCCTTTGCGAGCCCTTTAATTTCCTTGCACCAACATTCCCCCCCCCCAGCCTCCTTTCAAATTTGCTTTCATCAACCTTCTCCCAAAAAAAACAATGCAAGTGTCCACTATCCTTGCAAATTACTGCTGCATCTCTAGTTTCCCTTTCCTCTTCAAAGGTCTTGAACTTGTTCTTGCTTTCCAAAGGTATTCACATCTTTTCCCCAGTTCCATGATTGAATCCCTCCAGTCAAATTTTCAGCCACAGTAATAGTGCTTGGTCAAAGTTACAAATTCTTTGTGACCATGATAAACCATCTCTTCTATTTTATCTCCTCCTCTAATGCCACTTTAATTCATTATTTTCTGTCTCATTGTCGCCAGAGAATTACCCCCAATGTTGTCCCTTTCTTCTTCTGCACTGTTATCTCTGGAGTACAGTCAACTTCCAGCATTCGTGGCCCCCTCTATCGTGAATTTATTTACCCGCGCAAATGTGATTGTGCACATAATCGCAGGTTGGCGGGCCCAAAGCTGCAGTTTAGAATGTTAAACTCTCACCTTCCCCATGTCATTCCCATGTAGAAAGCACACACTGTCCATGTGCCAACTCTGCGCGTGCACAAGTTCGTCGTTTGTGATTTCACACTTTGAGAGAATTTATGGGGATGGGACCCCTATGAATGGTAGAGTTGCCTACCGCAAAGACCTACCATTGGCTTCCTTCTGTTTCTAAAGCACATGCTACCACCTGGCAATATCATCAGGAAATATAACATCTGGTTCCACATGTGTGCCAATGGCACTATAGTCTACCTCACCACGAGTTCTTTGGACTCTCCACTAGTTCTGATTTATCATGCTGCTTGTTTGACATCCAATAATGGATTGGCATGACTTTCTTCTAACTATTGGAATATTCTAATCTTCTCCAGACTGAAGCCACTGTCTTTGTTCCCCATCATAAGCTCTATTTCCTGACCACGGTCTCCATCCCTACTTCCACTGAACAAAACTGATTGCAGTTTCAATGTTATGTTTGACTCTGAGAGGATTTTCTGACCACATATCCACACTGTCATAAAGACTGTCTACTTCTAGCTCCGTAATGTTTGCTTTTACTTCGAACCTGCCTCAGTTCATCGGCTGCTGAAACATTTGTTTTTGCCTTTGTTACTCTAGATTTGAATATTCTAATTCTCTCCAGCCAGCCATCCTTTTTTCGATCCTGCATGAACTGGGCTCATCCAAAATTCTCATTCGCCGCTCACTCCAGGGGCTAGATTTTCCCATCTAGCCCGCTGTGGGAATCATAGTGGACAGAACATGGACCACGCACAGGTCTATTGACTTCGGGCAGGATTTTCTGATGTCAGGGTGAGCGCAGTCGGAAAATCCCGTCCCTGAGCCGGATGGTCTTGATTAGTTCCTGCTCCAATGATGTCTCAGCTTTAATATTCCCCTTCTTGTTTCATGGCTTTGCTCCTCCTAGCATGAGCCTCCTCCAGCCCCACAAGCCTTTGAGATCCCTGTGTTTGTCTCACTCTGCCGTCTCCAATCTCAATCACTCCGCCGTTTCCGATCTCAGTCACTCCGCCGTTTCCGATCTCAATCACTCCGCCGTCTCCGATCTCAATCACTCCGCCGTCTCCGATCTCAATCACTCCGCCGTCTCCGATCTCAATCACTCCGCCGTCTCCGATCTCAATCACTCCGCCGTCTCCGATCTCAATCACTCCGCCGTCTCCGATCTCAATCACTCCGCCGTCTCCGATCTCAATCACTCCGCCGTCTCCGATCTCAATCACTCCGCCGTCTCCGATCTCAATCATTCCGCCGTCTCCGATCTCAATCACTCCGCCGTCTCCGATCTCAATCACTCCGCCGTCTCCGATCTCAATCACTCCGCCGTCTCCGATCTCAATCACTCCGCCGTCTCCGATCTCAATCACTCCGCCGTCTCCGATCTCAATCACTCCGCCGTCTCAGATCTCAATCACTCCGCCGTCTCCGATCTCAATCACTCCGCCGTCTCCGATCTCAATCACTCCGCCGTCTCCGATCTCAATCACTCCGCCGTCTCCGATCTCAATCACTCCGCCGTCTCCGATCTCAATCACTCCGCCGTCTCCGATCTCAATCACTCCGCCGTCTCCGATCTCAATCACTCCGCCGTCTCCGATCTCAATCACTCCGCCGTCTCCGATCTCAATCACTCCGCCGTCTCCGATCTCAATCATTCTGCCGTCTCCGATCTCAATCATTCTGCCATCTCCGATCTCAATCACTCCGCCGTCTCCGATCTCAATCACTCTGCCGTCTCCGATCTCAATCACTCCGCCGTCTCCGATCTCAATCACTCCGCCGTCTCCGATCTCAATCACTCCGCCGTCTCCGATCTCAATCACTCCGCCGTCTCCGATCTCAATCACTCCGCCGTCTCCGATCTCAATCACTCCGCCGTCTCCGATCTCAATCATTCTGCCGTCTCCGATCTCAATCACTCCGCCGTCTCCGATCTCAATCACTCTGCCGTCTCCGATCTCAATCACTCCGCCGTCTCCGATCTCAATCATTCTGCCGTCTCCGATCTCAATCACTCTGCCGTCTCCGATCTCAATCACTCCGCCGTCTCCGATCTCAATCACTCTGCCGTCTCCGATCTCAATCACTCCGCCGTCTCCGATCTCAATCACTCCGCCGTCTCCGATCTCAATCACTCCGCCGTCTCCGATCTCAATCACTCTGCCGTCTCCGATCTCAATCACTCCGCCGTCTCCGATCTCAATCACTCCGCCGTCTCCGATCTCAATCACTCTGCCGTCTCCGATCTCAATCACTCCGCCGTCTCCGATCTCAATCACTCCGCCGTCTCCGATCTCAATCATTCTGCCACTGGTGACCATGCTTTCAGCCAGCTTTCCTGTCAGCTTTGCATGGGATTCTCTCTCGGATCCTCCCCATTTCTCTACCTCTCCGCCTTCTTTAATGATGCTGTTTAAAAATCTACTTCTTTGACCAGGTTTCTGGCCACCTATTCTGATAGCTCCTTATGTGACTTGGCAACCAAAAAGGTTAAAAATATTTTTATTGCTGTCACTCTTATTAAGCACCTTGGGATGTTTTGACCTGGATTCGATTCCCAGCTTGGGACACCATCTGGGTGGAGTCTACATGTTCTCCCCATGTCTGCGTGCGTTTCCTCTGGGTGCTCTGCTTTCCTCCCACAGTCTGAAAGATGTGCTGGTTAGGGGCAATGGTCATGCTAAATTCTCCCTCAGTGTACCTGAACAGGGGCTGGAGTGTGGCAATTAGGGGATTTTCACAGTAACTTCATTGCAATGTTAATGTAAGCTTACTTGTGACAATAATAAATAAACTATGCTAAATTCAATACATAAATACAAGCTTTTTTAAAAAAAAATTGTTCCTGGGCATCTCATAGAATCATAGAACCCTACAATGCAGAATGAGGCCCTTCGGCCCATCAAGTCTGCACCGAACACCATCCCACCCAGGCCCTACCTCCATATCCCTACATATTATACTTACACATCCCTGGACACTAAGGGGCAATTTCTTAGCATGGCCAATCAACCTAACCCGCACATCTTTGGACTGTGGGAGGAAACCGGAGCACCCGGAGGAAACCCACACAGACACGAGGAGAACGTGCAAACTCCACACAGACCATGACCCAAGCCGGGAGTCGAACCCAGGAGCTGTGAAGCAGCAGTGCTAACCACTGTGCTACCGTGCCACCAACATCTCTGGCTGGGCCAACATTTATTGCTCATTTCTAATTGCGGGGGCAGTTAATAGTCAACCACGTTGCTGCGAATCTGGAGTCACATGATGTAGGCCAGACGAGGTGTGGGGCGGAGGGGGGAGGGGTGCAGAATTCCTTCCCTAAAGGACAAGTTCCACCGTCTGCAGTGACGGGATTTGAACCTGACCATTACTCTGGGTCTCTGGATTACTAGTTCAGTGACAATACCACTATGCTATCGCCACTCCTAGTTGCAGTGTGGATGACTGGAGTTTCCTGATGCTACTGAGCTCTGCTCCTGTAATTGTTTCTGCTGGGCCACTTTTCAATTGCCTGCCCCTCGCTCACTCCGATTCCCGTGATGGGCAGGGTGGTAAAATTCTAGCGTGTGGGTTTCTCAGGAAGAGGGGGGACCTGCTACTGATACAAGCAGCAGGTCCATACCACCAGCAGCTCTCCTTGTGAGAGAAAGGTCATTATTACAGTTCCACATGCTGAACTCCCACATCCCAAAGTCAACAAATGCACAACCCAATGGCAATCAGGATTCACCCAGACAAAATCTAACCTCACCTACGAATTTGTAGTAGATTTTCAGTGTGTGTAGGATGGGGAATAGGCCTTATAGCACAGTTTCTTGAACACACTGCTTGTACATGTGCACAGTGACACTTTGAGGTTTGGTGGAGATTCTGCACAAGTACAACCCAAAGTGTACAAGCAAACTAATACGCAAGAAACTTACTGCCCCGACCGCCACGGGAATTGAAGCGGGCGAGGGCCAGGCAATGGAAAGGTCTGTTGACTTTGGGGAGGATTTTACAGTTTCAGGACAAGCGAGGCCGCAAAATCCCACCCATAATGTTTGAGAAACCTCACTCCTGTGTACCAAAGCGAAAAAAGAGAGAGACAGAACTAGCTGGGTGAGCTAACAATGAGACTGACCTGAGTGCCACTGCATTTCTACATTTGTTGACTTTGGGATTTGGGAATCAGCACGCCGCTCCATAATTAATAAGGAACTTCCTCTCACAAGGAGACTGAGTGCTCAATAACATGCTTGGTAACATCACCTTGTGGAAGATCTAACAGAGTGGGTCAGCAACGATCTGCTAGTCTGTGGTGATACCTCATAATATCAACAAAAATATGCAAATATAAGCAGCATAATACTAAAACTTCA
This sequence comes from Carcharhinus amblyrhynchos, assembly GCF_965287045.1. Lineage (NCBI taxonomy): Eukaryota > Metazoa > Chordata > Chondrichthyes > Carcharhiniformes > Carcharhinidae > Carcharhinus > Carcharhinus amblyrhynchos. The sequence goes on along the minus strand of NC_137337.1, from coordinate 40,012,145 downwards.
AGTTAACTGTATGGAGAAGGAAGTGACGTTGTCACCTGGTCCAGGTTTAAGCCGAGCTGCGCAGTTTCTGAGTATCTTTCCAGAAATACCCAGAATGCAGGCTTACAAATCTTTTTTGTGTCTGATACATAGGACATTTAAAAATTTAAAAGGTATTTTTTTAAAGTGCTTAATTAATTATTTTTAGTAGTTTAAGTCTAATCCAACATCTAGGGTGGCATGGCAGCACAGTGGTTAGCATTCACAGCGCCAGGCACCCGGGTTCGATACCGGCCTCGGGTCACTGTCTGTGTGGAGTTTTCACATTCTCCTCATATCTGCATGTCTTTCCTCTGGGTGTTCTGATTTCATCCCACAGTCTAAAGATGTACCAGTTACGTGGACTGGTCATGCTAAATTGCTCCTTAGTGTCCCAAGCTTTGTAGGTTAGGGGGATTAGCAGGCAAATACTTGGGGTTATGGGGAACAGGCCTGCGTGGATTACCCCTTACTGCTAGGGGGATTATGTGGGGATACAAGAATAGGGCAAGGGTGGGATTGTGGTCAGTGCAGACTCAATGGGCCAAATGGCCTCCTTCTGCACTGTAGGGATTCTATGATTCTATCTTGCCCAATTCCATAGATTGAGTAAACTGTGGCAATCCTGATCGAAAATACATTCCCCCAAACTGACATTCCTTTCTCAAGTTACCAGTGATAGGCAATGTATCAGGAGATATTTTCAAATATGTACTTCTGCTTTCAAAAGGAGCCCATTACTCGATCAATTCAAGGTGGGAATTTTTGGTCTCACCCACATCATGTGTAATGGCGGGCAGGAGGGAAACCATCACTAGAGCAAAGAAATCAATTTCCCATCAGCGTAAAAGCGGGTCGCGATTGTCCACTCCTGCCCTCACTAGTGGCATACCATTGCTACTGAACCATGTCAGTTAGGCTATTTGAATATATTAGAATGTATTAGAATATCAAGGCAGCTTGCAGAATCATGCCCCCATATTGGGTCAAAAGGTCACGTCAGCGTCTAATTAGATCAACATGATTTGCAATGGTACATAAATGATGCTACATAAGAGATGTTTGTTCGCCCACGTTGCATCACACAATGCTCACAGCACATTGGATTTTGTGCCAGTTTCACAGGCAACACCACTTTATTTTCGGGAGGGTGGGGAGGGGGATTGCAGATACAAGGCTGTATATACAGAGCAGCGTTAAGACGGGATGGATTGTAATGTGCTGCAGGGCAAGGGCTCAACTGGGATGGGGCAAGCGTGACAAGACAGAGGCAAGGGAAGGGGCAGGAGGGCAAGGGCTTGACTGGAGGCAGGGGGAAGATTGGGGAAATTTGCACTGACACATGACCTGGGGGGGAATGAATGGAGGAAGCATCCTCTGGGTCAGAACTGCAAAAAGAGTCTCTTAGAGAAGGCCAGAAGCAAGTAGGGGCCAGAGGATTGTGGAGTGAAGAAGCGCTTCAGGTTATGTTGCTGAGCTTCCAAAGACTGACCTTGCCCCAGTCCACTGTCATATTAATTCTGATACATCCCTGCAATAACACATTGTACCAATCGTAGTAATTTCCCAGTGTGATCATGACTCCAAATACAAGTGAGTGTCTGGACAAACAGGAGGAACCTCCTGGAAACCCAACCTTAGAAGCTTGCAGCTGCCTGGAACTCCCAGGCTCCCTGAATAAAATCCCATCCACTCACAGGGCATGTGCCCTCACCTAGGTTCCAAACGAGTTAGTTATAGAGTTCACTGAATGGGTAATGTTTGTCTTGAATAAATGCAGGACATCCCAGCCACTGACTGAATCCATCTCCTAGCAATAGATCTACTGAAATGGATGGGGGGGGTGGTGCTAGGGGGAAGGCATGCTGTAACATTGAGAGTGGTCACTGCAGTGGCCAGCATTGCATTTGCCAATAGGTGCCCATTCTGTAACCAAGCCCTTAAAGGCACAGTCACTCATGAGACAGTGACAGGGAGGGCTGATGTACAGTCCTATTTTCTTTCAATGTTCCTGCGGGGAGACAATCTTCAGGAAGATGGAGTGTGCCTTTAGTATTGTCTGCATCATTACATGCAGACAAGAAGAAAAGCAGAGTGCTCACAGAAGGAGTTTCACCTTTATGAGCAAGGGGCAATAGGGCCCCCTCTGGATCCAGAGGCTGAGACTCACAGAAACGCTGCACATAGGTGCCTCTCGAGATGACTGTTGTGCACAAGATGCATTTCCTTTCTAAAACTGAGTGAGAGACATTGTCATCAACACCTCTGAATGTCCACGGATCTGGTGGTTCAAATCTGCCACATTCTCCAAGGGCTGGTGCTACAGGGACATCCTTTGATGCTGGCTCTGAAAGTCACTGCAGCTCTTAAGAATGAGCAGGAAGCATGCCAGAGCAGATGATAAGGATGCCTGTGTGGGTTTTGAGTGGAGCCGTGTATGAGGTGAGGATGCAAAGTGTGCAGATTGTGAGCCCAGGCAGATGTGGGAGAGTAAGTGGTGAAGTCCCATGAGCTGGTATCATGTGATATCGCTGTGAACTGTCATCCTGCAAACCTGTGAGGGGCATGTGAGGGCGTGAGCTTATAGAGAGATGAGAAGGTTGATTTACCCTGGCTAGGTGGATGAGATCATTCATCTGTTTGTGGCGCTGTTTCACTGCTCTCCTGTGAGTTGAGATTGCACCACCACCAACCAAGGTGGTTGGTAACTTTGTTGAACCTCTGCAGGCCATCCCCAGGGTAGAGAAGGTAATGGCAGGACTGGATAGTATGCAGTAGGTGACCCAGCAAGGCATCACTGTGGTGTTAGTGTATCTTTAAGAGTTTTCTTTTAAAAAGTCATGGCTGCAATTCTCCCATCCCACTGCATTAATGTGTTACTAGGCTGGCTCACATTGGCCAATTTTGCAGGGTTCTCACGTGCGTTCTCACTCCGATAGCTCTCCTAGCACCAGATTTCTGGCAGTGTCAGATCCACACCGGAAATCGGCAGGGAGACATGAAGACCATTTAAATTATCATTTAAATATAATGTAAATTTCATTAGCAGGCCTGGGACTGAAGTTTCCGGGTCTGCTAGTAGCTCCCCACTAATGGGGAATAAATGTCCCTCCCCCGCTGGAGTGAAAGGGGGCAATTGGGGCCCCCAGAGGATTGGGTGGTGGGGGATGTCCCCTGGGCATTGGCATCCTGGCAGTGCCAGCCTGGTCCCCCCCCAGCACTGCCCAACAGCAAATTGCCAATGCCCAGGGGCCACCTTGGCACTGCCCACCAGCTTATTGGGGCATGGTGTGGGGGGAGCCTGATGTGGCTGAGCCTGGTGAGCTAATCAGTGGGTGAGGGGGGGGTCCTACTGCCATGCTGCAGACAGGATTGGTGGGGGAAGGAGGGAGGCTAGTGATTGGGGCAAGCTGGGGGACCATCAACCTGCTTGGGGGCTCAGGACTGCGAGGGGAGGAGGGTGGTCAGGAGAATTGGCTGGGTGGGGTGTGCCTGGAGATTGGGGTGGGCAAGAGGGGGGTTTGGAGCTGGGCCTGGGAATGGTCAGGGGGGCCAGAGATCAGGTCCTGGAGGGTTCAGAGGGGCGGCAATGTGGTGATTGCAGGGCTGGCTAGCAATCGGGAGGACAGCAGTGTGGGGCTACTGCGCATGCACTGATCTCGGCACTGACAGACTGACACATACACAGTCAGGAATAGGCCCTGCCTCCTGAGTTTTAATGATGTACACACGAGTGTGGGAGAGCCTTCGCTGAACTCCCACAGAAAAAAAGACATGAATTTCTCAATTTTTCATGCAAATTCATCATTTAGAACTTTTTGGGGAGAATTCTGGCCCATGTTCTCTGTAGCTCACAGCCTTAGCTGATGTCATTGTTGCTGAGCTATCTACAAGGAGTCATTTTATTATTCCTTAAGTGGATTAAATGGGGGGTGTTTATTTTTACTTTGGGAATTACTTTTATAACTCTGCATTGTCAGGAGGAAGAATATTTGCAGATTGGGTGATAGGCGCTCCTTCATTTTCAGTTCTGAGCTGCAGGCTTTCATTTTTAGAAGGGACATCAAGCCGGAAAGAGGTTTCTCTCTCCCTGGTTTTGGGAAATTCTGCTGGTTAGCTGAAAGCCTTCCTGGAGTAGAAAATCTGCTGTTGGTGTTTTGACCAAAGTCTTTCCCTGGTGTTCTGGGAAGCTGTTCTGACTTCAAACTGTTTTGAATGCATTAATAGAACTGCGGCATTCATCCAAAGGACTCCGTACCAGTATCACGTGAGCATTAGTCTTTGCTATGTTCAACCTATGGAAGGGTTTTGTATAAAGGAAGCTTTTGCATAATTGAAACATCTTAGGTATATTTGTTCAGTGTTATACATTATCGTGGTTTGTTTTTATTTGTAAATGGAAAAAAAATTGCTAATCTTTTTACCATATATGTTAACTATATTCTTAAATAGTGGAGCCCGCCTGGATCATAAGTTTTGCAATTTGAACTTGATTAGGATAAGCATGATATTTCACCTCAGGTATGATTCAAATGACCTACTGGGGAGCTTTTACCATGTTTAAGAATATAGTTAACATGTATGGAAAGAAAATTAGCAATAATTTTTATCAATTGCAAACAAACAAAATGATAGTGTATAATCCTTAATAAATGTATCTATGATATTCCAATCAAATGGTGGAGGCAGCGTGGTGGCACAATGGTTAACACTACTGCTTCACAGCGCCAGGGAGCAGGGTTCAATAGGGACCCAGGTTCAATTCCAGCCTTAGGTCACTGTCTGTGTGCAGTTTACACATTCTCCCCATTTCTACCTGAGTTTCCTCTGGGTGTTCTGGTTTCCTCCCATGGTCCAAAGATGTGCAGGTTAGGTGGATTGGCCATGACAAATTGACCCTAGTATCAGGGAGACTAGTAAGGTAAATATGTGGGTTTATGGGAATAGGGTGGTATTGTGGTCAGTGCAGACTCAATAGGCTGAATTGCACTGTAGGGACTCTATGATTATGAATTAGTTTGTAAATCAAAGTTTGGTTTCTGACATTAGTTTGAGCCTGTGAGGGATAGGAACTGGGGAAAAGAGAAATCTCCAGGTGGTAAAGGAGATCTTGTGGGTGATAATAAAGACAGCATACATCAGGTTAAAAAGGAGGTACAGGAGGGTGGAAAAGAAATGAAAAGCCTCAGATTTTTTCACTGTAATAAATTAGGCCATGCAAAGTCACAGTGCTGGTGGTTTAAGAAAAGCACTGGGAAGACTGATGTGGTAAAACAGGATAAACCAGTGGAGATTGTTAAAGTAGTAAAGGAAAGCCCAACTGAAGCAAACGAGGTGCAAAAGAATGTACAGCCCAGTCAGGAGTTGATTGATAAGATGATGCCAGATCTCTTTAAGGAATTTATTTGTGTGGGTAAAGTTTACTCACGTGTATCAGGAGGAGTAGGTAAAGGAGTTATAATTTTGAGAGATACGGAGCAAGTCAATCTTTGATGGTAAGAAATGAGGAGTTATGTTGTTTAAAAAGAGTATTGTCAGAAAAGCTGGTAATATGTAGGATTCAGGATGAGAAGAGTGGTGTTCCATGATATAAGGTGAGGTTGGAGAGCCCAGTGAAGAGTGGTGAAGTGGTAGTAGGAGAAATTATCTTGTCCAGGAATACAGTTTATTTTGGGTAACAATATAGCTCAATCATAGGAGGGTGTAATGCCTACTGTAATTAAAAAGAACATAAGAAAATAAGAAATAGGAGCAGGAGTAGGCCATCTAGCCCTTCGAGCCTGCCCCGCCATTCAATAAGATCATGGCTGATCTGTCGTGGCTCAGTTCCACATTCCCGCCCTCTCCCCATAACCCTTAATCCCCTCTCTTATCAAAAACCCATCAACCCGCGTCTTAAAAATATTTAGCGAGGCAGCCTCCACCACTTCAACGGGCAGAGAATTCCAGAGATTCACCACCCTTTGAGTGAAGAAGTTCCTCCTCAACTCCGTTCTAAACCGCCCCCCTTTTATCTTGAGGCTGTGCCCCCTAGTCCTACTGTCTTTTTTGAGCGGGAAGAGTCTCTCCACCTCTATCCTATCCATCCCATTCATCATCTTATAAGTCTCAATGAGATCTCCCCTCATTCTTCTAAACTCTAACGAATACAAGCCCAGTTTATTCAGCCTCTCCTCATAGCTCAACCCCCTCAACTCCGGTATCAGCCTAGTAAACCTCCTCTGCACCCCCTCCAAGGCCAAAATATCTTTGCGCAGGTGCGGCGCCCAAAACTGCACACAGTACTCCAGCTGCGGCCTCACCAATGCCCTATACAGCTGCAGCAAGACCTCCCTACTTTTATATTCAATCCCCCTCGCTATGAAGGCCAGCATCCCATTCGCCTTCCTGACCACCTGCTGCACCTGCAAGCTGGGTTTTTGCGACTCATGCACAAGGACCCCGAGGTCCCTCTGCACTGTCGCCTGCTGCAGTTTTTCGCCACGTAAGTAATAGACAGAAACTCCAAAAAGACAGAAACTCCAATCAAACAACTGAATTGTTGAAGGGCACATATCCTGGGATTTTTCCTTACTGTTACAAAGGTCACAAAGTCATAGGTTAAGAGGAGAAATCAAAGGGTAAAGATAAGAAAGTTGAAATCCAATGATCAGAAATGAATTTTGATCAGATGGTTGGAAAAGGACAAGAACAGGTGGAGGACGAGGTGGATATTTTTAGGTATCTCTTAGAATTTTTTTTGGATAATTGGCAGAGTTACAACAGAGAAACATAGAAATAAAACAGTTGTACCAGAAAGCATACATGGAAGAAGAACCAGAATGTTATTCCCTTAATGAGAAAGTGGAGACCTTTACATATTCAGGCAGATGAAAAGTGGGCAGAAGTTCATCAAATGGTATTGCCAGTAGGGTTTAGGAAGGAGGTAACACATGAGGCACCACTAGCAGGTCATTTGGGGGGTAAGGAAAACTCAAGCTAAAATACAAAAAACATTTTTATTGGCCTGGACTGAGTAAAGATGTAGTTAAATTTTGTCTGTCATGTCAAGTGATAGGGAGACCTCAAAAGGTGATAAAACCAACACCCTTAATACCCATTTGAGGACCCCTCTCTAAAACAAAAGGAGGAAATCAGTATCGTTTGACTATAATGGATGTGTCCACGTTATGTAGTATTACAGCTAAAAGGATTGCAGAGGAGTTACTTCAGCTTGTCCAGATTACAAACAAACTGTCCTGGTCCCCCCATGCCGACACTATAGTTAAGAAAGCCCACCAATGCCTCTACTTTCTCAAAAGGCGAAGGAAATTTGGCATGTCAGCTATGACTCTCACCAATGTTTACAGATGCACCATACAAAGCATTTTTTCTGGTTGTATCACAGCTTGGTATGGCTCCTGATCTGCCCAAGACCGCAAGAAATTACAAAAGGTTATGAATGTAGCCCAATCCATCACACAAACCAGCTTCCCATCCATTGACCCTGTCTACACTTTCCGCTGCCTCAGCAAAGCAGCCAGCATAATTAAGGATCCCAAGCGCTCTGGACATTCTTTCTTCCACCTTCTTCCTTTGGGATAAAGATACAAAAGTCTGAGGTCACGTATCAACCAACTCAAAAACAGCTTCTCCCTTGCTGCTGTCAGACTTTTGAATGGACTTACCTTGCATTAAGTTGATCTTTCTCTACACCCTAGCTATGACTATAAGACTACATTCTGCACTCTCTCATTTCCTTCTCTACGAACAGTATGTTTTGTCTGTATAGCGCACAAGAAACGATACTTTTCACTGCATGTTAATGCATGTGACAATAATAAAACAGATCAAATCAAATCATTTTTATTAGAGATGGACTACCCTCAGAAATACAATCAGATCAAGGGTTAAATTTTAAATCAAAGTTATTCAAGGAAGTTATGGATATCTTTGGATCAAAACAATTTCAATCAACTGCATACCATTCAGAATCACAGGGAATGTTAGAGCGGTGACGTCAAACTTTAAAGACAATGTTGCGGGCTTATTATCAAGATGATCCAGAGGATTGGGATGAAGGAACTCCATCTGTATGCTTTGCAATTAGGGATCCACCTAATGATTCAACCAAATTTAGTCCATTTGAATTGATTTTTGGTTATGAGGTAAGAAGACCACTTAAATTGACTTAGGAGAAATTGATAAGTGAGTGTTCTGAGACTACATTATTGGACTATATGTCAAACTTTACGGAAAGATTGAATAGAGCAGGGGAACTGGATAGACAACATTTAAAGTGGCATAGCACGTGATGAAACAGGAAGTGGATAAGAAATCAAAAATTCGTAGATTTGCTAGTCTTAGTATTGCTACCAGTGGTAGATGAACCTTTGAAGGCAAGGTTTAGTGGGCCTTATCAAATTGAAAGGGAATTGAGTGAGGTGAATTATTTGATAAGAATGCCAGATAGAAGGAAAACTCACAGTATGTCATGTGAATATGCTTAAAAGGTATTTTGATCGGGAAGGAGAGGAGAGGAGGATGTTTTAGTAGTTATAACTCAGAATGAAGAACTAAATCCAGATTACTCTGAATTTGGCATTCCTCAAATTAAATTGGATATTGAGGACGTTATTAAAAAATGGGATAAATTATTGAGTTACATTCCTGAGGAAAATCAAACTGACCTGAGTTATTCATATCACGTGGAAAACTATGTGGGACTAAGTTGGGAAGTACTAGAATGATTATACATAATGTAAATGTGGGAAATGCTGTTCCAATTAAACAACATCCTTATATACTTAACCCTTTAAAATTGGCACAGATTCAAAAGAAGATTGAAAATATGCTTGAAAATAACATAATTGAAGTGAGTGGAGCTTATCCATAATGATGGTACCAAAACTGGATGGTACCCAATGATTGTATGTGGACTAGAAGAAAGTTAATGCGGTTACAAAATCAGACTCTTATTCTATTCCATGATTGGAGGACTGCATCGAGAAAGTGGAACAATCAACTTTTATCTCCAAACCGGATTTACTGAAAGGTTACTGAAAGGTACCTTTACCCGAAAGGGTGAAGGAGATTTCAGTTTTTGTGACATCAAATGGTTTATACCAGTTCAAAGTTGTGTCATTTGGAATGAAAAATGCCCCAGTCAAATTTCAACAGCTAATCAACAAGGTCACTTCAGGATTACCCAATTGTGCAATGTACATCGATGATTTGATGATTTTTACTCAGGCATGGGAAGAACATTTGAAGCATCTGGTGGAATTATTCGATCAACTGCAGGAGGCAGGCTTAGTGGTAAACTTGGCTAAGTGTGAGTTTGGAAAAACACAAGTCATGTCCCTTGGCCATACAATTGGACATGGGCAGATATCCCCACAGTTTGTAAAAACAAAAGTTATTGGGGAGTTCTGTAAACAAGAAGGGAAGTAATGAGATATCTGGACCTGAGTGGTTTTTACCGTAAATTTGTGCTGAATTTTAGTTAATGGTTGTTCCACTGACTGACTTGCTAAAGAAGCTTGGCAAATTTTAGTGGATGGTGGAGAGTCAACAGGCATTTGATGGCCTGAAGGCTATGCTAATCACTGCTCTTGTGTTGTCCACACCAAATTACACAAAACTATTCGAGGTACCATGCTTTTACAAAAAGACAACGAAGGACTAGAATAGCCTATTGGGTATTTTTCCAAAAAATTGAATGATCACTAGAAGAAATATTCAACGATTGAAAAGGAGACCTTGAGTTTGGTGCTGACGTTGCAACATTTTAACATTTATGTCATCAGTAATTTGTCTGAGAAAATTGTGTATACTGATCATAATCTGTTGACATTTTTAGAGAAATTTAAGACTAAAAATGCCAGACTGTTTTTATAGAGTCTATTATGGCAGCCATTTAATTTAGAGATTATATACGTGGCAGGAAGGGAGAATGCAATTGCTGATGCTTTGTCACAAATGTGTTGAGAAAAGGAGTGTTTGATGCTGGAAGAAAAGAACTGAAGTGGATTAGATCACTGTTATGTTTACATATTTTGATTTTGTAAAATTTATGTATATTTATTGTTATGTACTAGTAGTGTGAAACTGACAAGGATTGAAAAATGAAACCAATTGTGAATGTTGATGGTTCTTTTTTTTCTTCGGGGTGGGCTGTGATGTTAGTTACCTTTAAGAGTTTTCTTCACATCATGTTCTCTGTAGCACACATCTTAGCTGATGTCATTGTTGCCGAGCTGCCTACAAGGAGTCCTTTTATTGCACCTTTAGTGGCTTAAGTGGGGGTTGTTTATTTTTACTTTGGGAATTAGTTTTATGACCCTACATTGTCAGGAGGAAGAATGTTTGCAGGTCAGATGACAGGAGCTCCTTCATTTTCAGTTCTGAGCTGCAGGTTTTCATTTTTAGAAGGGATATCAAGCTGGAAAGAGGTGTCTCTCTCTCTCTCTCCTTGGTTTTGGGAAATTCTGCTGGTTAGCTGAAAGCCTCCCTGGAATAGAAAATCTGCTTTTTGGTGGTTTGACTAGTCTCTCCCTGGTGTTCTGGGAAACTGTTCTGACTTCAGACTGTTCTGAGCTTTGAATATTTTGGCTTTAGCTTGTTTGACTGATAATTGAACATTTAAACTTGGAAATATCAGTAGCTACTCTGCATCCTCATGGGCTGACAGGTATTTTCAATAGATTTTTAAGAAAAAGTCAGCAATCGAGCTATAGCACTGTTCAGTGCTCACTGAGCTGGTGAAAGAAGTTCAGGACGGTGTGATGACCACCTTTTCTTTTATTATTGGTGACAAGTCTGCACCAGAAATGAGACAAGTTAACCAGCAGGAGAGCAAAGCTGGACTCGACTCAATCTCTGCTCCCCATTTCAAATCTAACAGCACAAGAGGGGGACCTTAAACAAATGTTAGCAATTAAAAACAGATTACCGTTTTACCTTTGCTGGATGTGCACAAAGTGCTGCATCAAAATCTGAAATAAAGAAACTTGAAGGCAGCTATATACAAGACTGTTGATTTTTTTAAAAAAAACTCCCAAACCAAATGTCTTAGAGGGGTTGGTCTCTAGCCAGGAAATTACAATTATTGTCACTGTTAAAATGCAAGTTCCAGCTGGAGACAAGGTTCTCCTCCAGAAGAACGTAGAGATAACAGCACCGAGTTAGAATTTACAATGCCTGTTTGCACCAGCTACTGTATTCAGTCCAAAGCCAAATTAGTTTGAGTTGGTTCTTCGAAACTGGTCTCACAACATTTGCCAAATGTAATGCTAAGTAAATTTGAGGGCTTCACCCTGTATTGATGTATTTTTATGCTTATATAATGTATAATTGTGCTGCATCAGAGCAGAAGCTGTTGTATAACTATTGTGTGTGTGTGTGGCCATCTCCAATTCTGTTGGATAATATCCAGTTTTGGAAATGTACTGAAAATATTTGCATGATTTGAAAGCTGCAAAGAATATTCAGATAGTTCATTATGATGCTATACAGTCCAAAACAGGATAGATTAATATACTCACTCAATTGTTGCTGGATAGATTAATATATTCACTCAATTGTTGCTTGCTAGACTGATTATCTATAATGTAAATATAAAAATAACAATTGCAAGGAGATTAAGAAGTTATCAAAATCATTCTAGTATGAAAAATTAGTTCAAAACTACACAAAGCAATTTAAACTATGACTGAACATGATTGGTTTTGCTTGATACAAATAATATTTTTAAGTATGTGAATGCCATTGAAGAGAAAAATAAAAGATTAGTGATTTGAGTCGGGGTTATAAAGCGATACGTTTGAAGTTTATTTATTAGTGTCACAAGTAGGCTTACATTAACGCTGCAATGAAGCTGGTCTCCACACTTTGTTTGGGTGCACTGAAGGAGAATTTAGCACGGCCAATGCACCTAAACAGCACATCTTTTGGACTGTGGGAGCAAACCAGAGCAACCGGAGGAAACCCACACAGACACAGGGAGAACGTGCAAACTCCAGATAGACAGTGACCCAAGCTGGGAATCGAACCTGGGTCCCTGGCGCTATGAGGCAGCAGTGCTAACCACTGTGCCACCATGATAAAGTCTTGCAATTGCTACTGAGGCCCAAAAACAAGTAGGTGCGACAAAGGAAGGATTTGTTACATAGTTTTAATTAAACAAATCAATTATCATTTAAATCTAATATGAGTGGTCATGAGGAAGGCTTTAAGGGGGAGAAGCAATTCTGTTATGTAGGAGTTTTACAAATGTAACTTTTTACTGCCATTCCGGGACTTTTAGACCCATTTGAAATCATTGATAGAAACTGATTACTGCTGGCTGCCACTCATTTCACTGTCCTGGGTTTACACCTACCTTGCCATTAGGATTGGTCAGAGGGGTGGGAAAACAGATAAGCTAGTCTTATAATGTTACACTGGGGGGTTGTTATCTTAAACAGAATTAAAGTAGTAGTGGGAGGAAAATCATCAGCACGTAAACTCTCGGCATCTGATGACAAAATTGTTTCAGCAGCTTAGCTATTGTTTCTCGCCCCTGCCCCAAATTCTTTGTTTACTCTCAGGCCAATGAGTTGTGGACTCTGAGACTTTAGCTGCTAATGGAACTAAACATTGACGCTAACAGATTAAGCCCTGCAAAATCATTAAGAAAATTGGCCCAAACAGAGATAGGAGCTTCTTGTTT